>NC_081435.1:70140933-70455933 GCF_949786415.1 Peromyscus eremicus | reverse complement strand
TCACTGAGGCCAGCGAGGTGTACTTACTTACCCTTTTGACACTAGCAAAGAAAGCAAATGGTTTACAGGGTCTGATTTAAACCCAGTGGAGTCAGGCAGGACCACTCGATCCTTCCCATGGTCGCTCTGGGAGAATAACTCAATTTGTGCATCAGGAAATACCTACACAGCTCAGTCCCCCCAAGGAACAGAGAGGGCTCTAGAAGGTGCTAGGCAAAAGCTAGGATGGCTGGGTCTCCTTTCTGGGTGATTATTAATTCTACCCTAGAAAACCTGAGTTTTCGGTGACCTTGATACTCATCTTCCCAATGGGAAGAACAATTGCAGAGCTGTCCCACAGAAAGGACCTCAAAACCATGGGAACTAAAATGTTTCCAGTCACAGAATAAGTACGAGCCAGTCACAGAATAAGTACGAGCCATTCACAGCTGCAGCCACTTGAAGTCATCTCATATCATGGGTCAGGAGAGGGGACAGGTGATGGTCTCAAGGTACCTGGAAGGAATTTTCCAAACTTGTCTGAATTAGGCTGTAGGTGAAATGAATTTATGGATATTTTGTAATACTGGTCTTGGCCCCACCAAGAGCAAGTGACAACCAAGAACTGCCAATTGTTTGTTTCTCTCTGTGATGAATTAGGGTCTTCTCCTTGGTGAGAAGGCCAAGACATTGTCTCCAGTGAGACCTTTCGCTGTAGGGAGCAGTTCTAGCAGCCACTCCCCAGACGGCAGTTTCAAATCCATTTGGAGGGCTGGGAGAGTACTTGCCTCTACAGAGTCCTAGCTTCAGTCCCCAGCATTGTATAACCAGATGTGCTGGTATGCACCTGTAATCTGAGCATTCGGGATGTGGAAGCAGGAAGATCAAAAGTTCAAAGCCATCTCTGGCTACAGCAAAAATGAGGCAAGCCTAGATCACAGGAGACCTTGTCTCAACAAAAAAAAAAAAATTAAAGATCAGCTTCCAAGTGGCTCCTCTCACTGTCACAGGGAAGGAGCTGGATGCATGACCAGGAGACTGCAGATGAGCAAGGACCTGGGCTCGCTCACAAGCAATCCTGATCCCTATGCTAAGAGGCCAACTCATCCTCTCCTTTGCAATACCCAGTCTTCCAGCTGTGGCAGCCTGCCTGCTGTGAGCACAGAGCCTCCCACAGCTCTGAGCAGGCCTGAAACATCAGCACAAAAGCTCTCACTGGAGAAGAGCACTTCATCTCCAGCTCTGATGCCATGAAGCTTTATCCGTGACCTAAACTCATGTGGGTGAACGAGCAACTCTTTGTGTCTCCATTCTTCTTTCCAGAGCTGCGGACTTATTCTAAGCCCACTTGTACAGACCAAAGACTGAAAGCACCAGGAAGCACCAGGCAGCAGTGGCGCACGCCTTTGGTTGCAGCACTCAGGAGGCAGAGCCAGGTGGATCTCTGTGAGTTCGAGGCCAGCCTTGTCTACAGAGTGAGATCTAGGCACCAAAACTACATAGAGAAACCCTGTCTCCAAAAAAAAACCCAAAATAAAACAAAAAACAAACAAACAAAAAACTGAAAGCATACCCAGAGGGGGCAGCTGGTCCTTCTAAGAGCCCTTTATTAGCCAGCAAACCAACCTGTGTCTGTGGTTGTATAGGTCAGCAGAAATAATGACCTCACATGTTAAACAGCATCTGGCTTAGTTCTGAGTCCTGGAGAGAACACCACTTCAGCACATCCACTTCCAAGGTCACACACTGATACCCCACACACTCTCCTCTGATGGAGGGACACAGGCCGCCAAAGCTTATCCAGTGTTGCCCAACTTGTCACGAAGAAGATTCCAGACAGTCAACATCTAGTGCCCTCAGCACCTGCCTCAGAGTGTGTGAGTGTCCCTGAGTGAGGCTCGGGGCTCCATGTGCTCAGCAAAGGGTTCTGAGGAAGACTCACATGTGAGCTTAAGAGGCAGTGCTTGAATCCTGTAAGCAACCTCTGACTGAGCCTCATAGCCAATTCTGAATTATTTCATCCAATTCAGTCCATTGGAATGCTGGCACACATAGATTACAAATTTCTAGACTGCATGTGAACCATCAGACACATAGGTCTGCTCCTACAAGGCCACCAGAGCTTGTCCCACCGCCCTCCCCTGAAAGGTGTGTCCCCTGGAATGCAGACCTTGGACAAGTGAAATCTTCCCTTACTCAGATACCTGGAGTCCTGAATCACCTGGTGGGGCCTCGGCCCTTCACATTAGCAAGCAGCCTTCAGTCTCTCCCTGAGATGGTCAGTAGGCCTGTGCTTCTGTCCTTCTCTGTCCCTTCTCAGAGAGCTGGGGACAAAATCCCCCCTGGATCAACCTTCACCTTAACAATTAAACTGAAGTCAAGAGCATTCTAAGGACTGTCCCATGAGCTTTCAAGGAACTTTAGGCCACAGAAAGATCGAAGCCAGCTGCTGTGACCTTTGAGTACAGTCCTCCAGGCCACAGCTGCAGGCTCCAGAGTGCATCTCTGGTGCTGATGACTGCAATCATCACGACTGGAGGACACAGAACTTATGGCAGTCATCATTTTTGTTTAATTCTTATCATGTAATGGGCACCTGAGGAAGCAGATTTTGAAAGGTTTGTTGTTTGTTTTGGTTTTTTGACACATGAAAAGTTAAGTGTTTTGTTGACTCTGTACCTCAGGCTTCACAGACTCTTGTTACTGCTGTCCTGAGTGTCTGTCCTGTCCTAGGCACCAAACCACACACACCCATTCCCATAATGAGATACCCAGCTCAATGAATCTGGCAAAGGCCTTCAGGAAAAAGATATCTTGGGCCAAATGAAAAATAGAAATAGACAAGTCAAAAAGATTTGTCCAAGAGACAGAGAAGCCTCAAGTATGGGACATACTTGGCTAATGTGCAGAGTCCTAAACCATCAACATAGCTGAAAAGTCCCATATAAGGGCTTACACACACACTGCATTGAGAAAAGCCAGACTGGGCAGAAGGGTAGAGAGAGAAATGCATTTACCTCTGGAACTAAGGCCAGAGAATACCCAAGGAGTCTAAAGCATTATGGTTCTGGAACTTGTTATATTTCTAAATGATGTTTATTTTAATTTTTTAAGATTTATTTTATGTATATGAGTGATTGCCTACATATATGTAAGTACACTACATGTGTGTCTGGTACCTGCACAAGTCAAAAGAGGGGGTCAGTGTGGAGGCCTACAGAGGTTTCCTAGTGAGATCTGAGCTTGCTTTACCCAGCAGGACTGCATTAGAGGATTGCTTGACCATGTGTGTGGTTACCAGGTGATTGGAAGGGTCACACTTGGCTGTGCTAGGGGGAGGTCTTTTGCTCCACCCCTTGGCATTCCCATAAAAGGCCCTTTAGAAGAAACAGAAGGGGCCAGTGGATATTGATCCAGGCTCTCCCGAAGCTATATGGTGTTTCTATCTGTTTCTCCCCTCTCTATCTTTCTATCTAAATATTTCTCACTCCTCCCTCCTCAAGAGTGCCCTGGAGAAAAAGTGGGAGTGGGCCTCCCATAGAGAGAAGGGTAGCCCCCCACACACAGATGGCACCAGGAACAGGGACCAGGGACTTGGTGAAAGGGGGTTTGGGAGCCCCATAGGAAGCAGTTGGGCATGTCTGGGTTATATAGTATAACAAAGATGGGGGTATCCTATTTTCAGGAGTATAGATAAAGTAAGGCAGCTGAAAGAAATGCCAAAGTGAAAAGCTAGGCTGCAGTGAGTATCTCTATCTAGGTTTCTTTCTTTTTTATCTCTCTCTTAATTTCTACCTATAAAAACTAGGGGGAAAAAAACCTAAGTTAGGAATACAGTATAAGAAGAAACTTAGGATAAGGTAGATTATAGGAATATAATGTAGAAAAAAACTTAGGGTAAGATAGTAAAACAATAAGACAGAGGAGCTGTATTCTTGGGACTATGAATGCAGACTCCTGGGGAAGAATTGGAGTCATGAAAAAACACCTTCAAGAAAATGAACAGAAAAAGATTCCTGTGGAAACTTTTGGCCTATGGATAGCTTAGCTTTAAGCCCTGAGTGACAGGGAAAAAAAATTTCCCTGAGGCAGACAAGAGAGGAACTGAAAGACTTAAGAAACTTAGTAATATTTCTCTCAAACACTGAAAAGCTTTTCAGGTCTTTCCTTCTCTGATCTCTTTTCTTCCTGTAAGGACAAAATTAGATTTGCCTGGAAATAACAGCTATCAGAATGGGAAAATCATCTGTAATTGCCCCAGAAAAAAAAACTCTTGAATCACGGCATCCTCTCTTCTAGTCCTATCTCACCTTCAAGACAGTATTAGAAAAACAGCAGACACTTCAGACCCTAGTCAGAGTTCCCTGTGACCAGAGCCTATGCCCAAGAGAGTGCAGGCAGAAAGCCAAGCAGGGTCAGCTTCCTGCCAGGGTGGAGCCACAGCAGAGGAGAGGAGGGGCTGCTGGCATGGAGGGAGCAGTGGAGGCCTTGGGATCCTCCCTGCAATAAAAAAAAAGGGCAGGGTCTGAGTTCCTAGCAGTAGTGCAGTATGGGAAAAGCTGAAGCAAAATTTGCCCACATAGAACTGGGGACTCAGGCCTCTACCCCCAGAACAGAAAACAGCTAGCAGAGGAACTGAGTCACAGCCGAGGCATCAGGGACTCTGCATCTTGGGGTAGGGGACAAAGAGAAGATCTACCGTGTGGGGGGTCTCTCTGAAAAAGCTCTTAAAAGTCTGATTAGGGAGGTACATCTGTCAAACAGTAACACAGGTATCCTAATACGAGCTTGGGGAAGATGAGAAACCTCCTGTATCAAAGCAGGGAACTGCAATTGGTTACAGCTGAGTTTTCTCCCAGATCTGAAAGGTAGCTTGGGAAATGTAGTTCATAAAAGTGATGCAGCATAGGCAAGCAGGCCCTGAAAAAAATGTAAACAGAGCAGGACAAAAAACTTTCAAATATTCCCCATAACAGAGCAGAAAAATGTGCAAAGGAAATACTACTGGTACTGTGCCACCCAAAAATCTGCTTTTTTCCAAGTACTGATAGAAAGCTTAGCTTTACTTCCCAAAAACAAGAAACAGGTGATGCCTGTTAGAAGGCAATTAAGATGCTAATGATGCTTCTCAAGTCACTTTAAGACCCTTAGGAAAGCAAGGGAAAGTGGTCCATACACTGGAAAATTGCTTTAGGTATGAAAAAACTTATAGGCAAACAAGAAACTTGGGTTGTGCTTGGGATGCAAGAAAGAAACATTGGCAATCATTAAAAGAGCTCATGGCAATCTTAAGATGCAGCTTCAAAAAAATTAAGAAGGGGGAAATTGTACCTCAGAAGCTTGATGGCTGCCTGAGTTTGGTGAGATGTATAGAACAAAGAAATGTCAGTTCTAATAATACAATAGCTGCTGATATTTCTCCAGAAAAGCCAGAATGAAATGGAACCTGGAGCCACACTGCTTCTGTTTCAACACAGGCTCCTTTAAGAAAGATGGTTCCTAATAGCTGTGCAGAAAGTTTTTTCTAAGAGATTTACAGCAGTTCAGTGTGGTAATTACTCATGATTTGCGAACTCTTTGTCTTGTTGCAAGAATAATATAAATAGATCTTTTAAGAAATTTCTTCTAGATGTACATGCTAAAGTTTGTAAAATAGTTCTATAGAGTTTCCTTTTGAATATAAGTTTGTAAAAAGTGTAAATATGTATAGTGATACTCATGCTACTTGTAAATATGTAAAAAGTATAAATGTTGAATGTAAGTTTGTAAAAAGTGTAAATATGTACTAGAATTGTTTTTATCATCTGTCTAGTCTGGATGAATTAGGTAACATTAATTTTAAAAGATAGACCAAATCAATCACATTAGAAGCATCTTGAAGTTTTTATTGCTGTTTTTACCTTCAGATATATTTGAACACTCTTTATGATAGCTCAAAATATAATTTTATGGTCTCAGTGGCCCCTGGAAAATTTAAGTGAAGGTGTCATAATTAGGGGAGCTTTTCTGGCTTCTTCCTAGAAGTTTGTACTCCTTTAGTTTCTGCCTAGAAAGGGATAGGCCTCCCACAATTGAGTTAGTTTGTACGGAAACTCTACTGCTGTGGTAGAAACACATGTATACATGAGATACTTAAACAGCTAAAAAGGTCTTTATAATTAGCCTGGGTTTTTGTTTACTTGAGTGAATACTTTGAAGTATTTTGAAATGACTATTTTCTCCAGGAAATCAAAATAGTCTCTTGAAAATTTTATTGAACATCTGTTAGGAGAGAGTTTTGATTTAGAAAAGGGCTTGGTGCAACTAAGACTGCTGTAGTCATCTTAGACCAATTCTAAAAAGGATATTCCATCTTCATTAACCTCTACTCCTTTACTGGGAGGTGTGGCAGCTATGGAGATCACTGTGTATATTTGCAAGCTCTTAGTAGGGACCTGAGCCAGAGCTGAATTAGGCTCTGTAGCCCCTCTTGACAGAGGCTGGTAGCCAAAGATGGGCAACTTTCTTCTTGATAGCTTCCTGAATGCATGCATATAAAATTAATCAAGAAGGATGACCTAATACAGGCACAGTCTATCTGAGGGGCCTGGGGGGCCCTTTATTATATCAAGAGGGGGAGTTTTGGAGGCCCATAGATGTTTCTTCATGAGATCCGAACTAGTTTTACTCAGCAGGGCTGCATTAGAGGATTGCTTGACTATGTGTGTGGTTACCAGGTGATTGGAAGGGTCTGCACTTGGCTGTGCTAGGGGGAGGTCTTTTGCTCCTCCCCTTAGCATTCCTATAAAAAGCGCTTTTGAAGAGACAGAGTGGGGTAGTGGATAAGGATCCAGGCCCTCCTGAGGCTATACTGTGTTTCTATCTGTTGCTCTCCCCTTTATCTTTCTATCTAAATATTTCTCACTCCTCCCTTCTCAAGAGTACCCTGGGAAAAATGTGGGAGGGGCCTCTCACAGGTCAGAGCCCCTGGGCTGGAGTTACAAGTAGTTCTGCTGGGAACCAAACCAAAATCTTCTGCTAGAGCAAAAAGTGCTCTTAAGCACTGAGCCATCCCTCCAGCCCTTCTAAATGATATTTTATGCCAGAACTCTGCAAATACTTGTTTTTATGAGTGACAAAAGGCACAGAAACACAGATTTCATAAGAAGAATAAATGAGATTGTGGGACTTGACTCAAGTAATGCAGGTGAGCACAATGAGTCATTGTTATGCAGATTTTTGTCTACTTCCAAAACTGCTTCCAGGAAACTTAACAGTTGAAGAGTACACACATACATGAATTAATATTAAGTGTTTAAAACATAATCCTCTAAGTCAGTCAGTAACCAGAACTGATTTGTGATATTTGTCCCAAAGAGTGAATGGCTCTTTCTAAGGACATTACAACTCTCAAGAAAAAAAACACTTTTCCTAGTATTCCTATAGTTAATTGATCAAGCAGCTATATAACATCAAAGGTATTGAATAACAAGATTAGAAGTCTTTAACAATATTTTCAGAAACTAGGAAAATGAGTTTGGCCATCTCCTTCAAAACAAAATTAAAGGGCTAATTTTCCTTTGGGTTTAGACACTCTAAAATTGGTGTGTGCTGCTGTAAAGGATTCTTTCACTGTAAAAATGCATTAAAAAGTAATCCTTTCTATAACAAAATTTTGTATGAGCCTATTAAGATATTCAGTAAGTCTTCTCAGTGAGCTTAGAGAATTCACAAAGGGCATTATCAAGTCCTTCTATCTTCCCTTGTGGGCATGTGCCCTACAGGTCCTCCTGGACCAAGAAGATACTCCCTGTAAACTGCCCAACAAGGCTGTACAGAACTCTATGGGCACTTTCCCTGTGCCTCTAAGTGACTAATAACCTTTGACTTATCCACTTTAAAAAGTTAAATGGTATATTGTTGTAATAGAGACATAAAGGTTACAGGTGTAACAAACTGCTTTCTGATTCGCTCTAAGGCCTGATCCACAGAAGGGAATTCATGCTTAGTGTTGAAAGCTTCATCAAAGTCCATAGCAGGGAATATGCAACTATGGCTTTGCTAAAGCAGTGTGCTGTCCAACTGCCTTCTAAATATTTACGCTTATACCCACAGATGACTGATGCTTTCAAGTAGAGATTCGAGAAGCCTCTCTCTGCAGTGAGCAGCAATGCAGACACACAGAACTGGTCAAAGTGCTGAGAATAAGCAGCTACTGCATGCTCAGTCCTAAACAGGGCATCTATATCAATAACTTCCACTCCCTAAGACTTAGGGACACAGGGGAAGAGGGAGCAGAAAGAATGTAAGAGGTGAAGGATGGGGAGGAGAGCTATAAAACACTTCTGGACACAGCACGACCATGGCACTCATGAACTCCTGCAGCTACATTTACCAGGATTGAGCCGACAGAATCAGTGAATACAGATCAACTAAGTGGACTTGGTGGGTTATAAAAGTAAGGAGAGGACATAAAGGGGTGGGCATGCATCAGGGGCCATTGAGGGACTAGGAGAGCAGGGAGTTGGGGTGAGCAAAATTAGATGCATTGTATACATGTATGAAACTGTCAATGAATAAATAAAAGACAGTCAAAATAGTTTAGATGGTAATGTTTATGTTGTATGCATTTTATAATGAAGAATAAAAACAAAACCTTCAATGGTAATAGCAACCTATAGAAAATTGACAGGCAGAGAATTTAAAGAAGGGTGCACTTTATATCCAGGTTTCACTAACCACCCAGATCAGTTTCAATGGGTTTTCTCATAAGATTCCCCCTAAAAAAGCACAATGTTCCATAAGTGCCACTTCCTCCAGGGATGCAGGCCTGGGCCTTGTTTCCTTTCCCCTGGGCACTACTGGTGCTCGGGAAGGGCTGTAGAAGTTGACTCTGCTTCACAGGGAGACCTTCTTATAGGGCCAAAATCTCACACTTCTTGTCAGGACCCTCTTTACCTCATCACCAATGCTGTCCCTTTGGCTCACTCTCCTTGAAATAAAAGAAACAGGGCTCGCAAGAGGGCTCAGTGGGTAGAGATGCTCACCACCAAGTCTGACAGCTTGAGTTTGATCTCCAGAACTCACATGGTCAACATACCCCTGCAAGATGCCTTCTGACTTTCACACATACACTGTGTCACATGTGTATACACATACATTCACAGGTGCAATAAATTAAAAATCTGCAATTTAATAATTAAAAACAGAGGGGCTGGAGAGATGGCTCAGCAGTTGAGAGCACTGGCTGCTCTTCCAGAGGACCAGAGTTCAGTTCAAGCCCCAGTCCCTGGGGGCTCCAATGCCCTCTTCTAGACTCTCAGGCACAGCATGCACATGATGCAGACAAAGGTACAGTCAAAACACCCATATACATAAGATAAAAATAGAGGAAAAAAGAAGAAAAGAAAAAATAATAAAGAACTAATACAGACACTCACAACTGAACAATATACAAAGAGTGAGAGATGTTGAAACATCAGATCTTAGGTGGAATGATCAAACCCTTCCCTCAGGCTCAGGGACCTATGCAGAAGAGGAGGCAGAAAGATTATAAGAGCCAGAGGTGATGGATGACTCCAAACACAACAGGACTGTCCTGCATATGAACTCACAGAGACTCTGGCAGAACCATGGGGCCTTTACCTGTTCAAGACAGACAGAGTTCCAGCATTGAGATGCAGAAGCAGACATGGGCTTCTACCCCTAACCAAGAAGCTATCTGTAAGTGACACCTGCTTGCAAAAGAAAAAAATCAGTTTTTTCACTATATACATTCACCACATTCCAGGGAGGCCCCACATCCAAGAGCAAATGCCAGCACAAGACAAACTCAATGGAATTTTTGTAGACTTTTTGTCTCATAAAGCTTTATATGGGCACTTTTTGTCTTATTGGTCTTTGGCATATTTTGGTTTCTAATTTTGTGGTTTGTGAAGTGTGTGTGTTTCTTGGGTTTTTTGTTGTTGTTGTTGTTGCTGCTGCTGCTGTTGTTTGTTGAAGAAAGAGAAAAAGAAGGGGCATGGAGTTGGGTGGACAGGCAGGCGAAGGGATCTGGGAGGAGCTGGTAGAGAAAAAGGCATGATTTGTGGTGATATATTGTGTACCCTAATAAAATTTGCCTGAAGGCACTAGATTAAACATAAGTGCCAGGCAGTGGTGGCCCACACCTTTAATCCCAGTACTTGGGAATCCCATGCCTTTAATCCCAGCACTAGGAAGGAAGTGATGGCTGGGTGGAGAAAGGTCTATAAGGTGTGAGGAGACAGGAACTGGAAGCTTCTTGGCTGGAGCCTTTTCAGGCTGAGGAGTCCTAGACGTAAGATGTAACAGTGGCTTGCTCCTTTGTCTCTCTGATCTCTCAGCATTTACCCCAATATCTGGCTCTGGTGTTTTTTTATTAAAAGACCATTTAGAAATTTGTGTTACAATGATTAGCATATATTGTATGAAAACAAATATTTTTCATTAAAAACAAAAAAGGAACAGTAAAGATTTTATATGTGTGTGTATAATATCAAATACTCTATATACTTAATTTACTATGTGTCTTGGTTAGGGTCTATATTGCTGTTAAGAGACACTATGACCATGGCAACTCTTATAAAGGAAAAATATTTAATTGGGGTGGCTGGCTTACAGTTTTGGAGGTTCAGTCCATTATCACCATGGTGTGGAGCATGGCGGGCAGCCTGCAGGCAGACATGGTACTGAAGAAGTAGCTGAGAGTCCTAAATATCACAGGGAACAGAAAGTCAGCTGAGACACTGAGAGGTATCCTGAGCATAGGAAACCTCAAAGCCCACCTCTACAATGACACACTTCCTCCAACAAGGCCATATCCCTCCAACAAAGCCACACCTCCTAATAGTGCCTATCAGATTAAGGGAGCCAATTACATTCAAACTACTATGCTACGGTAACATTACAAAGAGTATACTTGAACAAATGCACATATCTAAACCTCCTTCATCTCCTGACCCTGAGCCCAACCTACACTCCTCTGAGACACCAGCAAGTTAGTGTAGACCCAGAGTCTTACATACAGCCAGAGTTAGAAGATTCTAGAAACCAAAGATTTTCATAAAAACCCAGAGTTACATATACACACAGCAGTTGTGGCCCTCCCCTGCTGCTGTTCTGGGTAAGTGTTGTTGCCTAGGGGTCTGCAAATTCCCATGAGGTATATTTTCCCATAGCTGCCAAATTTGAGGTCAGCAACCCTGCCCAATTTCCTGCAGACACTAAGATAGTTTAAACTTCTCAAGCACCACAAACCTCAGCAGGTATCCTCTCCCCACACCATGCAAGCCACGTGCCCACTATGTGACCCTTAGTCACCCAGTGGAGCACATCTCTACCCTATGCTTGTTACCTCAGGGAGGAGGTCACTGAAGAGGGACAGGGACTGTGAATCTCCCTCCAACTATGGGCTGCTCTCCTCATATCTGAGCACAATAAACCATGAAATCAAGCTGGCCTTAGTCCACAACAACAGGGCTTACAGATGAGAACTCACCTTCCACAGTCCCTAGCCCCTAACCATACATCCACATAGTTGCTACTCCTGCAAATTTTGGTCAAGTCAGAAAAAGTATGTGTGGAAAGAAGAGACCATGTCTGCAGAGGACAGTGGCTCCCTTCAGAGCCCCCCTTCCTACCTGCACTGTGATTTTCCTTCAGAGAGTAGGTCACAGACAACCAGCTAAGGAGCAGTCCTGAAGAACAAAGCACGTCCCCAAGAGTTCTCAGAGTCTAGCTCACTCAGAACCTCCTGAAGAAGAGTCAAGACTAGGAGCCAGAAAGGGCAGCTCTTTCTCTGTTCTAAACACATCCCCAGATAATAGGGAGCAGAGGGACATACCGAAGGAACAACCACCTCCAAGAGCTCTAACAACTCTGAGGATGGAAACCCTCTCTTCGTTTCTACATAGAGATGAGAGAGATTTGGAAATGGTACATGATTTGGCCCTAGGAATGCTGAAGAGAAAGACTACGGGGCAATCTCCATAAAGTTTCCCCAAACCAACTGAATCCTCAGGTCCTCACCCCAGAATTCTTGGGAGGCTTCCAGAGGGAACATGTGGGCTGACGGTGCTGGCTGATGTCACTAGCTTCCTTTTGGTTCTGTCCTCTGAATACCCCCTGTTGCTAGAGTTTTCTTGCCCGGCCCACAGTCAGGACAAATTTCTCTCACCTGCCAGTCCCACAGCCTCAGACCCGACCAAGTAAACACAGAGACTTATATTGGTTACAAACTGTTTGGCCATGGCAGGCTTCTTGCTAACTGTTCTTACAGGTTAAATTAATCCATTTCTATTAATCTATACCTTGCCACGTGGCTCGTGGCTTACCGGCATCTTCATATGCTGTTTGTCATGGTGGCAGCTGGCAGTGTCTCTCTGACTCAGCCTTCCACTTCCCAGCTTTATTTACCTCCTTGTCCCGCCTACACTTCCTGCCTGGCCACTGGCCAATCAGTGATTTATTTATCGACCAATCAGCAACACATTTGACATACAGACCATCCCACAGCAACCCCCACCCGCCCCTTTTCCTCTTGCACCCAGTTCTCAGTTGAAGTTGACAAGGTGTGGAAACGCACCTCCAATTAGACCTCTATCACCAGCGGAACTGTTTTCTGGATTGTTCTGTTCTCCATTCAAAGGAATTGCTGACCAATAAAATCAGCCAGGATCTTGACCTTGGCTTTGGGCAGTCACCCATTGGCTCTGCTCTCAGCTGGGTCATTGATTGCTCAAGGAGCTACAAAGCAGAAATCAGGAAAACACTTCTGCTTCTGCCAGATGGCTCCACCTCCACAGACCACAGAAACCCAGGAAAGCCAAGCCCAGCCTCACCTGGGCCTCCAGCATGGAAGCTTTCAGCTTTCCTTCTAAGCCTCGGTGTCACTGACACTGGATTTCTCTGTGGTGCTCTGTGGCATTCACAAGCAGAGGGGTCATGGGGCTCAGAACTCCAGGGTGAGAAGGGGGTCACAGTTCCACCACAATCTCTCTCCTTCCAGGTGTCCCTTCCCAGCTTCTCTGCCTCTACTTCATCCTTTGTATAATCAGTATCACAGTAAAACTTCCTGTCCTAGTTAGCTTCAGCTGTCAACTCGACACAGCCCAAAGTCATCTGGAGGACTCTCAGTTGGACAAGTGCCCACACTGGCATGGCCTGAAGCCATGTCTGTGAGGAATTGTGTTCACTGTTGGTTGGGAAGGCCAAGCTCACTGTAGGAGGTACTATCCCTAGGCAGGTAAACCTGGGCAGTACAAGAAAGCTAGCTGAGTATGAACCAGAGAGCAAGCCAGGAAGCAGCAGCCTCCAAGGCTTCTGCTTCGGTTCCTGTCATGACTTTCCTTGGTGATGAACTATTACCTGAAAATGTAAGCTGAAAGAAACCCTTCCCTCCCAAGCTGCCTTTGGTCAGAATGTTTTATCTGCGCAACAGAAGAGCAACCAATAACTGACTCCCTTGGAAAATGAGAAGGCTGAAAGAAAATTAGTCCCCCTAAGTGTTCAGAATGATGCCTGATTCACAGAGATATCTCAGTAACAAAGAGCAGTATCTTTGCACGAATGTTACACTGGTTACCATCACCCTTAGCCTCTCTTAGAAACTTAGCACTTTCTGTATCATCACTTCAACTAAACTCAAGCACAGTCCCTAGTCGAATGCTTTTTGATGTATTCTTACATCTAACTTGAGATACCATCTTCCAAGCCCATGTTACAGAGACCCCTGTAAACTCAGAAGACTCCACTGCTCTGCAGTCCTTGCTGAATACCTGGGTGCAAAAACTGGACCCCTCTCCCCCGCAAGGGATGGCCAAGAATCCTGGTGTGCTCCCCAAATGTATCGTCAGGTAAGTAGTCAGTCCACCAATTCCAGGGGCCAAGAAATTCACCCCCATGAAGATGAAACGGTGACAGACACAACTGGTTCCCAGAGCAGTGGCTATTGTTCAGTGAAGGAACTGGAGGACCAGAAAAACTCCCTGGCAGTGGTCCACCTTAATCATCAGCAAACCAGTGATGTGTGGGGACTTTCGGGTTGGGATTCATCTTTAAATTCCATGATACACCCTTTGCCTTCTTCTATCAGGAGATACTGCATCACTTGCCACACGAAGCCCATTTCAACATGGAATATGCATCCCCCCCCCAAAAAAAAAGAGGGAAACCAGAGGTGGGTCCCTAATAGGTCCTCAGACTTAACCCAACACAAACATACAATGTCCTGTGTGTCACCATGGAAACCTCAGGTTTAAAAGAATTCCCCAGTCTCCAAAGACACCAGACTCGGGAACCAGGCTACGCCATGCCAGCCATAAGCAAGGCTGGTTCTACTTATCTGGGAAGATCAAACACGCAGGAACGCATGAGTCACCCACAGATTACTCCTAATGAGGAGAGCGTTCTGTGGAGACTGACAGGATGGAAGCCAGAGCTCTTTGTCCATCAAAATTGGACAAGAATAGACAGCTCCTACTTCCCCAAACTCAACTCTGCCTGAGCAGAAACAGCTTAGGAGAAAATCATGTCATGCACTAATATTTTCCATAAGGAGCCAGAAGTCATCTGCACAGCTGCAGCTCAAGTGGGGAGAAACCACTCGTCCCCGGGGCACCCAGAGTGAACGCTTTTAAGACCCTTTGGATCAGCGTGCGCAAATGCAATTCTGTTCTTGTGGGTGATGGCCATGCTGTGTCTGTGTGTTCATTGTGGTGAACATGCCTGCAGATCTTTCCAGACTATCATGTTCTTGCTGGACAATGAGCTTAGGATGTTAGAAGCCCTAATACTTTAGAAGAAATTACCACCCCAGTAGTGACTTAGTGCTACAAGAAGTGGCAGGTTGTAGTGGGAAATTGTTGTACTGAGGCTACAAGCCCCACTGCTCCTGTTCCAATGTGCTGATACTGTCTAGGCAAACAGGCTGAACTTGTACTGTAGATTCCTATGGGGCAGGGGAAAGCCTTTGACTCTGAAACAGACCTCATTTTATACTCTAAAGACAAGAGGTTTCCTTAGCCTCTGAGATAACCCGAGCCTACCAGGAAATCCATCAAATCTCGAATGTTCTCAGCAACTCGAATGTTCTCAGCAACTTTTTAAGTAAAAAAGGTTAATCTGTACTAGGGTGAGTTGTTGAGATCTCCACAGAGCACCACAGAAGAGCTGCAGAAGAGCTACTTAACCCAAGGACTACGATCAGTGTTTTTGTGGCTTGCTCATTCTCGTGACAAGGCATCCTGAGCACTGTGGGATGTTTGGAAGGATCCCAGGATTCCACCTCCAGGCAGAAGCATTCCCACTGTGATAGCCCACACTGCAGAAATCCCCAAATGTGCCCCCCATTGAGAACCCCTGGTCCTAAATGAACAGGAAGTTCTGGGTTTTGACAGCAGATGTCAGCCACTGCCTGTCACTCTGAGAAGAAGAACCAGCAAGTTTTAACTCTTTTTCTCTCTTCAGCTCCCACTAAAGGGAACATAAAAGACATCCCAGAGTTTTTGCACTCGGAACTCTGCAGGAAGAACCGAGGTGGTCCCCCTGGCATCTGGGGCTCCTCATGTTTCATGCATAGGTTGTGGCCCCAGTGGCGCTCAGGTCCTGCTTATGAATAACTGTTCCATGCCCCTTAGGGAACAAATCCTCTGGCTTTCGAAGGACACCCAGACAGGTTGCTTAATGATCATTGGGACGTTGTGGCACCGATTTTTAAAATGAAATACACATAAATATCCGAGCCTGGGGGTTATTTCTCTCCAGCCCTGATGGCTTCTCTCATCTTAAAATAATTTACAGGAATTCTGCAATTATAGTGGGTCCTGGGTTGTTTTTCCTTGCATCACTTTACAGAGATACTTATCAAAAGCCCAAACCAGACCCCATAAATCGCTCGCTTCCTCGCTAGGCTCACACGGCTCTGGGTCCCATGTGGTCTAGCACAGGGTCACTTGGTGAGAGGCCAAGCTGCCAGACGTTCCTCCCTCGCTGCTTTTTTAATTTCCTCTCTCCCTTCCTTTATTCTCTGAGATACTTCATCTTTACATAAAAGGCAGCGCACAACTTTACAGGGGATTTCATTTTAAATAAAATGTTCTTGAAGTTTAAAAAGAAGAAAAGGAAGAGAGAAAGGGGGCGAGAAAAACCTTTCCTTGATGACTTGCCTGGGAAGCCTTGGCTCAGGATGTTGGCCGGGTTCCCACTTCGTTCCACTCCACGCAATCGGTTACTCTCAGACAACTGGTCAATGGCAGCGAAGGCAAACAAAAAGGGAGCGGGCTCCCTGGCTGGTTTTTCTCAAGTCCTGCTATTTACAGAAGACAATCGGCCTGCTTTTGCCAGTTGGTTTTCTCCGTCTGCTGGCCGGCTCCCTCCTGTTATCACAGTACAGGGCTTTGTGTGGCAAGTTCCTTGCAAGTGGCTGATCACCGTCTTGCTGATGTCCTGTCCTCTCCAGCTTCTTTCTTCACGAAATGAATCTGTGGTGTGGGGACTGTCCCATGCCATAAAAGATTCATTTCTTCGTGTGTGTGTGTGTTTGTGTGTGTGTGTGTGTGTGTGTGTGTGTGTGCTCGCGCACGTGCACTTGCCCATGTGGGTGGGTGTGCATGTTCCCGTGGGTCTACATGTGTTCTGATGAGTTTGGAGGTCAGAGGTCAACCTCAAGTGTCACTCCCCAGGAGCCATCCTTATTGCTTTTAGAAACAGGGCTTTTCACTGGCCTAGGGTTCATTGATTTGGCTGGACTGGCTGGCCAGTGAGCCCCCACAATCCACCCATCTCCAGCTTCCCAGATCTGGGATTACAAGTCTACACTGTCTCATCCAGATCCAGCTCAGGGCCTCACGCTTGTACGGCAAACACTTTCCTGGCTGAGCCATCTCTCAAAGGCCCGAAGACTCACTTCTGTAGTCATGGGGTCTTGTACCTCCACCAGCAGTAATGGACTGACTTGATGGACACACAGCGAGGGCTACATTCTGACTTCTTGTTGCCCTTTTTAGTGTGTGAAAAATAATGCTTCCTGTGGCTTACTGTGAAGGAAAGCTAGAGAAGAATTTTTCCTTCTTTTGACCCAAAGCTCACTCAGTCCTCTCATTCCTGAGCCCCTTGTTATTCTGGGTTGGCTAGTGAAGGAGTCAAGAAGTAGCTGGAATGTGGTTCTGGGGGAGAAAATGATTCTACAACAGAAAAAGCACCCCACGTGTGTTTGTGCTCTGCCTCAGTGGTGCACAATCTCCTGAGGACAAACATCAGCATGGCTCTCTCTTCCCTTCCTTACAATGCTCTGGTAGCGCCTGGCTGTGGATATCTTCCTGACCTGCAACATCATGATAATTCGGCCCCCATTCTTAGTCTGGATTAGGACCCTACTGCACAGTGATTCCTAAGTGGGTGGGCCCTCGTGCGGCTGGTGGCACCCCTGTGTCAAAGACAGCTCTTCTACATGGATCAGGAAAGATAATCTTCACTGTAGTGTGAACAGCATACCTGGTGTGATGAGTAGGTTTACGTTTCTCATTTGTTTGCTCAGCACCTTGAGAGGCACACACTGTTGATCAACAGAAGAGACTGATTAAGCCTAAACTAGACTGCTACAGGGGGATTAGGAAGGCATGCAGCAGTTGCATGAAAAGATGCAGCACCACACTGGGAAGAGAAGGAAAGAGCAAGGAGCCCCAGCCAACATCCCATCTACCTGATGTGCATTAGAACTTAAGACACTGCCACGTCTCAGCTGCTGCTGGTGGTGAATGAAGCGAGCCAGAATTCCACATTCGAAGTACACCATTCCCTCGCAGGAAGACACTGAAGCAGGGGCGCAATCTACATGCTACTGAAGGGGACATGTAATAAGTAGTGAGAAAAGCTAATGCTGGTGACGAAAGTGACAAAGATTATTGACACAGATGGAATCAAAGCAAATCAGCCATGCTCAAAACCACCAAAGCCAGCCATTGCCTTGACAGCCAGTGGAGCTTTGCTCCCGCCACACACTAAGGAATGCAGGTCTCCAGATTCTGGTGAACTATGACATGCTAGGGTAAGAAGTGTTCATGTGATTTAGAAAAGCATGTTTTTAACCTGAAAAATAGTAACCGATAATTTCATTCATCTCTATTTTTTTAATTACCTGTTCAAAATTGCTTGTTCTCTCACACACAAAAAAAAATCATTTGGGATCAAAATCAAATTACAAATCAATTAAGAGAACAGGAAATGGTGAAGTTTCTTACACTTAGGAACTCTCTGAGCCGGGCGGTGGTGGCGCACGCCTTTAATCCCAGCACTTGGGAGGCAGAGCCAGGCGGATCTCTGTGAGTTCGAGGCCAGCCTGGGCTACCAAGTGAGTTCCAGGAAAGGCGCAAAGCTACACAGAGAAACCCTGTCTCGAAAAATCAAAAAAAAAAAAAAAAAAAAAAAGGAACTCTCTGGAGATACTTCTCAGCACTGCTCTTCCAGAGGACCCGGGTTCATTCTCAGCACCCACATGGTGGCTCAAACCACCTATAACTTCAGTTCCAGGGGATCTGACGCCTTCTTCTTACCTCTGAGAGTAGCAGGCAAGTATGTGGTACACATACATGCATGCAGGCAAAACACTCGTACACGTGAAATAAAAATAAACGAATCTAATTTTCCGTTCTGAATGATCTATGACTCAAGGAGTAAAGTTCAACAGAACTTAAAACACGTATTGAGCTGAACGAAAATGAAGGCGCAACACATAAAAATCGTTGGATCGTAGCTAAAGCAATAAGATAAGAAAAACGTGTAGCACTCTACACCTGCATTAGAAAGAAGGAAGTTCCCACACCAATGATGTAGGTGCTCAGGGAAAGAAAATAAAAGAAAAAAATGTGGGAAGGAAAACATCAAAATCACCTGAATGGAGAGAGCAGCAGGCCAGAAATCAGAAGAGCAGAAAATCAATAGAATTTAAAACAAAATCTAAAAGAAAAAAATCCTGAAACATTAAAATTGTCCTTTGAAAAGATCAAGAAAAATGGCACAGTTCCTTAATAAAGTGAGAAATTACTCATACTGTATTATTAATGCCTACAAAACAGCAGTGCGTGTTACTACATATGCTGCAGACATCAAAAAGCAATCACAATTCTGTGACACAAATTTGACAACTTGATGAAATGGAGCAATTCAGAAAACACCAACGAGCGTGGCACCAGGAAATAAATAGAGTAGCTCCACGATGATTAAGGTAATGCAGTTTCTTATTTGAAAACTCCTTAGGAAGCTGTCTACAGGCCCACATTCGTGCACTTAAAAATTAACCATACTACACTACACGCTTCCACCCAGAAAGGAGGAGGGGACCCTCTCGGTTTGTTTAATGGTTAGCAGTGCCTTGACATCTGAGCCAAACAGAGCACAAAAAAGAAAACTATGGTCTAAAACCACTTATGGATGTAGGCCTAAATAAAGAGCATTAACAAAACTCGGTACAAAGTACAATATAGGCTTCATTTGCATATATGTATATATTATGAACATATGTTCAGGTGAAATCTATTCCAGGTCTGAAAGATTGCTTCAATATTTGAGAACCACATGGGTGAGGGAGGGGCTCATAAGGTATGCCCCTCTTCCTGAGGAACGATAAAAATAGTTATGGTTGCTGGGTGGAGGGGGAGTCACATTCCTCAGTAGTGTGGCTACCAGTACTTTACCCTCACCCAAGTAAATAAACTCACCCATGTTCATGCAGACAACCCTAATTAAATACAGAGGGTCAAAGAAGAAAAGGCGTAAGAGCAAAGGCTTGGAAAGAGGAAGAATTCGGTCAGAAGGGAAGGAGATAGTAGAAAATGGGAAAATTGTATTTTTATTTCTATTTATCTTTGAAATTTTTCATACATATGTACAATGTATCTTAACCACACAAATTCCCTGTAACTCCCCCCTGGGGTGTGCCCATCACATCTCCCTCTCTGTCATGTCCTCTGTTTATATCTTTTATTTATTTACTTATTTATTGATTTTTAACCCACTGAGTGTTACCCATGGACACACAGGTGTGTGGCCATCCATTGGGGCTTGGAGAACCTGCCACACTCCTAAGGAAGAGTGACTCTTCCTCCCTCAACAGCTGTCAACTGCCAACAGCTGCTCAGCTGGGGGTGGGCCTCTGAGACCCTCCAGTCCATGCTGGAAGACTGACCTGGCTTGACCTCGGGTGGATCTTATGGCAGTAACCACAGGTACTGTAAAGTGATGTGTGCTACAGCCATGTCACACCAGAAGACAGCAACTCACAGCACAGACAGAGGGAAATGTGGTCAAAGAACAGAATGCAATGTATGGAATCAGAGGAAAATAAACTGCAAACCAACAAAAATCAGTCAGTAACACAGCCGCAGAGTGAGTGTCTCCACTTCAAAAGGTGTATATTAAACCCAGATTGGGTAGTATTTGGAAGTGATGCTTTGCTTGTTTTTGAGGGTTCTGGAGTAGATGTCCTCACGATGCCCCTCACAGTCCCTCCATGTGAGGACACTTCTATAGCCCACATGCAGCACTCCCAGACTTCAGTTCTGCAGGGACATTGACCTGGTACTTCCAGAATCCTGAAAATACAGTTGTGTTATGCTTTAAGCATTCCATTGACAGTATTTTGCTATAGCACCCTACGTGAGCTGAGACAGTAGTACACCCAGGTAACAAGCTAAGTATGAAGGTCGCATGACTGTATCACTTGATGCAGAAAAACATCTCATCAGCTCAATAGAAATTCTCATAAACTAGGAATGGGGAGAGATATCCTCCACTCAATAAAGAACTTTCACACGCACATACAAAAGGCCATGCTTCATGTGGAAATACTGGCTGCCTTCTCCTCGAAGAATGTCAAGGATGTTTGGCCTTGCTGCGGCTACTCTTCAGGGTACCAAGAGAAGAGTTAGAAAAGGAAAGAAAACGACAGACATACAGCTTGGAAAAGAAGGAATAACACGTTCATTCAAACTCATTCACACACTCATATTCACACACGAAAACACATATGCACACATAGTTACACACATATATATTCATACACACATACTCACACATATATATATTCATACACACAATCTCACACACATACACATAACATACACACACTCATACATACACGAACAGAGAGACACACTGAAACACACATACATAATACACTACATTACACACACATCACACACATGCACACATATCACACATGTATATATCTCACACATGCATCACATACACTCATACACGTCAGACATAATACATACACACAGTCACATACATCATATGTATTCATACTCATCACACATGTACACACATAGCACACATGCATACACATCACATATATCACACATACCACTCACACTCACACACACACACATGCACACTCACACACATGCACACGGAATCACATAGCACTGACACACACAAAACATTTGCACATTTTCTAGTGTGGCAGTCCATAAAATCAACCACAAAAAGCCCCCACAAGGTTCACAGGATATTGCGTCACAATATCAAGGAAAGAGAAGCAGCCTTGGTGTCCATCAGCAGATAGAAAGAGTGAAAGGAGGGCACATATAAACAATGAAATTTTATACAGTCTTAAGGAAAAGTGAAGTTGTGAAATCTGAAAATGGATAGAACTAGAAGACAAGCACTGTTCTCCCTCATCTGCAGATCCTTGCCTCTAACTAGGAAAACACACTTCCAGGTGGGAAAAAATATGGGCACAGGCCAAGAAACTACAAAGGGGCCCATGTGACTGGGGAACAAAAGAGGCTTCGAGATGGGGAGAAAGGTACTAGAACCAAGCAGAAGGAAGAATATTGGGGTGTAAGGGAACAGTAGAGGAAAGAGAGATGGGAGATGAGAGGGAGGTGGGGGAAATCAACCAAAATGAGATAATATGGAAATTCCATATTGTCTTAGTTAGGGTTTCTATTGTTGTAAAGAGACACTATGACCGCGGCAACGCTCATAAAAGAAAAACATTTAATTGGGGTGGCTTACAGTTCAGTTTAATCCATTATCATCATGGTGGCTGAAAAGTTTCTGTACCCCAACATCGAGCCTCTCTGCCAATGCAGTAAATCAGATCAGGCCAAATTAATAAATCCAGGTTTAATCTGAGCAAAACAATCCCAGGTGGTCCCAGGAAAGAGGAGAAGCCACAAGAGGAACCACGAGGGGAAGTCCATGGGCTAGACCTTAAATATCCTCCAGGGGTGGAGCCACGGCTTGGCAGGCTTTCTTTTGAGCTAGGTCTGGAGAGGGCAGTTGCAGGTGAGATCCTCAACAGTGGCACGCAGACAGACATGATGCCGAAGAAGGGGCTGTGAGTCCTACATTTTGACCTGCAGGTAACAGGAAGTGGTCTGTTTCACTGGGTGTAGCTTAAGCACAGGAGACCTCAAAGGCCACCCCACAGTGACACACTTCCTCTGGCAAGGCCACACCTCCTAATAGTGTCACTCCCCTTGGGGGCCATTTTCTTTCAAGCCACCATATTCCAGTCCCTGGACCCCAAAGGCTTATAGCCATACCATAAGGCAAAAATGCATTCAGTACAACTTCAAAAGTCGCCATAGTCTATCACAGTCTCAAACTTAAAATTCTAAAGCTCAAATTCTCTTCTGAGATTCATGCAATCTCCTAACTGTAATCACTTGTAAAATCAAAATCAAAAAGCAGATCACATACTTTCAACATATAATGGCACAGAATATACATTGCTGTTGCAAAATGTAGGGAAGGGAGCATAGTGAGGAAATACTGGACCAAACTGTCTTAGGGTTTCTATTGCTGCAACAAAACACCATGACCAAAAAACAACTTGGGGAGGAAAGGGTTTATTCGGCTTATACTTCCACATTGCTGCTCATCACTGAAGGAAGTCAGGGCAGGAACTCAAACAGGGCAGGAACCTGAAGACAGGAGCTAATGCAGAGGCCATGGAGGGGAGCTGCTTACTGGCTTGCTTCCCATGGCTTGCTTAGCCTGCTTTCCTGTAGAACCCAGGACCACCAGCCCAGGGATAGCACCACCCACCAAGGGCTGGGTTCTCTCCTGTTGATCACTAATTAAGAAAATGCCTTAAAGCTGGATCTCAGGGACATATTTCCTCAACTGAAGCTTCTTCCTCTCTGATGACTCTAGGTTGTGTCAAGTTGACACAAAACCAGCCAGTACAACTGACCCTTGTCAACTTGACACACAAACACTTCACTTTAAGCCACATCCCTCCCTTTCTTATTCATCCCCAAGAGCTCACATTAAAATCATAAATAATTTTAAAAGTCCCACAGTCTTTACAAACTCAAACACAATAAAATTTTAGTCCCTTTAAAATATCCAATCTCTTTTAAAAGTTCAAGTCTTTCATCTGTGGGCTCCTTTAAAAATCAAAATTAAGTACCTCTTCAAGAGGAAAGAACCAGGGCACCATCACAATCTGAACCAAGCAAAACCAAACTCCAACAGTACAAATAACTCAATGTCCAACTATCTGGGATTCACTCACGATCTTCTTGACTTCTCCAAGGAGCTTGGGTCACTTCTCTAGTTCTGCCCTGTGCAGCACACACAGCTCGTCTTCTAGGCCCCAGCTGGCTCCACTCCACTGCTGCTGCTATTCTTGGTGGTCACCCTATGGTACTGGCATCTCCAAAATGCTGGGGTCTTCTGCAGCAACTGGGCTGCACTTTCACCAGTAGCCTCTCATAGGCTCTCTTCATGGTGCCAAGCCTCACCTTCTTTGCATGACACTTTCAGTCCTGGACCTTCAACTGACACTTTCACCAATAGCCTCTCATGGCCTCTCACAGTGCCAAGTCTCAGCTGCTCTTCATGACCCCTTCATGTCTTCATAACCAGTACCACCTGGGTGACACACATTACCAATTCCAGCTACCAATATGAGGTACAACATTGGCCACCTCTGGAACACAGCTTCTCTGTGCTCTCAGGAAACATTTCCCAGAAGATTTCACCTCAGTGATGCTGGTCTCTTCTTAATCACTGCTAATTTCTTAGCTCTAGCCAACCAGCATCAAGTATCCCAGCAAAGCAAAGTTTACTTTCATGGTTCTGGTATCTTGTTGATCACAACTGATTCTTCAGTCCCAGCTAGTCAGAATCACAAGATCTTAATTCAAAATAACAAATGAACCTGATAGAGTTTTTAACCATCCCTCTGAAACTTCATGTGCCAGGTCTCCATCTTCTTCACTGCTCTCAACATTCTTATCTTCCAAGCTCCTAAAGAACATCCCACTGAGCTCTTAACACTCAATGGCTCTTCTAGCCCAAAGTTCCAAAGTCCTTCCACAATCCTCTCAAAAACAACAGGGTCAGGTCTGTCACAGCAATACCCTACTACACTGGTACCAATATATCTTAGTTAGGGTTTCCATTGCAATCCAAACCTCTTCACTTTAGCCTCAGACAGACTCTTTGGGCAAGGGCAAAAAAAAGCCACATTCTTCAACAAAATATAACAAGAATGATCTCTAGGCCACATGTTAATATTCTCCGCTGAAACCTCTTGATCCAGGCCCCCACAGTTCATCAAATCACATTCAGCACTACTGTCCTTCATGCTCCTACTAGGATGGCCCATTAAGCAGCACTTAAAGCTTTCAACTGTTTTTCTAACCCACAGCCCCAAGGTCCATATTCTTTCAAACAAAAGCATGGTCAGGCCTATCTAACAGCAATACTCTGGTCCCTGGTACCAACTTCTATCTTAGTTAGGACTTCTGTTGCTATGAAGGGACACCACAACCAAAGTAACTCTCATAAAGGAAAAACATTTAATTGGGGTGGCTTACATTTTCAGAGGTTTAATCCATTATCATCACGGTGGGACATGGTGGTGTGCAGACAGACATGGTGCTGGAGAAGGAGCTGAAGATTCGACATCTTGACCCACAGGCAACAGGATATGGTCTGTTTCACTAGATGTAGCTTGAGCACAGGAGATCTCAAGGCCCACTACCACAGTGACACACTTCCTCTGACAAGGCCACACCTACTCCAACAAGGCCACATCTACTCCAACAAGGCCACACCTCCTAATAGTGCCACTTCCTTTGGGGGCCATTTTCTTTCAAACTACCACACATATGGAAAACTGTTAATTTGTAGGTTAATTTTAAAATTAAAAATGAGAATTAAAAAAACTAATGAGTTCAAAAGATTCACAAGCTAAAAAAAAAGCATTAAAAAATTATTGCTTTTCTATGTAGCAAAAATGAAGGTATAGAAACAAAGTAAAAATGCAAAATCATTTATAGTCACTCATGTGAATTTTTTAGAACATATTTCAAAACTGTTTTTTTAGAACATATTAAGAAAACTCTTAAGTATAAATCTCACAAAAACACATACAGAGCTTGACTGCTGAACTACAAAATGCTAATAAAAGATTCAGTCACCTTCTAAACAAAGGAGAAACACACCATACCTGTGGAGTACAAGATTCAATATAAATACACCAACCACCCCTACCTGATATTCACACTGGACACACCTCTTCTCAAAACCCCAGGAATATTTTTCTGATATTAAAATTAAATGCATATGAAAAAGCACATGGCTAAGACAATCTTGTAAAACAAAGCAAGAGGAAGCATACTAAATGACATCGAGACTTGCATTGTGAGCTGCGCTGACCTGTCTGTCTGGTGCTGATGGGAGACGGGCACATAGACGATGAAACAGAACAGAGGACCTAGCATCTTCAGCACTCGTGAATACGCTGGCTGTCCAACTGCTGTAATAAAATCCTTGACAAAAGCAACTCAGGGCAGGAAGGGTCTTCCTGGCTCACAGTTCAAGAGCACAGTCCATCATGTAAGAAGTCAAGGCACGGGGAGCTGGAGGCAGAGGATCACACTGTGCCTGAAGCCAGAAGAAAGGAGTCATGAATGCATGATGCTAGTGCTTGGCTGGCTGTCTTCGCTCTTGTACAGTCTGGGATCCCCCACCCAGGAAAAGGTGCCACCTATAATTAAGATGGGCCTTCTCACCATGATTAATATAATCATGACAACCCCCCCACAGGCATGCCCTCTGGGACCTTTTTCAGGTCATTTAGACTCTGTAGAAGGACAATGAACACTCACCATCATACAAAGATACAAAAGCCACTCAATGGACAAAGTCCTTTCAAAACCAGAAAGTGCTAGAGAAATTGGATGTTTATAGTAAAGGGAAAAAAATATACAGGCCCAAACCCTATCTGATATTTTACGCTCAAGTTAACCAAAAATTGATGCATATTTAAATCTTAACATGAAACTAGAAAACTTTTAGAAGAAACCAGGAAAATCTTTGAAACTTGGGGTCTCATAAAGAATTCTTATACAGTGCATACACACCATAAATGAAAAAATTTAGTAAATGGGACTTGAAAAATATTACAAACTCTCTGCAAAGATTTTGTCCAGAGAATGAAAACGTAAACTACAGATGTGGGAAGGACATTCGACACCAAGGACTCAAATCTATTGCACACAGATGCCCTTTGACTTAGGAAGGGAATATGTCCTGATTGATACCACCATTAATGGAAAGTATTATATGTTGAAAATACTTTTACTGTACCTTATCTACAGAGCATCACAGCCTGGCCTGGCCCACCTTAAGTGTGTTCTGCACACTTGCACAGGCCCAGAGTTGGTCTACATCATCTATCACAGGCTATTTACACAGCATTCATAGCTCAGCTAACGTCACAAAGGGTACTCTACCATATACAGACCCACTGTTGGCCCTTGTGACTAACAATAAATTTTAAACCAAGCCATGCTAAACTGGGGGACTATCTATAAACCAGTAAAACTTGACAATAAGAAAAACACTAATGTAAGTAGAAAACAGTCAAAAGGTGCATTTGGGACCCTTTTCCTCCTACTGGGTTGCCTTGTCCAGCCTTGATATGAGGGTTTATGCCTAGTCTTACTGTAACTTCTTATGTTGTATACAGTTGATATCCCTGGGAGGCTTGTTCATTTTTTTAAGGCAAGGAGGAGAGGAGGAGTTGATCTGGAAGAAAGGGGGTGGGTGGGGCTAGGAGGAGGGGAGGGAAGGGAAATTGCAGTCAAGATGTAATGCATTAGAGAAGAATTTTTTTAAAAAAAAAAAGAAAGAAAGAAACAGGCAAAAGACATTGTAATTTCATCAAAGAGGACATGAGGATGTCATAAATTCAGCCAGTAAGATGTGTAAATTAAGACCAGTATGAGACGTTATTACTGCAACAGCCCAAATAATAATTAGTGATATGAATACCAAATGCTAGAGATGGGAGACCAACTGAATCTACCACATTCTGTGAAAGTTACTTTTTTATTGTAGTGACTTGAGACTTTTTGAGACAGGGTCTTACTAGGTGACCTAATTCTTGCTATATAGCCCAGACTGCCTCATGGAAGTCCACCTTCCTTAGCCTTCCAAGTACTGTGACTGTAGGCATGTGTCTCCACGCCTGGGTGGTAGCTACCCTTGGAAACAGTTTGGCAGTTTATTTTTTAAATAAGAATGGTAATTTAAATAATACTTAAATAAGCAATTTAAATGTTTAAATAAATAATAATTCAAAAATTAAACAGACTCTAAGAGCCAGAAGTTGAGGAGGACCAGAGACATGGTGTCTTCAAGACCTAGCAGGACGGCTGCACTCACGAACTCCCAGCAGCTGTGGTTGTCTGCATGAGACAACATTACATCGTGGAGAGTGTGAGACTCATGAGGAGCCCCCATCCACGGCTGAGGAGCTGTTGGCAATGGCTTCGGAGAAGGCAAAGTCGGTTTTCTTTAAGGGTGTGTCCCCTGATAGACTCCATGGAATGGCCTCACACTCGTGAGTATACGGGCATCACAGACTGGACTCCACAGGTCAGAAGAAAACAAAAGGACATGAAGTTGGGAGGGGTGGATTTGAAAAGGGTGAAGGGAAAGAGTTGGGGTGAATATAATAAAAACATATTATATGCATGTATGAGATTATTTCTAAATTAATTAAAATATCATATTAAAAAACTAAACATACAAACAGGTGAGTCCATCAAAGGCATAAGGGATATTAATTTCAGAGACATGAAAATGCAAGTTCACACATAAAAATTGGGGCCCAATTATTCATAGCAATTATTTTCACTATCTTGGAACTGGAAATAACCAAACTGTCCTTTGGTAGGTGAACCACCCATGGTACAGCAAACTCTGGAATAGTACTCTGCAATAAAAAAATAAATAAATAAAGGCACAGACTTGAGTGACACTTGACTGAGTCCCGAGGACATTAAGCTGAGTGGAAAGAGCCTGTTCTAAAAGGCCATGTGGAATATGATGATGGCCCTTAGTGTAACGTGCTCAAAATGGCAAAATTATAAAGCTAATTAGGGTAGGGAAAAGGCAGGAAATGATCATGAAGGAGTCATCCTCGGGAGCCTTGGAACTGATGGGGTAATTCTGCAGTGGGACTATGGTGGTGTCTGCATGAATCTACAGATGTGACAAGATGGCCTCCAGCCATACACACAGCACACCGGCATCTCTTTCCTGGTTTAGTGTAGCACGCGGTGACCACCGCATGGAGGTGGGTGTAGGAATCTTCCCCCACGGAATCAAGACTTCTTAGACTGTGCAGCTTCCTGTGTCTTACAATCATTTCAGAGCAAGAGGTTTAAATGTATTCTAGCTTTTAATGATGAAGCAGTGGATCTATGTGCAGGAAAGGCAAATCACAGGCAAAAATACAAAACATAAACTTTCCCACTGCGGCTGTGATCAGACCCCCCCCCTCCCAGGACACAGAGGAAAATGGACTCTATCCTTTTCTTCCAGAAGATTCTCTGTGCATGTAAAGTAGGCATATTTTTGTTTGTATAAGTGGGTTTTTTATGGGGGGAAGGGTGTACAGTCCACAGATGGCTTTACACCTTGCTTCTGTTTTCTTGCTCATCTCTCCTGGGATTCCTTCCTTTTCTTTAAAGACTCTGTCTTACTTACATGTGCAAAAGTCAAAGCTTAGCTACACCAGCTCCTCTTCATGGACGTCAGAGCTACGCATGGATTTCTTCTGTTTTACAAGTGTCAGCAAAGGGCTGACCTGTGCTTAGAGCTGTGTGCCCATGGTGTTAAAACAGATCAGGCGTGGGGCACAGCTTTCTGTCACTATAACAAAATATTTGAGATGGTCAGCTTATAAAGAGGGAACTGTTCTTATGGTTCACCATTTCAGTCCATAAAAATGAGGCAGAACACTTGGTGAGGGTAGGGTGTGGGACGAGGCTACCCAAGTCATGGTGATCAGGAAGCAGAGAGAGAAAGGGATGGAGGCCCCAGACTGGGACCCCACCCCACCTCCAGAAACCAAACTTCCTATCACTTTGTCCTACCTCTTAAGGGATCTACCACTTCCCAGTGTCCCAGTAGTGTCACAGACTGATGACAAACCTTTGGCATGTGACTTGTAGGGAATATTCGAGATCCAATCTATGACCCTATTTCATGAGAGTCCAGTCAACGCTGGGTTTTATTTCAAGCCTTTGACTTTGTCTTCTTTGCAAGTTCTACATTGGCACTTCAGGCCTGTCTCTTCTTAAACTTCAGTGACACCACAGTGCCCTTTTTTGGGTCCCTGGGTCCCTGGGTCCCTGTCCTGTGAGTCCCTCCTAATTATCTGTGTCCCTGATGCTTCATAATGGACTCAGACAGTAATTGGGATCAGAAGGACTCGGCCACACAGGCTTCTAGGAGCTGTCAACTGCTTGTGGGGAAGTTCCAAATTTCATCTCAAGTCTGGAGCTTTCATTCAAATTCTAGATCTGTATCTGTTACTACTCATTGAATACATCTAACTACAAGACAGGAAACATCGCCAAGCTCCTTCATACCAAGGAGAAGAAAGCCTCACTCTTGGTTACATAATTCTCTATGAATGCTGCAGATGACACTGTGACTAGATGTCAAAACTTCTGACATGCCTACGAGCCTTGTGTCCCATCAACCAAGGCAAACGAGACTCCTCTCGTTCCTGCAGCCCCACTGAGTGTACCTGAGCACACACTGCCCAAGCCTCAACTTTAGCAAAGCTCATTGCAAACTTTGCCTCTTTAAAAACACAAGCTCACACCTTGACCAGGTCTTCCTCTTCGGGAAGGCCCCTCCTGTGTCCTCACCGTGCTTTTCTCCTCCTCCCTCCCTTCCCTTGGCCTTCTCTTGTCCTTGGTTTGTTTCGATGGCTGCCAGAACACCCCACCACAAACAGAATGCATTTTCCCTTTCATGGTTCGGAAGACTGGAAGTCCAAGCCGAGATGTGGGAGGGTCTCAAGCCCACTAGAGGGTACAGGGAGGGCTCTGCTGCCTCTCACAGCTTGAGGTGGCTCTCTAACAAGGTAGGGCCCCCAGGACACGTTCTGTCTTACCTTACAGTCTGCTGTAGGGCTTAGGGAATCTTGAGGTGACTTGCATTTCTTTACTGCTTGGTGAAACTTCTTTGCCTAGAAAAGTCTTGAGCAGGAGCCTGGGGTGACAAGGAGGTGTCACCACGTTCCTGTCCAACATGGTGGTCAACAGTGACATGTGGCCACTGAATACTTCAAATAGAAGCCAGTGTAACTCAGTAACTAATGTTTGACTTTTACTTACATTGTTGAAAATCTTCACTGAAACCCTGATGTGGTCAGTGGCTGCCCTGTGGTGGCCATAGCTTTCTATGTCCACTACTGGGTTTGGATAAAGGAATGAAAGATCTGTCATATTGATGCCTTTCAACAGGTTCATCAACCACAGTGGACATTTCTGTCAAGCTCCTCACTATGTTAAGCAATTTTCTGAATAAGAAAATTTAATCTTTTACCTTCATACATTGTCTTAATTGATTTTGATTGTAAATTTAACACAGCCTAGCGTCATCTGTGAGGAAAGCCTCCATTGAGGAATTGCCCAGATCAGATTGGCCTGTGGATGTGTCTGTGGGGTATTTCTTGGTTATTAATTGGTACAGGGGGCCAGTCCACTGTGGGTGGCACCATGGGTATGTGGTCCTGGGCTGTACAAGAAAGCCAGCTAAGCATGATGCTGTGAGTGAATGAGACAGTAAACAGTATTCCTCTACGGTGTCTGCTTCAGGTTCCTACCCTGGCATTCCTAGAAGACACACTCTGACCTGGAAGTACTAGGCAAACAAACTCTTTCTTCCTCTAAGTTGCTTTTGGTCAGAATGCAGAATGAAACTAGAATACATATGCTACTTTTTTTTGGCCTTTGTCATATGGAAAATTTAAGTTTAGATGGGAACACTAATATCTGAGTATACATTCCTTATAAAATATTTTTATATTCTTTATATTAACATAAAGTTAGCTGAGCAATGAAAGGCAATCTGTATAACCCTCCTTACCCCAGTGTCTTTCAGAAGCACTGTCCTGTTTTGTTTTTCTTTTCCAAAACAGTCAATTCTGCAAATCACTGATAAGAACTGCCGTAGGAAACAGAAAAACAGTAAAGCACACAAGGTTTTCAAAGCAGAAGTTGCTCATTTGCTCATCAAAATCTTCTCTCTTTGGTTGGTTCGTGTTGAGAAAGGGAGCCGTTGCTTATGAAACTCCACAAGTCCGCACGGTTGCTTATGGGATGGCCAAAAATAGAGTGTGACTGCACAGGACATTTGTGTTGCAATAGCCCCTGGCCAGTTGACTCCTGGAAACACAGGCACACTTCAGCATTTAACAGAGGCCTCACATCAAAGCTGCCTCGCTGGTCTCTATAACGTCATCTCCTCTGCTTCATCACACAGAGACGGGGAGTCATTTTCAAAAGCACCAGAAACTCCACCTGAAAACGTGATGGAAGACCCACTAGAAAACCCCATACGTGGTAGCACAGGATGTAAAGATGGAGGGGTGCCATGGAACATCCCTGGGGTCCCTGCCCTGCCCACCAGGTTGCAGGGCACTCCTGCAGATGGAGGGAGACCTTGATGTGGGGGATGAATCTATCTACACCTGCAGGTGCTTACGACCTTCACAGCCACCGGCTGCCGGTGATGGTGTTTCTCCTCGGGGCCTGATAACTTGTGGGGCTGTTGTGACATATACCAGACACTGACTACGCCACAAACGATCCAAAACCTGAACACCTCATTGTTGCCTGTAACGAATACCTGTCAATTTTAGACTTGACAATTTCTACTTATGTTAAATTGCAGGGGGTACAAAAAAAAAAGATGGAACACCCTCTCTTGTGGTGTTATGAAAAGAAATAAGGAAGTATTTGATATGTGCTTTTGCACATTTGAACAAAACCTAAAGCTTTGGCTTTCAGATTTAAAAATAAAAAAAAAAAAAAAAGGAAAGGAAAGAAAAAAGATGGAACAGAGCCGGAGTTACAGAAAATCAGATCAGTGGCTACATCCCAGGTTTTTTTTTTTTCTTCGCAGAGATGCACATATGTCCACAAACACTTCTAGGGAGTGAAAAAAGGAAAGAAAGAAAATTTGCTACCAGTGCAGTGAATTAGGAAAGTGTCACTGGCTCCAGAAGTCTCCACTTCTTAAAGGGAACATAATTATTAGGGCTATAAACATTTTAATCATTTCCTCGAACATACTCAAGTGTAGACCTGGCGAGTCTCTCCCAGAGCAGAGCCCGGCCCTTTCCCTAATGGCGCATTTTCTTAATGGCTTTGCTGGGCCCGAGCTCACCTCACTGCGCTGTTACTCGTTACAGCCGACATGAGTTAATATTGCACTAAAAAATACTCACGCTATTTCTCCACCACGCCAGCCCCCTCCACCTGCAGAAGGAGAGAAGGAAAATGAGACCACTAAGCAGGAAGCCCACGGACCCCCAAACTCTTGGGAGCACATTTAAAACAGAGACTGGAGGATGGAGGGGGGACACAGCAGGGCTGCTGCGGGGAATACCTGTCAAAACATGGCTGAAAATGAGCTCAGCAGATAACATCCTAACAGTGAAAAGGGATCTGGTACCCACAGTGCCACACAGACAAAGGCTTTGGCTGGGAGAGATGGTTCGGGTGATAACGTGCTTGCTGTACATACTTGGGGAACTTAGCTTGATGCCCCAGAATCCACATAGTAAAAAGTCCCAATCCGAAAAATGTCCCAAAAGTCTTGTTGGTTAGGCACCTTAGCCTACTTGCTAAATGTTCCAGGCCAGTGAGAGATTTCTAAAAAATTCAAAGCAGAGAGCTCCTGAGGAAAGACAGCCGAGGTTGTTCTCTGAGCTCCACAAGCATGTGCATACACATGCGTGTACACTCATGCACACACAAGACAAAGCTACAACCCCTATGTGGAATGCCGAGGCAGCCCTCTAGCATGCAGAAAGGCAGTCCTTGGTCTACCCAGGGACCACCTCTCTGAGGATGAGGCCCAGCACTGAGAGGTGTTCAATAAATATTTTAAATGGACTTAGTCCTTGGATTTGTCCAACTTTGGGGAGTTGAACATCTTTCCACACATTAATCAACAATGGGCATTTCTTTCATCAATGACAGTTTCAATGGAGCTCTTCGCTATATTAAGCAATTTTGTCTATAAGGAAATTCGAACTTTGACACACACATTGTAGATATTTTGTGATCCTGGGGCGAGCAAGGGAGGGTGTGACTAGCGATTTCTAGAGACACACAGCTCATTTGAATTAGCAGCCCAGCCTATGTAGTCTATCACGGAATCCTGTCCTCTGCCTAAGTGATAACAGTAGATGCCTGACCTGAGGAATGTCCCATGAAATGAGAGGTTTGTATGGACAGCGTTCATGGAGTCCTCTAGTCCAGCATTTCAGCCTGCCACACGCCTACAGCTTAAAAACAAACAAACCCCCCAAAAAACAAAAATAAAAAAAACAGGTGTGGTGGCACACCTCTTTAACCCCAGCACTCAGGAGGCAGAGACAGGTGGATCCTTGAGTTGGAGGCCAGCCTGGTCTACAAGATCCAAGGCCTACGGAGATGACCGGTAGATAAAATGCTTGCTGTGAAATCATGAGAACCCACATTTAAAAAAATAAAAGCCAGGTGTAATGGCCCATGCATGCAATCCCAGTGCTGGGATGGGAATGAGAGAGACAGGCAGATTCCTGGGGCCCATGCCCAAAGCTATCATTCGGCATGCACACACACACATGGGCACACAGATACACCTGCACACACACGTATGCATGCACACAAAAACACACACAAGGTCCTAAGAAGTCACCTCTCCAGATCACACAAGGTCAGTCCTCTCAGAGCTGGCACTAAAAACTTCCAACACCAGAAGATCGCTGTTCCATTACAGCATATGGTAATTCTTGTTAGACGGAAAACAGAAATATTTAGGAGGTCCTCGGAGGCTCTTATTTCTTGCGTGGAAAGTGAGGACTTGACATTCTTTAGGAGTGCTGGTCAACTCCAGACAAGCCACATTAAATAATGAAGTGGGAACAGGGACTGTGAAAAATTTAAGGATGAAGGGGGTTTAAAGACCTATGGGTTCCAAAGCTCCGAGAATTATTATTTTCCTTTCATACCCTTGGCTCCTTCTTGGAGTTTTGGGTCCTATTCAAATGTTAGTTTTACTGGAGTGTTTTATCAGGGCCAAATTAACACTCAAACTGGAATTAATGCCTACCTTGTTCTTCAAATTCAGACTCTCAGGTGCCAGGTAGGTGTTGAACACATTTTAACACTCAAGGACTTTTCCCACAGAAAAATATATCAATTTACCGAGAAGAACAAACCTCAAACCTTGATGTCTAAACCTTATTGACATTGGTTGTGGGCACTGACCCCACAGCCGTCTCCTCTTCCTCCGTCCCCTCTCCCTTCCTTTCCCCCTCCATCCCTGCTCTTCCTGGTGCCTTGTCCCTGGCTTTCCAGTCCTGCTGCTCCATGGGAATATTGGAGGACTGTAGTCTTCGGGAGAAAACTCACATCTCCCAGATGTGCTACCTCTCTTTATGTTCAGCCCCAAAACAGGAAGAAGGAAATAAATCTCGTTCCCTGTGGGCTGTCATGTCCCCAGCATTCTGGGGTCCTCCAGTGGAGGTCTCTGAGTGCCTCACTGCCAAGGTGCAGCATGGCTGAATGCAGGTTCCATTTCTTCTTGGCAAAGACCCTCACTTTCCACACAAATTAGTACTGTTGCGTTGAGTTCTGACATCATAATGTCTTTTCCATACACCTGCTCTGACAATTTCATGAAATCATTGCACCCCAATCAACTCAAGAGGGAACCAGTATCCTCACAGGAACGCACAAACAGATGTGGTCACTTTCAGGGCATCTCACCCACGCTCTGCCTTAGATAGGCAAGCCCAAGATCTACCACCTTTCACATTTAAAAACCTAGTGTTACTTGCATTTGATTTTACAATCCTCTGTTTTCCAGTGTGCCATGGGAAATGATACTGCTACTCAGAGATGAGTACTTCTACAGGTAAGTAAAAATTAGAAAATGACCACCAGTTTTTCATCATTTAGCATTTTAAAATTAAGAAATTCTTCTGAGTGATCATTCCTAAAATGTCAAAGGGTAATTGTGTGATCAATGACAATGGCAATATTCTTTATTTGGGGGATGTAATCACATTCTACTTACCACATACAGTCAAAGGAGTTCTGTCAGGTGTGGTTCCCTTTTCTACTGACTTAAATCTACAGGCAAAAACCTGAAGCAGAGCCATGCTGCACATGGCAGGCAAAACACGAGCTCATTTAAAAAAGGGAGGGATGCCAGTTGAGTCTCTTGGTTTCTAAGTCATCTCAAGCTTGACTCTCCGAGACCTCACACACCACCCTTTCTAATGGCCACCAAAACAAGCCCCCGACTTCGCCAGTTTTTACTTTAGTTTTCAGTTGACTCTGCTGAAGTCTTAGCCCAAACCTGCTGTGGGCAGGCTACCTGGAGTTAGCTGGCTGTTCAAAAGGACCCATCCTGGGTAGGTTTATTATCAATGATGAGGCCACAGAACTCAAGGCATCTGAAGGCTTTTTTCTGGAACTCTCAAAGCGCAGTGCCCTCTAGGTGTGTCCTGCAGAAAAAGAAGAAGGTGAATCACACAGAAATCTCCCTCCTCTGTGTAAAATGTCTTGAGTTATTGTTTTGTCAGGGATGAAACAATATTTTAATCAATGTGAAACTGATACACTTGGATCTAAAATGCCTATCTGCCTCCCCTCACACAAGTCCTTAACCAAAGCTGTTTTTGCTATTAATTCTTTGAGTCAAGATTAACAGTCAATAAGCTTTTATGCATCTAATTTTGCCATACTAATGATTATACTACATAATATAACCCATTGACTTTTGTGATCATGTCAATTCCTCATCCTCTCTAGTGACTCCCAAAATTTAGCCTGTAACATAAGGTAGGAATGGAAAGTCTTCGTTTTTAATTCCCCAGTGATTTGCACAGAAAACTAGTTAAATGAACAGATTTCATAGCATCTTCTTTCACTATAGGGGGTCATCCTAGAGGCAAGTCATGCGAGTGGGAACGTTATTCAGCCAGTCCGCACTCAAACTTTTCAACACCCAACCCCCACGCCCACTGTGGAGCGACAGAATGACTGGCTAATGTCACCATTTTCCTGGTAATGGGATTGATACCTGTCATGTCATTTAGGGGCTATGACCATGTGTAGCCATTTCTGAAAGCACGATTGTGTAACGCAACCGAAACTCAAACATGAACTCTATAATGAACCCAGACGTAAGAGGTGGCTTCACTCCTTCGAGGTCGTTGCAATCCTCGCTCTTCTCCAAGCCCATTAATGGCAGGTTGGCACTAGGAGGGAGTCATGGAAGGTGCTTCGTTTAGCATTTGATTCATGAAGGCCCACTGGCTCAACAGAGTGGTGAATCACTGAATGTCACAGATTTCCAGTCATGACTAGTTGAGTGCTGAAGAAAGGATTCCCTCCTCCCTTTAGGTGTTCGATGTTTTGCAAGTTGAGGATATTGACAATAGAGTGTAGACAAATTTCTAATTGGTCTTATTAAATAAAAATCACGGAGCCAAATATAGGGGTAAAAGCCTTAGATCAGGGAAATAGTGAGAGACACCAGCCAACCTTACCTCACTAACTCTGCAGCTTCCAAATGTGAGTTACTTCCTGTCTACCCACGCCTTTATTGCCTTGCTGTTCTGCCCTCTCATTGGCTATCTTAGCCCAACTACCTCACTTCCTCTTCCTACACAGCTTTGTCACTTTCTGTCTGTCTGTACAGACCTCCAGGTCTTTATAGTTGGTACTGGGATTAAAGGCGTGTGTCACCACACTTGGCTCTGTTCCCTAGTGTGGCCTTGAACACACAGAGATCCTGCCTGCTAAGTGATAGGATTAAGGGCCTGTGCTGCCTGACTTCTTTTTTACTTAAAATGGCTGGCCTTTTCCCCCTGATCCCCAGGCAAGCTTTATTTATTAATGCACAAATAAAATATCACCACATTTCTCCTTTTTTGTCTAATAAAAACAAAAAAAATTTAAAAAGTTATAACTAATATAAGATAAACTATATATAATAAGTACAATAACTATATACAATATATACAAGCAATAAATACACATTGTTTAAGATGGTTGGTTACAAGTTGTTAATTGTTAATGGTCAAAAAAAGCTAAACAAAGGAGATTAGATTTAAAGTTCTTGTTTAAAAAGAAAAAAAAAGGATAAAAATAGGAGGTAGATTATTGAATCTACTCTGAAAAGAAGAAAGGGAAGATAAAGAAATGATAAATAAAGGGAGATTGTTGAATCTACTTTTAAAAAGGAACTACTTGTTTTAAATATTTTGTATGGACTGGATTTTTGTATATTATATACAATTTTGGAATGGACTCACCAAAATAGGATAATGAAATTTTTTGGACGGACTTTGTTAATGTACATAATAGAGTTTTTTTGTCTGAATCTGTCAAATGTTAATAGACTAGACATTGTTAATGTAATTCTTGACTGTACATATTGTATATCCTTATTGCATATACTTTTTATATTAGTTATAATTTTTTATTTTAAACAACAAAAGGGGAAATGTGGTTGATATATTATGCACCACAATAAACTTATCTGGGGGTCAGAGAACAGAACAGCCACTATATTAAACATATAGGTTAGGCAATGGTAGCACACACCTTTAATCCTAGCATTCCAGAGGCAGAAATCCATCCAGATCTCTGTGAGTTCAAGGCCACACTGGAAACAGAGCCAGGCATAGTGGCACACACACACACCTTTAATTCCAGGACTTGAGATCTCATGTCTTGCTTGGGAAAGATAGATGCCTTTAATCCCAGGAAGTGATGGCAGGAAGTAGAAAGGTATGTAAGGCGTGAGGACCAGGAACTAGAGGCTTTTAGGCTTTTAAGCTTTGGGGCTTTTAGCAGCAGTTCAGCTGAGATCCAGTCGGATGAGGACTCAGAGGCTTCCAGTTTGAGGAAACAGGATTGGCTGAGAAGTTGTCAAGGTGAGGTTAGCTGTGGCTTGTTCTGCTTCTCTGATCTTTCAGCATTCACCCCAATACATGGCTCCATGTTTTTTATTAATAAGACTGTTTAGAAATTCATGTCACAGGGCTGGAGAGATGGCTCAGAGGTTAAGAGTACTGACTGGTTCTTCCAGAGGTCCTGAGTTCAATTCCCAGCACCCACATGGTGGCTCACAACCATCTGTAATGAGATCTGGTGCCCTCTTCTGTCCTGCAGTCATACATATAGACAGAACACTGTATACATAATAAATAAATCTTTAAAAAAAAAAAGAAAAAGAAATTCATGTCACAATAGAGTGTTGAATCACTAGCATCACAGATATTCAGTCAGGTCATTTCCAGGTTTGAGTACATTTGAGCTTTGAGAATCCTCTGTGTGACTTGTTTCCACAGGCATGCAACAGGAAGCAGGATCAGTCTGCCCTGGACAGTTTCTTGCTAAGGGCCCCTATCTCCAGGCTTCAGGGGTCCCAACTATCCTGAGACACGAGGAAAGAATCAGACCCCAAATCATACATGGCAGACCATCAGCATCCTGTGTAGGAAGTTCTGTGGCCCTCATGACCATTTCATCAGAAAAAAAAAAAAAATAGTCCTCTAGACCAGTTTCATCTCCAAAATCCCTAACCGTGTGCTGAGAGGGGAGCTGTGACACTATTGGGGGTACAACCCCCGTAAAGATAGCAGATACAGTTTGTGGAGAATGCAGCGGCCAACGCCACCTCAGCCTGGCTCCAATTTCCTGTAGACCAGTTGCTGTGAGGCCTTCCTCCGCCTGGGTTTCTATTTCCACATGCCTAAAAGATAATTCTGGTTTGGTTTTGTTTGGTTTTTTTTAACTCCAGTGAGTTGGCAGGGGATAACACAGTGCTGTAGCAATGTAAACTCCTCTGCATGTGTACCCATAGACATTAAGAGAGAAATGTCCATGACCAAGCAGCCGAGGGGCAAGCTGAACACTGACCCCACACTGTAGACATTCAAGTACCTTCAAAGGAAATCTTAGGACTAAATGGTGCCATCAAGAACTCTCTTCTGCCGAGCGGTGGTGGTGGCGCATGCCCTTAATCCCAGTACTTGGAGGGGCAGAAGCAGGTGGGTCTCTGTAAGTTAAAGGCCAGACTTGTCCACAAAGTGAGTTCCAGGACAGTCAGGGCTGCTGCTAGAGGGGGAGGAACAGCATGATGGCTAGGTCTAATTGTCAACTTGACACAACCAGTCCAGGGAGAGAATCTCAGTGAGGAATTATCTGGATCAGACTGGCTTGTGGACATGTCTATGGGGGACTGTTTTGACGCTTAACTGATGGAGAGAGACCCTGCCCATGGTGGGTGGCACCATCCCTAGGCAGGAGGTCCTGAGTGATATTCTAGAGGAGAATGCTGGAGGAGAGCAGAGATCCATGAGTTTACTCTCTCTGCTCTTGACTGTGGACATGGTGCTTCAAGCTCTGCCTTGACTTCCCACAATAATGGACTGTAACCTGGAATTGTGAAGGAAACACACCTTTCCTTTCCTAAATTGGTTTTTGTTAGGTGCTTGTCACAGTAACAGAAGTGACAGGGCAAATGGCCAAGGGTAATAATTGTGCCTATACTTAGCAGGAAGCATCTGACCAGCCCCTGTGCTAACAACCCTACCTGACTCCCTTTAGGGTTTGGGGGCATTCTGAAGAGATCACCACACACACACACACACACACACACACACACACACACACACACACACACAACACACACGGGTGCACATGCAGGTTTCCGTTCTCTAAATTCCCATTAGTCTGCTCGGGAACTCCAAGCCTCAAGCAAGCACAACGGCAGATAAATTCAGGCTTGAGACAATTTGGACTCAACTCCTCATCAGTGAACTGGACTTCTTTCTTGTTTCCTCCCAGATTCCAGCTTCTCCATAAGTACCAGAAGGCGAGACAGGAAGTGAACACAGCTAATGTTTCTTTCTCTCCTTTTCTGGTAGATTCGAAAGCTGGAAGCCTTGAGATGATGACCTTCTGAGGATTGGTAATGAGAAAGCCACCTGGAGGTAGGACTCTTTTATCTTGAAAACTAACAACACAAGGTCACTGTCCAGCGATGAGTCCCTTGAAACTGGTACTTGTCGGCTGTTCCGAAGAGCGTGGCTGTGTGGGAGCCACAAGGATCGAGAAAGAGGACAGACTTGGGACTCACACCCTAAGAGTGGCCAAATTTGCAGAGCAATATCCTGGAACTGTATGAGTAAACGTGGCGTAAATCCCCTGCCGTGGAAAGATAAGCACTCTGAGTTCTGTAAGCTAAATGCACACCGCTGAAATCTGATTGGAAACTTCGAGATGGGAAGACTGAAAATCACAAGAAGGAGGCAATGCTTAATCTCCTGCTGGATGATTCAAGATAAACCAAGAGAGAGAGACCTGCTGCCTGATAAACCAGTCAATAGTGCAGATGGGAGATACCCACAGGGAGGGAGGGGGGAAGGGTGGGCATTTCCGGTTTGTGGTGATGCTCTCAGCTCCTTACTGGAATAGATGAGACCTTCATCCTCCAGGTATGTTCCTACACTGTGGGGCCCCAGGCATCTCACCTTCTGGGTAGACGACCATATCAGGAATCCACAATCCTTCAGCCATCTCATGTGTCCATTAGAGATGATGAGATGGTTTTTGAAAAGAATCTATGTATTGAAGGAGAGCCAGTGTTCATGCAGAGATTCTCCTATCTATCAGTCAATCCATGCTTAGAAATCTTGGTTTTTTTCTTTCTTTTTTTTCTTTCTTTCATTCATTTGGAACAAATACATACCTAGATACAAAAGACCAGAGAAATGAGTAGAATTCATGCCCACAAAGTGAATAAAAGGAGACGTGAGCACAGTTTTTCACTCTGTGATTGTGTGTGTGCGCGCGCGTGCACACACTCATCTGTACCTACTTGTATACAACAGCTCTTGGTGGTACATTTATTGCTATAGTTATTTGGAGGGAATTTGAGAAGAAGTCTTTGAATGTAATCAGCTTAACAGATTTATTTATTAAATAATTCACTAGGCTTTTCTGTTGAAAAAAAAAAAATTCCAGTTGCAACAGAAAGAAAGCCAGGCAAGAAAAATGCTCATGGCGAGAAGCATCTATGAAATGTCTTAGCTCTGGATTCTTTATTAGGTAAAACGGTGTCACACTGCCATCCCTGTTGCAAACTCTTCATTTAATTTCCCTCTTTTGTGGATATTTTGTTTTCTCCTAAATGTCAGTGTTTGCTGGAGAAAAATGAACCGCTTCTGGTTTTTCCTTGAAAGCTTCTTGCAGTATGCCTCCACCTGCTGGCCATCTTGCAAACTGCGGCCGTAGCTCTGTGTTTTCGAGTCAATGTTTTCCCCATCACAAGAGAGAAGAGAAATTATAAATATAAGGGAGAGGCTGACAAAAAATACCAAGTGTAAATTAAATATTACTCACAAAACTCCTGAAAGACAGTATAACCAAAGTGTGTTCAGTACAGTTTGGAATGAAAATAATTTCATTTTAGGGAAAGCAGGGTTTATGTTGATACAAGTAATCTGTGGTATTTATCAAAATATAATCAATTAAAGGTGAAATGTAAATTGTGGCATTAAACTTCTGAATACTAACAAATATTTCCATTTCCCCAGCTGTAGCACATCATTTTTATCAGCCGTTGGGAAGGAAGCTGTATGGGCAATGCCTGTCCTATACAACAGTACATCCTGGTGGTACCCCTGTTCCGTGACACAGGTAAGTCCTAAGAATTCATGTCATTGCCCTGATAGGTCAGGATCCATAATGGCATGCTGTATAAATTTGAATTTTGGCACTCTTTAGGAAGTGGATTATTATTGACCCAATAGGTCAATAACAACTCCCAAAAAGCCAGTGCCGCTGCTGGGTGATTCCTTCACGGTGTGTGTTTTATTGAATTTTTGGAGCCATTGGGGTCTGACTTGTCAATCTTACTGCTAGGGTCAGGAAGAAAATTTATGACCCGGCAACGTGACGGTCAGGTCACCCTTGTTCTGACCCAAGAAGCCAAAGGAAAACATGGGCTGTTTCCACAACAGCCTATTCTGCCACCTTCCACTTCTCCGTACACACACACACACACACATGCACACACACACACACACACACACACACGCGCACACACACACACACACACACACACACACACGCACATACACACACTCACACACACACGCACACACACGCACACACGCACACATGCACACACACACATGCGCGCACACACACACACACACACACACACCTTGAAACACTGAAAGGTAGATAAGGGAGTAGTGGCTTGATTTCAAGCTCAAAAGAGAGGGGAGTGGGAACAGAGGGGAAAATAAAGAAGGAGAAGGAGGAAGGGTGGGCTGACAGGTTTGCTTACATGAAAAGACACTGCAAAGAATACATAGATTCATCAGCTGCCCAGAGGTGGATAACTATCCTAGCGAGATCTCTCACTTTGGAGAAACCAAATGAAACTTCCATTTAATTACCTACGCAGTTACTGTGTTTGCTCTCTCCTGACATTAAAAAAAAAATAAAAATAAAAATAGAGGGGCTGGAGCAATGGCCCATCGGTTAAGAGCACGGACTGCTCTTCCAGAAGACCCAGATTTGATTCGCAGCTCACAACTGTCTAAAGCGCGACTTCCAGGAGACCCTACAACCTCTTCTGGACTCCTCGGGCACACGGTGTGCAGACATACATGCAGGCAAAACATTAATACATATACAATAAAATAATGAAAGTTTTTAATAGACATTGGAATTTTTGTCAGGAAAACAACTCCATGATTTGTATTTTGCAAAGAAAAAAAAAAAAAAAAAAAGAATGAGACCCTTAAAGGCTACCGATGTAGGGAACTATGCTGGTCAGAGGCCCAAGCTGGTGATGAACCTACATGTTATCTGCTCTCTGAGTACCATCCAAACTGTGCAAAGCAGTGTGAATGCTTAATACTTGGAGCCAGGACATGTTCTAGAAATGAAGGCATGAATGGACAGGTATCACCCGAAAGAGATGTAGGGTTTAGGTCACTAGGAACATACCCTTACCCTCAGGCTGGCAGAAAATGGCTTCTTAGTTTTTGAAGCTAGGAAGAAACAGTATACAGAAACATTCCCTGCTTAATGAGACCAGTATTCGTCCAAGTTATAGAAGAAAATAATCGGAAGGGTGAAAATAGTGTCGTCCAACTTCATTCTTTCCCGCTAAGAATATCAAAAGTGCCCATTATTTTATGTGCTAAACTAAAGGGAAATTTAACACAATACTTAGAAATACAGCAAAACACTTTTATTCTTTGCTATTTCGACTCATAATCGTTTTAACTGACACTTTTTAAAACCAAAAGCTCAATGTTGATGGGACAAATGAGAACAAACTAGATAAGCTGGGGATTGGGGAGAGGGAGGGATGTTGACTTTTGATTTTTTTTTTTTTTTACACCTGTATTGAGTCATGTAGTTGGACAACGGGTTAGGAACTGCAAATTCACAAAGAACCACAAATGTAATTCTTCTGGGAAAATTATTTATTTTCACTTTGCAAGTGTCTGCTAGCTGTAGCACTGAATCTCTAGGGAAGGGATCAAAGTGTGTCTCCCTAGTGCTGGAGACTAAGGCATGAGAAAGCCTTCCCTGAGACTCTGTAGAACAAAGCTCAGATGGTCCTCCCCTGGCCTCTGGGGAGAATTCGTTGGAACTCAGCCCAAATTGCTGGCTTTCTACCCTGGAGGCCCCCCATGGCTAGCCTGAGAGGATGACCTGTCACAGAACAGTGACACAGACTGGCAGCCGCAGCAGAGAAACGGCGTGTGGATGATTTTGTGTCTGGGAAAGGAATCCCAAACCCCACTGACACACATTAGGCTCCCCATTCCTGTGACTTGGGCAGGAGAGGGTTAATTCAGGAGTGCTACTGGCCTGGACCAGCTGAAACAGATCTGCTGAGGACTCTCTCTCAGCAGGAGAGGCCGCTGCAGTTCAAGGACACACACACAAGTACATATGTGCACACGAACACACAACACACACACACACACACACACACACACACACACACACACACAGGAAAATGCAAAGAAACGCAGTGCAGTCCTCTGCCAACCAGCACTGACTTCCAAGTTACAATTTCAGTTGCAAATGTGACAGCCCTTAAAAGCAGGTTCAGAAGGCTTCCCCGTCATCACAAAAACCACATTCAGAGGGATTCTGCACCAGGGCTGTTCTTACAGCAAGTGCACAACACACAGCCCATCACAAATACACTCGTACTGTCAACAAATCATATTGCTAATGCTGAACTGAGTGACAGTGCATATAATAAAAAGTTTATGCCATCCTCAGTCGGCACACACCTCCCTGAGACCTCTGAGATCCTCCACACTGTCTGCCTGTGAACACATCTGTCCCAAGCATGCCTTGAAAGTGAATGTCTCCCACAAGAGTAAATCTTCCAAAGACTGGAGAGGCAGTTCCCCTTCTGATCAATGCTGACTTCAGATTCAACTTCGTTCCATCTTTCATTTCAGTCACTCACTCTGGTCCAAGAACAGAGGGCTAATTTGGTGGCCAGAGAAACTAGAAGTCGTGTGGACCAGAGCTTTCTGTGGCAGCCATTCTGTCCTTCCACAGGAAGGAAAGCAGATGTATGACTGCACACTTCCTGTGACAGGGAAGCCAGCCTATAGCACACTGGGTCTTGTGTGGAACAGAAATGCAAGCTGGTGGGTGGCTGATGGCCACTTAGTGCAAACTTAGATATGCTTGCTTGAGTGCCTGAGAAACAGAATGGAGAGAAAGGAGGTGCCCTGGAGTCCCTCAACTCCTCTATGGAGTGTGCAGTACACAGAAGTTCCCAGGCTGATCTAGACCTATACCAACAGAGAGGCTGGATTGGGGTCAGGGAGGCCAGAAGCTGTGTTTAAAGCACTGTGGAAAGAGGGACTCCTTCAGACATTTCACATAAGAATCTTGACTTTCTCTGGTAGACCTCTGGAGAATGAATGAAGGTCTTCAAAACCTTCGAGGCCTTAGCCCTTGGATAGAGTACATAGATTCAAATACCACAGAGCCTGTCCTTTTCCTAGGGCTGGTGGGAGGCACCACCCAGCCAGGCCGTTATACAAATGGGTCTGCCTTGGACCATGGGGGCCACTGCAGCTACTCTTTCTCTGACTTCTAAGTCAAAAGAAGGGGCTCTGAGAGGACGGGGAGCCCCGATTTCAGCTCAGAAGCACCATTGCACAGGACTACACTAGTTCTGCCCCTTTTTAAAAGTGCATTGGGCTGCATGGGGCCGAGGGAAGGAGATGGGGAGACCGCAGGCCGACCAGGCACTGAAGAATAAGGGACGCCACACTCCCTGATGATACACACCCGTATACACAGAAGCCCCCATTAACTCTGAGTCCTTGTAGGCCAGCACAGCAGTGACTGAGGGGCCCCCCAAGGCCTGGCCAGCTTCCCTCTTGGGGTCTTCTCACCTGGCCAGGCAGAAAAGGGACAGAGTACATCTCAATGTCAGCAGAAGGGGTTTTGATCCAGGGCTCCCAGTTGTCTACACAATCTTAATAGTCTCAACTTAAAAAGATAAAGGGGTTGAGTTATAAGCATCCATATTTTCATTTTGTTTACTACCTTGAGGGAATAAAAGGGGGGAAATGGTTGGCTAGCACATTACCCCTTGTCAGAAAAAATAAAATAAAATAAAATAAAGCCTCATTGAACCTATTCTGTGGCTGACTGAAATTTTAAAGACCCAAAAGAGACAGCTAACTTTCACAGGCTCTGGTGGTGTGGCCAGTGGGGGTCTCTAGAATATGGCAAGAGGAAGCCAATGGCGGCAGTCCTATCGGGTGGTGGAGGGAAGAAGCATGGAGGGAGCACACTAGGTTTCTCTCCCCATGAGAAGCAACACAAGTCACCCTTTACACTCAGTCTAATGGCCCACATCTCTGGGGAACAGAGAAAGGAGGCCCAGGGTCTGAGCAGCCATCTTGGTTCCCCACCCCTCACCGTGTGACTGTGGCTGGGGACTTCCCACTGTCCTCTGTTCCCTGCTTTTCTTAGCTGCGCCATAGCACCTGCGTCTACGGAAGAGAGAATCGACGAGGAGCAAGCAGGTGGTAGGGGACACGGGTCACTCCTGGACCCCTGTCCAGCCCTGTCCAGGACAGAGTGACCAGAGGGAAACACTGCCTAATTTCTACAGAACGTTCCAGGGCGATCATCCACTTCATGGCTTCCTCACAGGCAGACGGCAAAAGCAAGCCTGGTGCCCTGTACGCACAAAGACACCCAGTCAAAAAGCCACCGTCAAGCATCGCCTTGCCGTGTCTCTGCCCCTATTCTGTGTGGCTTCTCCCCCTAGCCCGAATCTCTAACCTATTTTAAACACGCCACCCACTCCCCAGCACTAAGAGAAGCCTCCTTTTTTCTCTTTCTGTCTTTTTCCCCTCAGCAGATGAACTTTAAATGCAGTAGTGTGCTCCTCCTGGCTGACCCGCCTGCTGTGAGTAATTGTCTAGAGAGAATAGGAAAATCTAACAGCTTTTGTGAAAGGGAAAAGAGAAGACAGACATTATTATGATCTCGAATCCGAAGCTCTCTTCTTTTCTTTCTTTCCTTTTATATTTTTTTTTCCTGGATCTAACAGCTGTTTCCCATCACAACTTGGGTTTGAAAGACATTGCAAAAATGAGTGTATCCGTGCCCCAATTAGTTTCAGTCGCTAATAACTTACTTGCCACCCAGGCCTGATTTAATCGGGACAACCCTGATTTATGGTTGTTTGCCTGGTGTCCGACTCTCCTGCCAGATTCTTGGGAGGGGTACTCTTTGGGGTGCTGGGGGAGGGAGGCTTGAGGGGACCCAGGGCTCCTGCAGGGGCAGACGGGAGTGCCCATCACTGAAGACCCAGCACCCACCAGCTCCTTCCGCCCCCACCCCCAAGCCCTCCACACTTTAAGGTCAAAGACAGCTCCAAGCTTTGTGTCAGTTCAGACATAAAAGCCCGGAGCCTTTGGTGGGGAGGCCACTGTGGATGGTGCCAAATTATGCGTGTCTAGTTTTTGTGATGTGATCTACGCTGTTCATTAGGGACGGGGCTGAGCCCATGCACTCATTTTTCTTAGGGCTGCTCGCTGGTCTGCAGGGAGCCCCTGTGCAGAGAGGCCCATCCGTCCTTTGCTCACTCAGCAACTTTCCTCTTTGGATTTTTTTTTTTTATGAAAATTTTTCATGCAAAATAGACATAGAAGTGGCTGGATCAGATCGTGCACACATCAAGCACAGGAAGCCAATGGCAGCAGTTAACAACTTTGAAGCTTTTGAAAATCTGTGTCTGGCAGGGCAGCTGTGTCTCCCATTTCATGGTGCAACTGCTGGGTCTTAATGACACCCATAAAAAGCAGGCATGGGGGCGTATGCTTCAGGATTCTGGAAACACATTATATGGTGCAGAGAACCTCAGAGGCTATGCAGGCATTGGGTATGCTGGGACTGGTGTGTCTCTGGAAAATACACACAAGACACCACACAAAGGTGACCGGAGTGAATCCCCTGGGCTCCAAGAAACAGACCAGAATTGAACTAAGGATACTCAAGTGATCGCTGATCAACCCTGGTGATGCAGCAGTGAAGAAAAAGGAAAGACATGTTCCTCTCCAGCTGCCCAGCTGCTGCACCCCATCGTGACAACAGGATCCCTCCCCAGGGTCCCTTAAGCCTCCAAGTCCCCTGCCAGCGGAAGGAGGCCCTCTGAAAGCTGCCAGGTGGGCAGGAACAAAACCAATGGGTCTTCATAGGCAGCATGAGAATAGAAAATGGAACTGGGTCAGACAAGAGAGAACCCTCCAACCTTCTCATCACCCTGAAACCCAAGCAAGACAGCACACCCTGGAGGCACCAGAAATAGCAATGTCACCCAAGCCCAAGAAAACAGCTTGCTCTCATACAAAAGTACGAATCAAAGCAAACCAAAAGGACTGGAAATCTCCAGCGAGGTGGCAACCTGCGGGCAGCCACAGCGCAATGTACATAGGGGTCCTCAGCAGTGACAGCTCTCCATGTTAGGACCCCAGGGTCACAAGCGCCCAGAAGGCAGATACCCTCTTACCATCAGATACCAATATCTATCTGTTGGCAATTGTTTTTCTTGGACATCTGTCTCCCCGGTGCTCTGGGCTCTGTATCTATGAGCCTGGTTATCCCATGATTCTGGAGAGCTACAGCACAAAACGGCAAGGGTTTGACCCTCTGGTCTCTGGTCTGGCTTGTTGAATGATTTCTTTTGCAGAGAGAATTCAGTGACCGGGGACATTATTTGACAACTTGTTAGGATGGCCACTGAGCTGGAAGAAGTTTCTTAGAGACATTATTCAAAAAAAAAAAAAAGGGGGGGGGGACATGATGACTCAGCTCAGCAGTGAAGGTGCCTGACACCTAAGTTCCATCCCTAGGACCCACGTGATAGGAGCAGAGAACCTATTCCCACAGGCTGTCCTCTAACCTCCAAATAAACAAATAAATGTTATGTTTACAACTAAAATAATCACTAAGGTAGCCATCACACAGCAGAGCGTGCAGCCATGTAAGGCCACCTTCTCCGATCACAGCTGGCATAACATTTTCATTTTCTTCCTCTCTGCTGTATGTGCAGAGGCGGGCAGAGTGAGACAGCTCGGGGCAGAGCTGCGGCTGGACTCTGCACGGTGACTGCAGAGAGGAGAAAATAAAAGAGGAAAGAGACCATCCATCCATCTCACTTGGCATGTTTATATGTTCTCTTAACCAAAAAGGAAAAAAAAAAAGTGTTTACCAGATGGAGTGTCAGGAACATTGTGTAAAAGAACACTTATCTGAGACACTTTGATCTTTCTCCAAAGCACCATTAGAGGAGGCAGAGGGGACGAGGGCTCTAGGGCCGTGGAAGAGAGGAGGAGGGAGTTTCCAGCAACAACTGTGCTCCTTCGGGACTGTGTTTTGAACTAGTCCTGGCCAGGCTGCCGGCCCACCGCACCTACAGAAACAGAGGAGGCCACAGCCATCCTCACTGGGGGCCACGGCGGGTACCCCAGCCAATTCCAGGCTAAGTGCTCTACCCTGGCTGCTCAGCCAGACTGTGAACGGTCCATGTCCTGTTTCGCCTGGTCTGACAAGACAGAGAGAAGAAAGAGAAAACAGCGAAAGGGGGTCAGCCCCTCATTTTATTGCCACGTCCATATTGCTGCTTTCATTTTAATTTCAGCTCCTTGCCTTTTTGTGTGTTTTGTTTTGATGTGGGTTTTGTTGTTGTTCCGATCAGGGTCTTATTGTATATTAATCCTCCTGCCTCAACCTCCCAAATGATGGCATTACAGCTGTGGTCCATCATGCCCAGCTTTGTTGTGCAATGTCCATCTGTAAAGGAACAAATGAAATGTGCCTAAAAAGGCTTTTTTTTTGTTGGGATTATGTATGTCCAAGTTGAAAGTTCCAAGGAGGGGTACAGAAGGCATGCACACGAGGCTGGCAGAGGCCAATTACGGGACCCTGTATTCATAGCTCTCCAGCTTCTTCAGGAACAAAGTGACTCAGCAAATTGTTTGGAGAAACACAGCACACCAGGAAAGGCGCAAAGCTACACAGAGAAACCCTGTCTCGAAACCCCCCCCCCAAAAAAAAAAGAAAGAAAAAAAGAAAGGAAGGAAGGAAGGAAGGAAGGAAGGAAGAAAGAAAGAAAGAAAGAAAGAAAGAAAGAAAGAAAGAAAGAAAGAAAGAAAGAAAGAAAGAAAGAAAGAAAGAAAGAAAGAAAGAAAGAAAGAAAACGGGAGTCTGTGCTGATGGGAAATATCACCCTGAGGTGGTGTTAACGAGAGCGGGGACTTTTGAAGGGCAAGAGAAACGAACGCGAAAGGCCTTTAGATGCCAAGGAGGATCAGTACAGCATCCTGCTCTTGGACACTGGGTAATCACTGCTTGTTTGTGCTTGGATACCAAACACCATACATCCAGCGACCCCAGAGTCCATGGAGGCAGGAACCTCAGGAAACCACATGTGACGATCCACAGGTGCACACCCATTCCTGTTAGGACATGTTTAGGAGTACATGGATTTTTCTGCGTCTCTTCTGTGTAGCGGGAATGTGTCTCCACACAACCACGTTCTCTAAAGGTGTTAGATAAGCAGGGTATTCTCTAAAGAGGTTAGATAAGCAGGGTATGCTCTAAAGAGGTTAGATAAGCAAACAACAACAAACATGTTTTCACTTTAGTAAGAGTCAACTTTGGGTACGACCATAAGCAAGGTGTTTGCAACCCGAGTCTATGCAGAGGACGACCGGAAGGTTAAGAATTTTGGCAAATACACAGCAGAGGACAAAATAAACCAGCCAAGGCCTCCCAGGCAATGAAGCAAGGCCTAGGCTCTGCTCTTTGTCTCCAGGTTCTCTGTTCTTTCACAGCTATTCCTGTTTTCTTTTGTGTTTTTCTCTTTTATCGTCGCAGGAGAAGGGACTCTCCTGTGACCAGCCAACGAGCAGTGTCATTTACATTCTGACCTCCTTATCCATTGATCCGTCTTTGTGTAGAGCCTCGCATCTCTTCTCGTCCTTCCCAGGTCTGTGATAGGTTGTTACAGCCACCGTCACCCCACTGGGCTGTGGACAGCAGTGTTTCCTGAAGGGCTCCAGCCGTGTCAACCCATGCTAAGCCAGTTCCTCCTTCTACATTGTTGTCAAGCATTCACTCAGATGCAATGGCTCCAAACAGCACTGATGCTCTGTCCCTCTCCGCTGCCAGCCTAGGAGCAGGAGCCTTCCAAGTGAGGGACAGTTCAGCTCCAGATTCTCAGCAAGCACCCCAAACTGAAGATCCAGAAAGGAATTGGAATCCCAAAGCAGGGGACATCGGGAGCAGAACCCAAGCAAGTCTAGATGGAGCCACCCTCGACTCCCACCCACCTAGTGTCAGCCACATCATTCACAGCCGGGCATGTGCCTGTGCGTGGACTTGAATACATGACCTGGTCTCCTGAGACTACTCATCTATAAAACAGAGACAACAGCGTCTGTCTAATGGTGGTGTGTGAATTCCATCAAAATGTAAAGTTTAATTTTTAATTCAAATTAGAACAAAATGCAAGGCAATTTGGTCAATTACATTAAATCCATTTGAATTAGCTAAATTAAATTCTCACTCGGTACTACCTACCTAATGCCAGTGTGTCTTAAAGGAAGGGCACATGTAGGTGCCGAGTGCGCAGAGCAGGGTGACACTTCGGAGCCCCTCAGTGAAGTCTTTGCCACCAGCAGTAAGGTCGTCCTAATGAAACAGTATTCTTGGGTTCTAAGGGGGTCTCGTGCAATACTCAATGAATCTAACTCTGAAATTATTTTATCAATAGTCTGCAAATCACACCTGTGTCTCATAGACGCAGTTATTCAGTAAATTGATCAAAGGTAATCAAAGTCCTTCCAATAACGCTGTTTCATCCAGTTTTCAAAAAGTGTTATGTCTTTCTGTGTGTTTACCTACAGCTGGAGTTCTGATCAATTCCCCAGGGTCACTTTTTGAAAACCCTCTAAGCCCTGGGTCAGGCACACTATGGCACCAACTCAAACAAATGCATAGAAACTCAAATGCGCATACACACACACACACACACACACACACACACACACACACACACACACACACGAGAGAGAGACAGAGGAGAGAGAGCACCTTCCAGAGGATTATATTACCTAAGTATGTTATTCCTTGCTGAGAACTCAGTTGGGTTCCTGTCACTACAAGGCAGAGTGTCGTTGCCAAGCCTTGTCAGAGAAGACACCCCAGAACCAGGTCCACGCATGTCAGACTCACCGTCCCCACCCACTGACATCACGACCTTTAAGGTTTTGTAACCAGAAAGCTACCTGCACATCCTTTGGCTTCCCAGCATTCCCCCTGCTCCTCTAACACCGGCACAATTCAATATGGTGGCCACTGGTGATACACGTGTGGTCACTGAACCCACTGCGTGCCCTTCGTGTTATCAGGTTGGTTTTGTGTTGAAATGGTGAGACTTTTGATATACTGAGATAAAAAAAAAAAAAAAACCACAGCATTAATGTTGCTTTCACTTTTTTTCATTTTCCTGTTTTAATGTGAAAATGGAATGATTTTGCAGGTTCAGATTTTATTTATTTCTACTGGACAGTGCAGAGACAGTCTACCTCCCTCCCTTCCCTGTCTCCCAGACCCTTCCCCATTTCTTCACCTAATAAGGTTCTTCACAACTGTGAGGACTCTTCTAGAATTTGTGTCTCCAGGGAGCATGTCTTCTCACCTGCCTAGGGGTGAAGTTGAGCCTTGTTCTGAGCTGTGGAAGACAGCCTGCATGCTTCTGTTCTTGCATGTGTGACACTCTTAAGCGATCTGTGGCATATGCCCTTCTAGACTATAAGCCACTGGAGGGTAGAAATTCTGTCATACTCATATGAGCAGACACATCCACATATCTGGCATCATCCATAAGCATCTGCCACATCCTGCACTGTGCTGGGCATTTGGTCTTGATGCTCAAAAAAGCTTTAGGAAAGGGCGGGAGGTCTGAACCACCCAGATCAGTGAATAGACAAGGGTTCCTCCAAGAACTATGTATGACAGTCAGCTGTGTGAACTTGGCACCTAGAATCACCCGGGAAGAGTCTAAAGAGCCTCGGTCTACAGTGGGTTGGCTTGTGGGCATGTCTCTGGGTGGTTGTCTTTATTAAGTTGATGGATGTAGAAAGGCCTGGCCTGAGACGCATGTCCTATGCAGAGGGTTCCGAACTGTAAAAGGGTAGAAAAATCCAGCAAAGAACAAGCCAGCAAGCATGTGAGCATGTATACATTTATTTCTCTCTGCTCTTGACTGTGAATCTGAAGTGACTAGCTTTTTGACGTCCTTGCCTTGAGTTCTCTGCAGTAACAGACTGTAATCTAGAATTGTAAGCTAAATTAAACCCCCGTGTCCCCTAAGTTGGGTTCTGTGGAGGTATTTTATCGCAGCAACAGAAACAAAACCAGAGTACGAGTCAATCCAGAATTAAACACCTTATTTCAACTTAACAATATTTTATGGCTTTTCTACATGCCTATCATATCCCATGACTCACATACTTTTCCCTCAAAGACATCTAAATCCATTCAAGATAAAGCACAGGAATAAATGAATGTGATAGAATGCAAAACACATCAAAGCACAGCCTTTCATGCAAATCAAAAAGTCCTTCACCCACGTGGGAGCACGGGCAGGCTTGGAGGAGTGTCAGAGACGGTGCCAGGTGGGTACTGATGGGCGGTGAGAGAGGCCAGATGAGAAAGAAACAGGGGAGGGGGCAGAGGTGGGACAAGGGGAGGTCGGGCAAGGCAGACTGGAACCGGGTTTGGCAGAGCATAACGTATACACGGCAAAATGATTGGTTGGCAAGGTCTGTCAGAACACAGAACCACACACCGGGTAGCTTGAAACAACACACAAGGAGGCCAGATATAAACAGGTCAAGTCCCTCCCTCCAGAGCTCTGGGTGACACGGTCAGTTCCCCTGGCTCTAGTGGCCGTCAGCAGACCTGGGTATCCCTTGGCTTGTGGCATCACCCCCGTTGCTGCACCCCCCCCCGTGTCAATCAACCCTCAAATGAACCCTTCTTAACAGACACACCTGCAAAACATGACCGTATCTTCACCTGACTTCATCTGCCAATACCGCAATTCCAAACGGCATCGCAGGTATTGGGGATGGCCAGTACTTCAACAACTCCTTTTGGGGGACACAACCTGGCCTCCACAAAGAGGGTCCTGAAGCCCCACAGTGGTTCCCATGGACTTAAATAAAGAGCCTCTCTCTGCCCGCCTAGCCTACCATCATGTTCAATAAATATGTGGCCTAAATTTGAATAGGAAAGCGCAGCACAGCGGAAGGCCGGGAATCCATGCCTGGCACCGAGCAGCAATAATGACATGAAATGACATTTAGGATCATGCTGCACACATCCGGGAAACTAGCCGACAACCATGTGTCCAACAGAAGGAAACCCTCCGTTTATGTGACCCACAGAGGACCTAGCTCAGTGTTGCCCAGGGCACCAGGAGTCCCGGTGACGGTGACAGGGACACCTTGACACACACCCCACACAGGAGCACGCACTTATGCGGGTCTTAGCTGAAGCCTGAGAGTGAGAAGCAAATACTGAAGCCCACAGGTGGGCTCGCTCCTCCACAGTGCCTGCCACTCCCTGCTAATCCCACCCACCCTGCTTGTCTTTACTTCCGCATCTGCACTTCCGGGGCACCAGATCCTTAGACGACTCGGTGGTTAACGTGGAATTAGACAAGCGAAGAGCCCCTCTAGCCTGTCATCATGTTCAGTAAGGATGCAGCCTAAGTTTGAATAGGAAAACCCAGAGCCTCGCAATGCTGGGGATGCACGCCTGGCACCGAGCAGCACTAGTGCCATCTTGTGGCGGGAGCCTGTAACAGCCGCTCCTCGCATTTCGTCAACTGCACAAGCTGTGGTCCAGCATCCAGCCCTGTCCTTACTCATCCATCAGCAGAGACATCTGGGACTTTGATAACGGCTGCCAGGATCTGCTGATGTGCCCTCTAGAACTTTCTCTTGCTTGGCCAAGCCTCACAACGCGCAGCTTGCCAGCTTTTTTCCAAGACCTTGTACTTGGGGATGACGTGGCTTGCTGCTAAACTAGTTATATTCTGGTAAGATTCTCACGGGTAGACTTGCCTGGTGTAGCCTTGGGCAGCTTTTGTAAACACTGAGCCCCATAATGGGAATATTACCAGAAGCATTCGAGATACCAGGAAGTGGTTTACAAAGTGTCCTGGGAGCAACATGGAAGCGTGATCCAAGCTTGGGTGTCCTGGGGGACCTGGGAGAATCAGGACACAAGAGGTACCTCTGGGCACACATTCGTGTTTCTCGTTCATGTTTCTCCCCAACACATTTTAGCTGAATGATGCTGAGATTTATTTTTTTAAGGAATAAATTCTGGATACATCGTGAGCCTTTGTTACACGGAAAAATATACATGAAATTATTTAATTGAAGCAGAGATTTTATTATTTTATCTTGTGTGTGTGTGTGTGTGTGTGTGTGTGTGTGTGTGTGTGTGTGTGATGTAGGTTTGTGTGCATGTGTGTGAATGTGGGCATGCACCTGCCACCACGCATATGTGGAGGTCAGGGGACAGTCTGGCATCTTGGTCCTTTCCTTCCATCTCCTTTGAGACAGGTTTCTTTTTCATATGCCTCAGCATATGCCAGGCCAGCTATCCTTAGACCCCCTGAGATTTCTGACTCTGATTCCTACCCCTCTGTAGAACATTGGGATGACTGACATGCTCTGTGTGGGTTCTGGTTCTTCACACGCATGTCCGTGTGCATGTGCGGTGAGCACTTGGACCCACCAAGCCTCCTCCCCAGTTGGCCTTTGTATTTTGTTTTGCCCAGAACTCATATTTCACATCTAGAGTTCGCCAAGACACTAAATACAAATGCATTTGGCTCACACTGAGCACACATTGTCCTTTGCGTCTGACTGGGAAAAGAGATGGTGTTTTACTCCAAATTTACAGCAATAGTGATATTTTAAGAATTATAGAGTACCCTCCACTAATTAGGCTCAAGTTCACTCCCTGCAGTCTCAGGGTGGCCCTGCTCTACTTACTGGCAAGCACCAGCTGTTCTAGATACGGAGTACAGACTGCAGCCTCTAAAAAGAAGGTCATGCAGTACTCCAGATTTCTGCCCTGACTCCACACATGGAGGTTCAAAACTGCAAAACTGGATGAATGGGAACTCAGCCTGTGATAAGTCGGCCTTGCTTGTCAATTCTTGCTGGATTAAAAGGTATCTAGGACTTTGGCCTGGAAAGATGGCTCAGTAGTTAAGAGCACCAGCTGCTCTTCTAGAGGCTGGGATGTGTGGGATGTGGTTTCTAACACACACACACACACACACACACACACACACACACACACGATAACTCACAGCCATCTGTAACTCCAGTTCCAGAGGATCTGTCTCCCTCTTCTGGCCTTCTCAGGGCCCATGCATACATGTGGTTCACAGACTTACATGCATGTAAAACACCCATATACATAAAATACAAATAAATAATACAATTGGTTTTTTTTTAAACAAAAAAAAAAAAAGATTGACGTCTAAGACTAACAAGGTTCACTTCTCAGTGTGTCTGTAAGGACTTGTCCAGAGAGGACTGACATGTGGGACAGGCACTTTGGGTGAGAGGCCCGCCCTGAATGTGGGTAGGCGGGCTGGAAGAGAGTGGGAGGAAGTGGAAGCTGGTGCATGGTCCATCCTTTCTAAGTGAATCTGTCACTGTTGCCCTCACCTTGGCCATCAGTCTCCAGCTTCTTCCACCTCAAGTGTCTTCAACACCAGGGACCCTCCAGGGAGCCTCTAGGTCTTCAGCACTGGACTGCTGAGGAATCCTTCTAAGACTGAGCAGCTATGGAGTTCCAAGCTTTCCAAACCATCAGATGGCCATTGTTGGACTAACTGGTCCCTATCATGTCAGAGATGTTCAATCCACAGCCCCGTGGGATACAGCCATCTGAGGATAGATATAAAGGTGGCCCAGTACAAAGGTTCTTCAAGCATTGATTTTTGTGTGTAATTATTTTTGGTGACCTTCTTGCATAGTTCTTGAGCATGAATTTTGTAGATAGTAATGTGGTCCAAAAGGTTGGATATACCAAATAAATCCCTTTTTACTACAACACGTGAGAGAGAGAGAGAGAGAGAGAGAGAGAGAGAGAGAGAGAGAGAGAGAGAACTCTAACTACTATGTGATGTCTCTATGTGGCCTCACTTACAGTGGCAGACAATAGCACCCAGCTTCATTTGACTTATTTCCACTTTACTCCTGATAAGGAGTCATCTCTGGGGTTGGGGCAGGTAAGCCTTGTGTCTAATCCGGTGCCTTCTTGGCTGGCACAATTGCTGGCTCCCCAAGTGGAGGATTCAAGCAATCCCATAGCTGGTACCTTCCAGGAATTTCTCCCTATTCAGTTTTCAAAGGAGGAAACAGAAATCAGGGTTGGGGAAAGGCTGGCCTGCTTCTACAGGAAAACAGAGAGTTTCCTGGAATCCGAAGCTGCAGAATGCAAAAGTCCATGCTGTGCATATATACATTTGTGTTATCCATGGACAAGATAGGCAATGTCACCCTCAAACAACCACCCAGTTATTTGATATCATCTGACATCCTACAAGTAAGAAATATTATTTAAAGATTTATTTCTGTTACTTTTAAATGATCTGTATATGTAAGGGGTGCATGTGACTGCATGTGTCCTCAGAGTCCAGAAGAGGGCATCAGATACACTGGATCAAGAATTACTGGTGATTGTGAGCTGCCCGATGTGGGTGCTGGGAATCAAACCCAGATCCCTTAAGAAAGCTGCATACCCTTCAAATCATTAAGCCCCATCTTCTAACTGTCTCACCACCCCAAAAGTGTTGTTAATGGAAGGGGCTAACTCGAGCCGACTGTGGAGCTCAATATCACAGTACAGAAGAAAAAAAGTATTCCACATCTATAAAACAAAGTCCAAAAATATGCAGATATGTGGGCAATTCCTCCATAAAATTCTGTTCTCCTCTATGTCTTTACTGACTTGCAGGTCATCCAAAAGAAGGTGACATGGCTTTTTTTGTTGTTGTTTTTTCGGGGTCCAGAGGCCATGAAGAACTAAAGTGCTGACAGTGGGGAAGCTCTTAGCTTTGACCTCAGTTGCTCTGTCATGTTTACAGCTGACCCTGGAGTTGTTGGTGACTCAATTTCTTCCACTCCCTAAATACAGATTTACCAACAGACTGCAGCGATTCTTGGATTGAAAGGATCCTGAGAAGTGCTCATGACAGCTCTTTCCCTGAACAGCTCTATCCACAAAGAAACTCCACACACAGGAGACCTCAAATTGGAAATCCAAGACAGCGGTGCTGATGAAAGCAGGTGCCCCTCTCGAACAGAAGAGAACAACCACAAGAATCCAGTTAAAATGTTATCTGAGTCATTTGCTGATAGACAACCATTCCAACATTACAAAGAAGAAGTTTTCTGGGATTGATGAGATGATTCCACAGGTAAAGGTGCCTGCCACCAAACCTGGTTACCTAAGTTCAATCCCAGGGACCTATATGGTAGAAGGAAAAGAGAGAATAACTCCTGAAAGTCATCCTCTGACATGCATGTGCATTCCAAAGTGTATACACAGAGAGAGAAAGACAGAGAGGGAGAGAGAGATAGGTAAATAAATATCTGTAATTTTAAGATGTAAAATATATGCAATAATTTAATTTCTTCACTTTGCTATCTTTTCCAATACTGTTAATAAATATCTTTAGTCCTCTGTTTACCCTCAGGGCACTGGGATCACTTACTCATCCCCCACACTATACAAATACACTGAGCTGAGTCCTTAAAACACATCAAAACTAAGAGGGGGCACAGTCTGTGCTCTGAAGTAGCCAAAAACAAGAAGACAATAAGCACATGGACGTTTTCACCAGGACTGATGAGAGGAGGGAGCGGGCGGTCACTTGAAGCCTGCCTACAGAAAGCAGCATGGGCAAACGCTGCACTTGAGGGACTGAGCAAAGGAAGTCCCACCCCTAGCCTACAGCACTAAAAGGCTGCTTCTCTCTGGGTGGGGAGTGGGGCATGGGGGGGGGGGGGACTTAAAGGAGGAACCACCCAACCCCAAGCACAGCCCTTATGAACAAATATGGACATGTTTCAATACAGGACTTATCTATGTCCGTCCTCGAAATAGGAGGTAAATGCAGAAGGCACCGATTTCTGGTGCTGGGTCTGACCTCCCGTTCCACGGTGCTTCATTGCATGAGGCACAGCTAACTGAATGATGGATGGAGAAACCACTTGGGCAGTAGCCAGTAGCTATCTCCTTCTGTTCTGAGACCTGCATCCAAATTTGAGCCTGTGAAATGGCTTGGGTGATCTTAATTTGACAGTTGTCAACATTTCAAAATCGTTGCCAAGTTCAACCGCATGGAAGTCTTTGATGAGGCTCAGCTCTCCACATATGTGTGCGTGTGTGCCTGTGCTGTGCGTTGTCAGAGAGCTGCCAATCTGAGCTGGGGTAATACACCTGTGCACCCTTCTTCAGGTCACATCTCATTAGCATGATGCACATGATGGATTCTGCAGGAGAGTGAGGAGGAAAATGGCGTTTCAACTTCAATAAGTTTGGGTCCAAGAAAAAGAAACATAAATAGACAAAAAAAAAGTTTGAGCTATGAATTAAATTCAACATGAAAACTGAAAAATTAGACAATGTCCTGCACAAAATAAAAACTTTTACATAAAAATGAAATTGGATAGTGTTGTGAACAAAATGGTTCGCAACGGCAATTAACCGTCCTGTGTGTTCTTTATCAGACATCTTAGTCTCAGCTGAATTTGAAGACAATTGAACCAACTCAGTGTCAGAGGGGACAGCCATATTACTAAACTCAGGGCAAGGGGATTTTCTCTGAGTTACCACATGCAAAATATCCCATTTGGAAACAAAACCTCTGACTGGCATAGCAAATACAGGATCACCATGGGGAAGGTGTTGAAATAAAAATGCAAAAATACAGGAACCTGCTGTGCAGGGAGCACAGCTGTGGGCTGTGGGGGAGCACAGCTGTGGGCTGTGGGGGGAGCACAGCTGTGGGCTGTGGGGGGAGCACAGCTGTGGGCTGTGGGGGGGAGCACAGCTGTGGGCTGCGGGGGGAGCACAGCTGTGGGCTGCGGAGGGAGCACAGCTGTGGGCTGCGGAGGGAGCACAGCTGTGGGCTAAGGCATCTTCTCTCAACCCCAGGAGTCTCACAAACAGGCTCTCATTTCCTCTGTTGACAGGTACCAAGCAAGCCGGGGAAGGATGGATGTGGCATTCCAATCGATCTTCTTTCTTGGGCCAGTATGTTTTAATTCTCCAGAATTAAAGTCCTCCAGGAAAAGTGTGCATGTGTAGATAGAAGGTCTTGTTTAAAAACAGTAAGTCAGCAAAATATAAGGTAGGTGGCTGCAGAACCCTGAAAGGACCTATCTTCACTGTTGACGTCATGGGATTTAGAATCCCTAGGAGGCACACCTCTGGGCACATCTGTGAATTTTCTTCTGTCCAAAGAAATTCAACTAGGGAAGGAATACCCAAGCTGAATGTGGACTGTGGGCGGCCCCTTCCACAGGCTCATGTCCCAGGCTGAATAAAGGGGGAGGGGCATGCCAACTGAACACCAGCATTCATCTCTTTCTGCTTCCTGACTATGGATATAATGCCACCAGGTGCCTCATACTCCTGGCACCCTGCCTTCCCTGCCACAGTGAACCGCATTCCCTCGAGCTGGATGCAAAGAGAAGCCCTTCCCTCCTTAAGATGCTTTGGTCAGATACCTTGCCATAGCAATAAGAAAAATGATCGATACAAATGCTGTCTGCCGTCCATCTTGTTGCTCAGACCCTCACAATGGGAGTGAAATGGTTTTGTTTACATTTATCTGCCAGCTGCAGGCTGAGCATCTATCCACATACTTTCAGTCATTGATACATCTTCCTAAGGTGAAATATCAATTCATATCCTTGTCGGGTGTGTGTGTGTGTGTGTGTGTGTGTGTGTGTGTGTGTGTGTTGTCATTTTCTCATTGAGTTTTAAGGGATTTTTCATAAATTCTAAATACAAGTCCTTTACTAGAAATGCATTTTATAAATATTTAACTCTTTCTCTTATCTTTTCATTTTCTTATTGGTTTTTTTTTTTTAAGTAGAAAGTTTTTAGAGTGTGATGAGGCCTAATTTTTTGATTACTTTTTTTTGTGAACCATGCTCTCAGTGCTACATGTTGGGAATTTTTGCTTGACCTTAATTTTTTTTTTTTTGTTTTAGTAATCTTTCTTCTAAAAATTTTGGAGTCAGAAAGATGGCTCCATGAATAAATGTGTTGTCTGCCAAGCTTGATGACCCAAGTTTGATCCTGAGGACCCACATGCTGGAAGAAAAGATGTTGTAGAATATTATTTTAAGTTATGTTACTTTTGTTCATGTTGCATTTGTGTAACTCTGTGAAGCTCTGTTACTGTGCCTGTCTAAAATACCTGATGGTCTGATAAAGAACTGAACGGCCAATAGCAAGGCAGGAAAAAGGATAGGTGGGTCTGGCAGGCAGAGAGGATAGAGAGAAAGAGAAATCTAGGAGAGAAAAAGAAGAGCAGTCAGAGAAGAAGGAGGACTCCAGGGGCCAGTCACTCAGCTACACAGCAAGCCATGGAGTAAGAGTAAGATTTACAGAAGTAAGAGAATGGGAAAAGCCCAGAGGCAAAAGATAGACGGGATAATTTAAAATTAAGGAAAGCTGGCAAGAAACTAAGCCAAGCTAATGTCAGGTATTCGTACATAATAATAAGACTCTGTGAATGATTTATTTGGGAGCTGGGTGGCAGACACCCCTCCCCCAAAAAGAGTAAAATACCAACAACAGTTTGGTGTACCAACTTGGGGCTCGAATATCCACCTAAAGACTGAGAAAGCTGAACAACAACAACAAAAGAGTATATGGCTCCTTTAAGAGTTTCCGCCGAACAGTTTCTGCGGACCACTGAGCCCTTGAGCAGCTAGTAAGTTAAGTAGGAACAAAAAACTCATTAATGCCTGCTGCAGTGCAAGCATTGGCATTCTAGAGCTCTGGGAAGGTTGAATGCAGTTCCTGGTCAGACAAATCTCCAATCAACCAGCTTCAAGTCTCACACCTGGCTTTCACAACCTGAAAAGCAGGTGAGCCAGCTGAGAGCCACATGCAGAGGATACAGGTGTACCTTATCAGTCTTAGGTTTGCAGGTATGGTCAAAACTAGAAATACGTAGTAAAAGAGATCGAGATGGGAAAACCTCTAAACAGGTTACAATGTATTTAACGGTGTGCTTAGGCTTAAGAAAAGGTAAAGGGTATAGTCATAGATAAGAAACTAAATAGTTTATAAAATAAAGTCTTAGAAAATAAAGAAAAAAAAGCCATGTAAGATGGGAAATACACAGGAAGTCTGGATCCTGTATGTTATTGTGTTGATTTTGAATTTTTTGACTGTTGAAAAGCAAACAGCTGCAAAGTGACCTGGAATTGAAAGATGGAGCATTGAAATAAATCAGTCTATATTCTTTAGGAATTCCTTAACTTTTAAAAAGTCGAAAAATAAATTTGTCAAATGGAAATCAAAAATGCTTTGGAGTTTTATTCCCACAGGATATGAGAGGCTGTGGATTCCTTCAGGGCTAATATGGATCAGGTTTGATCAGGCAAGACCTCCTGAATCTTGACAGGTGATATCTATTAGCAAAGGTTACTGCTGGTCTTCCCAAGGACTTGGTTATTATCTCAATTTTTTCTCTAGGACCCTAAAGATACTTCATCCACAGATAGCAAGGGAGCAGTTTGGAGAAAACTATGCCACATTCCCAAGAGTTGGAGTGTGTGGGTTGTTTTTGGTTATTTGGTGGGGTATGGATATTTGTTATCATTTAGGGGAATATAGAATATTGATACAAATTTAAAGTTATTTTTGTTACACTGTATATATGTTTCTACTCTTGTTTAAAGGATTTTTGTATATTGATAAAAATTTAAGGTTATTTTTGTTACAACATAATGCATATAATGTTTCTATTCTTGTTTAAGGTATTGTACCTATGCAGTTTATTTAAAATTGTAAGGTAAAGTTCTAGTTTTTGAAAGCTATTATTATAAACTATATAGAATAATCAGGAAACATAGGTGGGTGGTTAGTCATTTATAACAATCAAAATTATAGATATGTTAGGTATGCTTTCCAGATCATATAGAGATATACTTTAGACAGATAGATGATATTCAAATACTTCAAAGACCTATAGAATATGGCATTTAAAATGTTTTGTTAACATAAAGTTTTTCATGACAATGATACACATCTGTTCCTAGCTGCTCCAATTTACTTCAGAGAAGATGATGGGCATTGAAGAAACTCCTTATGGAGTTCGCTGTCATTATGGCAAGATTAGCCACTAGGCAAAGAAACTATTCTTGCCTTTGACTGTTGACAATGTGGTGTGCAGACTGAACATGCAAGACACACAGGAAAAAGACTATTGAACTTTGCCAAAACAAGGCAGGACAGTCCTACAAAATTCCTGATTCACAGAAGAGTCTGCCAGACATTTTGGAGGTCACAGAGGAAAGCAACTGATGAACTTTGCCAAAACAAGGCAGGACAGTCCAAAATTCCTGCTTCATAGAAAAGTCTGCCAAATACTCTAGGCCTGTATGCTGAAAATGGATGCCCCCACATTGCAAAGGAACTTTGGGTGAATGTCCAGGTAGCCAAATGTCTCTGTTATTAGACAATATTATCCTCCTTGGGTCTTTGATGGAGTTGAAGACTAGATAGTTATGGTTGAAGTTTTTCTTAGTTATGGTAGAAAGTAAGTTAGGTATAAAACTTTGGATTCACTAAGATAGGATAGATAATGCATTATTTTCTTTGAATATGCTAACTACAAATTGACAGAATATTGTGAATGCAATCCTTACTTGATATTGTTATTGTATATAGTCTTACTATGTTTAAGTTAGAACCTATTTTTACTTAGACAAAAAGGGGGGAATGTGGTAGAATATTATTTTAAGGTATGTTACTTTTGTTCATGTTGCATTTGTTTAACTCTGTAAAGCTGTGTTACTTGGCCTGTCTAAAACACTTGATGGTCTAATAAAAAGCTGAAGGGCCAATAGTGAGGCAGGAGAAGGGGTAGGTGGGGCTGGCAGCCAGAGAGGATATAGAGAAGGAGAAATCTAGGAGAGAAAAAGAAGAGAAGCCAGAGAAGGAGATCTCCAGGGGCCAGCCACACAGCTACCCAGCAAGCCACGGAGGAAGAAACGAAGAAAGGTATACAGGAATAGAAAAGGAAAAGCCTGATTTCCAGGTAGCCTCCCTGGTGATGTGAGTAGCAGTCCAGTCATCCTTGTTCCACATCTAGTATCCTGTTATGAGTGAGTACATACCATGTTTGTCTTTCTGAGTCTGGGATACCTCACTCAGGATGATTTTTTCTAGGTCCATCCATTTGTCTGCAAACCTCATGATGTCATTGTTTTTCTCTGCTGAGTAGTACTCCATTGTGTATATGTACCACATTTTGTTTATCCATTCTTCAGTTGAAGGGCATCTAGGTTGTTTCCGTGTTCTGGCTATTACAAACAATGCTGATATGAACATAGCTGAACAAGTGCTCTTGTGGTGTGGTTGAGCATTCCTTGGGTATATGCCGAAGAGTGGTATAGCTGGATCTTGGGGGAGATGGATTCCCAATTTTCTAAGAAAGCGCCATATTGATTTCCAAAGTGGTTGTACAAGCTTGCATTCCCACCAGCAGTGGAGGAGAGTTCCCCTAGCTCCACATCCTCTCCAGCATAAGGTGTCTTCAGTGTTTTTGATCTTAGCCATTCTGACAGGCGTAAGGTGGTATCTCAGAGTTGTTTTGATTTGCATTTCCCTGATGATTAGGGATGTTGAGCAATTCCTTAAATGTCTTTCAGCCATTTGAGTTTCCTCTGTTGAGAATTCTCTGTTTAGTTCTATAGCCCATTTCTTAATTGGACTATTGGGCATTTTGATGTCTAATTTCTTGAGTTCCTTATATATTCTGGATATCAGTCCTCTGTCAGATGTGGGATTGGTGAATATCTTTTCCCATTCTGTAGGCTGTCGCTTTGCCTTGTTGACCGTATCCTTTGCCCTACAAAAGCTTCTCAGTTTCAAGAGGTCCCATTGATTGACTGTTTCTCTCAGTGTCTGTGCTACTGGTGTTCTATTTAGAAAGTGTTCTCCTATGCCAATGCGTTCAAGACTACTTCCTACTTTCTCTTCTAGCAGGTTCAGAGTAGCTGGGTTTATGTCAGGACCCCAAGAAAGACACAGGGATCGCCCAATGACAGAGAAATGGAATGAGATCTACATGAACAGCCTGGACAGGAGTGGGAGTAGTGAAGGGCGAGGGTCGAGGGAAAGAGAGCTTGGGTGAGTGGGAGATTCCAGCTGGATCAACAACAGAGAGGGAGAACAAGGAATAGGAGACCATGGTAAATGAAGACCACATGAGAATAGGAAGAAACAAAGTGCTAGAGAGGCCCACAGAAATCCACAAAGATACCCCCACAACAGACTGCTGGCAATGGTCGAGAGACAGTCCGAATTGACCTACTCTGGTGATGGGATGGCCAAACACCCTAATTGTCGTGCTAGAAACCTCATCCAACTACTGAGGGATCTGGATGCAGAGATCATGACTAGGCCCCAGGTAGATCTCTGGGAGTCCAATTAGCGAGAATGAGGAGGGTTTATATGAGAGAGAATTGTTGAGACCAAGGTCGGATAAAGCACAGAGACAAATAGCCAAACAAACGGAAACACATGAAATATGAACCAATGGCTGAGGGGTCACCAACTGGATCAGGCCCTCTGAGTGGGTGAGACAGTTGATTGGCCTGATCTGTTTGGGAGGCATCCAGGCACTGGCACTGGGTCCTGTGCTCATTGCATGAGTCAGCTGTTTGAAACCTGGGGCCTATGCAGGGTCGCTTGGCTCGGCCTGGGAGGAGGGGACTGGACCTACCTGGACTGAGTCCACCAGGTTGATCTCAGTCTGTGGGGAAGGCTTTGCCCTGGAGGAGATTGGAATGGGAGGCGGGCTGGGGGGAAGGTGAGGGGGGCGTGAGGGGGGAGAACAAGGAAATCTGTGCCTGTATGTAGAACTTAATTGTATTGCAAAATAAAAATTAAAAAAAAAAAAAAAAAGAAAAGGAAAAGCCCACAGGCAAAAGATAGGATAATTTAAAGTTAAGAAAAGCTGGCAAGAAACTAAGCCAAGCTAAGACCAGGCATTCATAAGCAATAACAAGTCTCTGTGTGTGAATTTATTTAGCAGCCGGGTGGCAGGCCCCCCAAAAAGAACAAAAACAAACAACAGAAAGAACTGACTCCTGAAAGTTGTCCTCTGACCTCTACACATGTGCTACGGCATGCATGCACACGCGCGCGCACAGATACACACACACACACTGTAATAAAAAGAAATAGATCATAAACGTTGCCTACTTTTGTATAGTAAGTATTTGTGGATGGTGCCAAGAAAGGGTTTAAGTTCCTCTCTTTGTACACTGAATTATACTGTCCCACACTTACCACCTTCGTCAAGAACCAAGAACCAATTGACAACACATTGGGATTTACTTCTGCACCCCCAATGTTGTTCCCTTAATTACAGCTCTGCATGCCACATGACTTTAACCTTGGTAAGGCAGCTCTATAGATAGTTTCAAAATTGGGAGATAAAAGTCCTCCAACTTCCTTCTTGTCTCTCAGAGTTGTTTTGGATATCCTAGGCATCTCAATTTGGTAGAAACATGTTTGTGAACATTTAGTGATTTATTTTATGTGCACATGTATCTATATATTGTGTGCGCATACACATGCATAGATGTGAGCACCTGGGGCAAGAAGAGGCTTTAGGTATCCTCCTCCATCACTCTCCACCTAGTCCTTTGAGGCAGAGTCTCTCCCTGACACTGGGGCTTCTGTTTTCTCAGCTAAGCTGGAAGCCATCAAGCCCCAACAACCCTCTGGTCACCACACACCCCTGGAGCCAGGACTACAGATGTGCATGGGGCACCCAGCTTGGTATGTAGTTGCTGGGGTCCAAACTCATAATTGCTCAGCTAATGCTCCTAACTGCAGAACCATCTCTCCAGCTCCAGCATGTAAATATTTAAGAGCTACTTGTCCAAATCCTTTTTCAAAAATCTGCTGGAATTTTGAATACATGGATTGACTTGAGGAGAATCTCCACGCTTACAATATATAGTTTCCTAGTCTATGAGCCTAGATACTCATTAATTTCTCATAACTTTAATAACTTTCACCATACAGGTGTTTTGTTAAATTAACTTCTACCTATTTTATCCTTTTTGATGTACTATTGCTTTTGATTTTGAGTTGTTTTATTGTTTGTATATAGAATAGAACTGATTTTTATATTAACCTTGTGTCCTATCCCCTATGAGCATGTTCTGTTTGTTTACAAGTTCTCATGGGTGTTTCTGTGTCTGTGTGTCCATGTGTGTTATTTATTTTCTGTACATGTAACTGTGTCATTCATGAGTGAACAGAGTTTTCCTTTTTCATTCCCCTGTGCATGCCTTAAATTTGTTTTTCTTGTCTGGTTTTGCTGGTTAGAAACTCCTGTGTCTGTTGAATAGGAGAAGTAAGGAGGGGTGATCTGCTTTGTGTTTGAACTTAGGAAAGAGCATCCATCACTGTCCATTAAAGATGATGCAGCCATTGGTTCTGCTCTGCTCTGACCTGGTACAGTGCACAGATGCACTTTGTCCAATCAAGGAAGAGTGCCCTCCCACCACAGATTTGTCAAATATTTCTATCATAAATGAGTGGTGCACTTTAAAGGGATTTTTTATACTTCTTGTGATTCAGGGAATGAGTCTCTCTGGTCTATTATATATTATTAATATTTTGTAAATCTTGAACCAACTTTGGATTCCCATTTACTCATGTTGTATAAGTCTTAGAATGTGGTTTTGGACTTGGTTTTTTAACATATCACTGCATTTTTTTCACTTATATTTATGAAGGATATTGGTCTGTAGTCTTCTGGGTCATTCAGAGATTAAAGACCTGGGCTCCCAGGATGCATCAGCATTTTTGAGTACTGCAGTTGGACATTTCCATCCCTGGAGCATCCCTGGGGTTTGGGGACAGGCTCTCTTTGCACACTTGATCTCTACCAACTAATGTTAAGTACTTGCAGCTAACTGTTACCAAGAAATGCCCTGGAGACAGAGGTTTCCTGCAGAGGGAGTTCTGAGTCAAATCAAATAACAACCACTACCCATTGAGGAAGCGTTTCCAGAGAGCTGTGAATCAGGTCACAGGGTGGATGTCTGAATTACTTTTCTCACCATTATAACTAAATACACGACAAAGAAACTTCAGGAAGGATTCATTTTGTTCCACAGTTTAAAAAGGGACGCAGTCCGTCGTCGTGGTGAGAAGTCGTGAGAGCAGGAGTGTGAGGGCTGGTCACTCTGTGTCTGCAGCTAAGCAGCAAACATTGCGGAAGGGGAGCCCTCAGATCGTTTTCGCCCACGGGATGCTGCGACTCACATTCAGGAATGGGACACACGGTGCATGGCTTACTCGCTGCTTGTCTCTTCCCTGGTTCATCACTTAACAGTAGTGTTTCTTTAAGGAGTGGCACTATAAGGAGGTGTGGCCTTATTGAAGCAGGTGTGGCCTTGTTGGAGGAAGTATGTCACTGTGGGGGCAGGCTTTGAGGTCTCCTATGCTCAAGATACCATCCAATGTCTGAGACTACTTCCTGCTGCCTGCAAGTCAAGATGTGCTACTCTCAGATCCCTCTCCAACACCATGTCAGCCTGCATGCTACCACATTTCCCACCTTGATGATAATGGACTGAACCTCTAAAAATGTAAGCCACCTCAGTTAAATGTTTTTCCTTTATAAGGGTTGCCATGGTCATGGTGTCTCTTCACAGCAAATAGAAACCCTGACTAAGACTAAAGTCAGGCTGGCCACAGGGTTGTGTGTGTCTATGAGACTTCATAGAAACTGTTTCCCTGCCTTGTCTAGTCTCCAGAGACCACCGTGTTCTTCGGCTGATGATCCCCTTCCCTTGTATAGTGAGCAGCCATAGCTTTTCACTTCTGCTTCTCTCTGGCACACCCCACGTCCCTCTCCTCGCTTCTCAGGGACCCTGTGTTTTTTGAAAACCCATACATAGTCCATGCTAGTCTCCCTATCTCATGGTCCTTGACTTTAATCACACCTACAAAGTCTCTTTTCAAAAAAAGAGCTATATTCCCAGGCTCCAGAACTGGACGTGGATGAGGGCTGGAGAGCTGGCTCAGTGGTAAAGAGCACTTGCTCCTGCAAAGGACCCAGGCTTAATTCCTAGCACTCACATGGAGGCTTACCACTCCCATGGGCACCAGGAATGCAGGAATGTGTGTGCTGCACAGACATACATGCACACAGAAACTTCACATGGACATCTCTGGGGAGCCTTGGTTCTGTCCTCTACCAGCAAATTTGAGTTTCCCACTCTTGCATCCCAAAGCATCTGTTTCTTTGCTCCCCTTTCTTAGCCACACAGGTACATGGTATTGACTGTCTTTGGACTCAGACTTCTCTATCCACCTCATCACCTGTCAGATTTCACCAGTACATTTCTTACAATAAATCTCCCAGTGGCTTACACAGTGGTACATTTATTTAATTGTGGAACATGTCATTGTGTGTCCACTCATCTCTGCTCAACATTTTTTCTTTATTCCCATATATTAGCTGAGAGAGGAGAGAGAGAGAGAGAGAGAGAGAGAGAGAGAGAGAGAGAGAGGGAGAGACCACCTCTCCTGGAATATGTTGGACCTGTCATCTAGACTTGATTTAAGGCAGCCATCCTCAATGAGAGACTTTCTCTCCACTTGGATGCAAACTGGATCAGAAGTGCATGTGTGTGCCGGGAGTACCTATTTCATCTCTGAGATAATTGGTTTGCTTCTGGTTCTAGGGAATGACTTTGATAATCCTTTAACAAGCAGGGTAAATATTCCTTCTAATTGACCCATTCAGCAGTTTGTGTACCGAGATCCTCCAGGACCACGGTAAGTAGATGTAAATATAGGGAAGAGAGAGTTGGAGAGGAAAGGATGAGCTTGTGAAACCTACTGTCCCCAGCTACATATAAGAAAATGTACTAATTAATGTTTGGATTAAGTGGAGCAAGGGGAACATAATAAAATGCGATGGTTAATATTAATCACCAGCTTGATTGGATTGAGAAGTGCCTAGGAGATTAGTAAAATACACCTTTGGTGGGTCTGTGAAACTAAGGAGGGAATATCTGCCCTGCGTAGGGACCACACCATAGGCTACAGGCCTCTGTGGAAGGAAATCTTAGATGTGCTCAAAAGGCTCATGCTTTTAATGCTTGGTCCCTAGCTGGTGTCACCGGTGAGGGAAGCAGTGGAGAACTTTGGAGGTGGGACTCTGCTGGTGGAAAAGTTGTTGGGGGGGGGCAGGTTCTAGGATGCTGCCTCTGGGTCTAACCTGTTCTTTTTGCTTCCTGGTCCACCACAGCTCCAGTTGCACTTCTGTGGTTGTGATTTAAAAAATATGTACCCTGACAAAAAGCAATTTAGGGGATGAGGAGGTTTGTTTTAGCTCATAAATCTAGGTTAGAGTCCATCATTGTGAGGAAGTTAAGGCCAGAGCTTCAACCACCTATTTACGTCACCCCCACTGTCAAGAGCAGAGCGAGAATAACAAACACATGCATGCTTGCTTGTTTGCTTACTAGGATTTCTCCACTGGCATGCAGCTTAGGCCCTCCCTGACTGGGGAATGGTGCCGCCCGGACTGGGCTAGGGATCTCCACATCAATAACTCAATTAAGATAATCTCCCACAGACCAACCCAATGAAGACAATCCCTCCTTGAGACTCTTTCCCAGGTGATTCTAGATTGCATCGAGGTAACAACTAATGTTAGCCATCGTATGATGCCCCTGATGTACAGTCCTACCATTGTGGATGGTTCTACCACATGACGGTGGACTCCAACTGTGAGCCAATGTGAATTTTCAGTGCCTTGTGTTACTTACTTCAAGTATTTTCTCACAGCAACAACAACAACAAAATAATTAATACAAGCGGGGGCAAAAGATAGCCTGCTAGACCATAGATAGACTCTCTGCTTCCGGGACATGACGCGGTAATTAGCCTCCACCACATACTCTCAGTGCCAGCGCACTCTGCATCAATCAGTGGAGCAAAAGGTCTGAAACCATAAGCCAAAATAGACCCTTCCTCCTTAAATGGTTTGTGTTGTGTGCTTTATCACAGTGAAAAATCTGGATGATAGAGAAAATACGAGAGAAGTAGAACGCTGTTGTGACTAAAACTTCCATGCCATTTGTAAACCTTTACAACTGGTTTTTGGGAAGAAACCATCCCAGGAAACCCTTGTCTATTGTGATCTCAGCTTAATGGGTGATCCAGAGTGGGCTTAGAAGACAAGAATTCGGATGTGATGTGAACAAGCATGTCCAGGCACAGTGATGAATGCCTGTAATCCCAGAACTTGGGTAAGCAAGAGGAAACATTGCACATTTGAAATCAACCTAGTCTACACAGTGAGTTTAAGGCCAGCAAGGGCTACAAAGAGAGACTCTGTCTTAAGAAATTGAAAACAAAACAAAAAGAGAAAGAGTCAGGAAGGGAGAAGAGAAGGGAAGGGAAGGGAGGGAGGGAAGGAAGAAAAAGAAAGAAAAGGAAAGAGAGAGAGAAAGAAAAAAGAAAAGAAGGAAAGAAAGAGAAAGGAAGAAAGATGTGGATAGCAGAGGCTGTGTTTGCCAGGCTTCAGATACAAACAATGACACAAGGACTCTAATTAGACTGGAGGTCATTGTTGTAGCATGGTTAAGAAATCAGTCAATCAATCAATCAATCTATGGGTTTTTTTTCCCTGACCTGAACTTTGTGGGAGACTGACTTAAAGGTGATGGATTAACTAATTTGATGTTAAAGATATCAAGGCAGGCCCTCACTGACATGTTGGGTGAGCTCAGGATGTGATATGTCTTTGTGATAAAGCCTATGGTAGCTTTAAACCATATTTATAGAGCAAAAGGTGTAGCAGAAGATTTGAAAAATATGTGCTCTGTCCAGAAACAGCAAAAGCTGAAAGCTGTGGATGGGGAGACCATGGTTGTCAGATAAACTCTGTCTAAGAAAAGCAAATCAAATACTTTGCACTGGAGAAACATGAAGGTTCCTTAAGGCCATCTTAGAAACTAACTAGACCATACCCATCTAAGCCTCAAGAACACAAAAATACAAACACATTCAAAAGGCTTGCCCTCAGAAGCGAATGTTTATTGGTGCACAGGGCCATCTAAGGAGAGTATTACAGTTGTGGTTCATGGAGGGCTGAACACTGGTTGAACTGGAGATACGGTGTGGTGTCATACAAAAGACGCTGTTTGTTCAGGCATGCAGAAGGTCACTGAGAATTCTTTTCCCAATTCAGAAGTAGGCCTGGGAGAATGGACAACTGTGGCATGGTCAGAGTCCCACAGGAAGCTCCTTGAGTCTGTGAGGATAAAGTCTAAATTTCCATGGAGACCCACAAAAGTTAGAGATACCAGAAAAATTCAATGTGCACCAAGGAACACTTCACACAATGACCAAAGCCATCCTGAGAGAATAAGTGTATGGAACCAAACCAGCAAAGGCACTGGGATGGGGTTGCCCAAGCCCTTTGAAGTTCATCTCATAAAACCACGTGTTCTGGATCCAGGCATGGATCTACAGTGTTCAACATTTGCCTTGCTGGGTTGAGGTCTCCCTTTGGCCCATGCCTCTTTCTACGACCCCATTTCCTCCTTTGTAACAGGATGCTTACCCTGTGCTGTTGCATCCAGGTAGCACATAACTTGATTTTTCACTTTATAGGGTTCACAGTTAAAAACCTGCTGTGAGTCTCAGAGGAGACTTTGAACTAGAGCTTTTGAACAGTGTTGAGACTATGCAGACTCTAAAGATAGACTCAATGCATGTTTCATTCTGATATTAATAAGGACATCTTGGGAACCAGAGGTGGGAAGTTTGGTTTAAGATGTGTTTGGGTCAGGTTGACCAAAAGTTGACTTGTGATGGTTGATCTTGAATGTCTACTTGATCAGATAAAAGATAAGCAATGAACACCTCTGAGTATGTCTCAGGGTATTTCTAGAAAAGATCAATAAACGAGGTAAGGATGTTCTGAATGTAAGCAGCACCATGCCATAAAGCTGGGTACCCAGATGGAATGAAAGAGGAGAAAAGAATAACTCAGCACTTGAGAGGCAGAGGCAGATGCATCTCTATGAGTTGAGGTCAAGGCTAATCCAGACCACCCAGTAAGTCCAAGGACATCCAAGGCTACATAGTAAGTAGGATCCTGTCTCAGCAATCAGGGAAAGCATAGACACACTCTTCACTTTGGTTCTACAATGAAGCGAGTAACCTCAGGTATACATACACTCCTGTTCCTGCTACCACAATGTTCTGCCTCATCATGAGCTCAGATTCAATGGAGCCAAGGACCATGGACTGAGTTCTCTCAAACTGTGAGCCAAACTATGTCCTTCCCCTTTAAGCTGTTTATGCCAGGTATCTGTGACAGCACAGAAAAGTGTGACTAGCTCAGAAAACAAGTATGACTGAGAAGAGAATGTTTAAAGAGGCTGGTCTAAATTTTCTTACACAAAAAGAATTTACCAAGCCAATACATTTTATCAATACCTTGATTCTTCAATAGTTAGGAAGAGATATCTGTACTGTCTCAAATTAGTTGTCCTTAGATTGCACTGCATTTGCTTCTCAGCAGATATCAAGATGAAGTTTTACAGTCTGTCATCCTAGCGCTGGGGAGGCGGAGACGGGTGGATCTCAAGTTCTAAGCCTGTCTTGGTTTCATTTCCTGTTACCATGATAAAAGACCCTGGCCAAAGCAGTTTAAGAGAGAGGAGGTTTCTTGTGGCTCCCAGGTCACAAGTACAGCCCATCCTAGCAGGTGAGTCAAGAAGGCAGGAGTAAGAGAGGTGGCTGGTCCCCGTGAGTCCACAGTAAAGAAGCAGAGGTGAATGTTGGTCCTCAGCCCTCTTCCTCCTGATTCAGTCCAGCATCTCCACCCGGGAATCACAGCGGGTAGGTCTTCCCACCTTAACTAACCTAATGAAGCTATCTCCCAGGGCATGCCCAGAAGACTGTCTCCCCAGAGATTTGGACACTGAGACTAACCAAGGGCCTTCCTAGGTGACAAAGTAAGAACCTACCTGTATCAAAAAAAATTTTTTTAATGGAAGGTGATGGCAAAGTTGGCTTATATGATTGCTAAACAAAGCTCTTCCAGTGTTCCCCAGATTATACAACCTCAGGCTGAGGGAACAGCACACAGTGTAGACTCCCCAGAGAACATATTTCCCTAACAAGTAGAATTCCATTGGCTTTTTCTCAAAACAGAGAGACTGCTATTGCAATTTTTAATAGTCAAATATCTAAGTTTGGGATCTTATAAATTCTACAAATAAAATCAAGTGTTTTAAAAATAGAACAAATAAAACTCAAAAGTTAATTTACTGTTCGATGAGGAGGAGGATCAAAGCCTCAGTGTCTTCCTAGTATGGTTTTGATGAAAGAATGACCTCACGCCCACAGTGTCAGGAATCCCCCATCATCTTGACTCTACTAGAGAGTAGGTGGTCAGGTGACAGCCGGTCCAGAGGCCCCTGTAAATGTTCACCGAATCCAGATACTGTTCAAGTACAATGTGTTTAGAACAGCAGACAAGGCGCCCTTGCCTCGCTGTGGACCTGTAGTATGAATGAATGCAGCTAATGTGGCAATCAAACCTTCACCCAAATGTCTAACACCGAAAGACAGAAAGAAGGGCTGGCAAGACGGCCCAGTGACAAAAGTTGACTACTGGCGACTCTGATGTCCTGATTGTGCCCCCCCCCCAAGATCCACACGGTGGAAGGAGAGAACCAGTTTCTGTAAGTTGTCCTCTGACCTCTGACATGTGCTCATGGCACACATGTACCCCCACCCCACCCCTACACACAGACAGACAGACACAAAATATTTTATGTAATTAATGAGTAACTGGAGAAGTGGCTCAGTGCTTAAGACCATGGACTGCTCTTGCAGAGGACCCAAGTGCAGTTCCCGGCACCCACAGTGAGCAACTCACAACTGCCTGTAACTCCAGCTCCCAGTGGATCTGACATCCTCTTCTGCCCTCCACAGCCACCCTAATGTGCATACCCAGTCCTAGACATGCACACATACACATGGTCATAGATTCAGTGACTCTTTAAAACAACATAATTAATGAAATACAGAAGGAATAAGCTAAAGACACCTCTGTTACTCCTGACGTGACCAAAGCGGCACATCCCTCCCCTCTCCTTATTCTATGTAGATAGATGCATTGGTTCAGAAAGGAAGACTGAGGCTGGGCTTGCAGCTTTGATTGAAGTAACATTTAGCTAATATGTGCCCCGCAAATCCAGATTTGTGTAAACAAGATGGTCACAGAGCTGTGTCCTCCATGCTTGCTGTGATGTTTGTTTCTGTCTCACTCTGTCAGCCTTTGCCAAGAGATGCTGCAGAGGTCTCAGAATCAAAAGCAAGTCTTCAAGTAAGTGGATGTGGAAAACAGCTTCTTTAACATTGTTTTCATTTTGGAGGATAGCTGATCTAGTTGCTGAAAAACATAGGCAGAGAGAAAGAGAACCAAAATCTGCTATGAAATGGAGTGCCACCTGAAGCACAGAAGCATACACAAAACTCCAAATCCAAGGAACTGGGATGGCCTGAGGGAGAGAGAGGATGGGAGCACTGAACCAGGTCACCCTAAGGGAGGACACAGGCTTCATAGCCCCGTGCTCACAGGTTACACAGCAATCTCTCCCTGGATACATGAAACTTCAGCACCCAGGTTCTCCCATAACCACTGACCTTTCCTGGCACAGCCTCTGACAGACAACCTGCCCTGAGGCTGGCACACATTTGGCTTCAGTGCATTTGGAAGAGGGGCCCCAGGAGTGTGGGTCTCGTGTGGGAAGAGTGACTTGAAGGTGGAACCACTGGCTCAGCAGCTCATCCTACCCAGGCGTAGTTTTGTGGCTGTGACAGCATCCTGGACAGGTGCCGCTTACAGAGGGTTTATACTGGCTCACATTTTAAGGGTCCAGTCCATCTTGGTAGGGAAGTCATAGCAACAAGAGCTTGAGGTAACTGGTCACATTGCATTCATAGTTGGGGAACAGAGAAGTGGATGCTGGTGCTCAGTTCCCTTTCTCCTTTTGCTTTGGTCTAGAACCCTTGTCCATGGAATGATGCTGCTCACACTAAGGCATGGTCTTTCTTCCCACCTCACTTATCCTAACCTAGAAACACACACACACACACACACACACACACATACACACACAGAGATGCAGAGGCTTGTCTCCATGGAGACTCTAAATCCCATCCAGTGGAGGGTGAAGATTAACTCTCCTAGTGGAAGAAGAGGCTAAGGGCTTGAAATCCTGGGCTCGCTCATGGACATTGTCCCTGAAGGTATAAGATCTGAGGGTTCTATGCTACTCAGAATACTGACTTCTGCCCAGAGTCATAGCACTGCCTTATAAGACTGAATCAACTCTACCTGAAGGCCTCAGTGACAGATTCATCACTCATGGGGAGAGGGGGATCCTGGTAGCTGTGTTGGTGATATTTGTTAGCAGTGGTATGCCCTAATCTTAAGCAACATGGGGATACCACTGAGCTTATGCTCAATGAAATGTGTGTTTACTGATGAACGTTTGGTACGTATCTGTTGGAGCCCTACCATGCTCCAGTAATCCCAGACACAGATGAGAATCACACATTCAATATCTTTGCTTCTTTTCCTAATTCTGTGATAAAAATGCCCTCACTGAAAGCAATGTATAGGAGAAGGGTTTGTTCTGGTGCACAGTTCAAGGGACAGTCCTTCATGATAGGGAAATCAAGGCAGCTAGGACATGAAGCAGTTGGTTACATTGCATCCACCACCAAGAAGCAGGAAGCAATGAATGCTCAGCTTGCTTTCTCCATTTATACAATTTAGAATCCCAGCCTAGGGGATTGTGCCACCCACAGTGGGCCAGTATTTCCACCTCAATTATCTTAACAGAAGTGATCCCCCATAGGCTTGCCCTGAGATAACCCCTCACAAAGGTCCTCTGAGGCTTGTCTCCTGAGTGATTCTTGATCCTAGCAAGGTGACATTAACATCACAGTCGGTGATTTCAAACTCCTAGCCCTCAAGGATGACTGTATGTACTCACAGAGGATATTGTCATGAAAGAGTGATCAGAGCCATAAGTTAGTTTGAAATGGCATTAGCATTAGATTTTGGGACTTGGAGGAAAGGATGGGGCCACAGAGTCATGGGAAATATTTTATGACTATGGCAGTATTTGTTTGGGCTTTTAAAAACGAGCAGGGACTTTTCAGGCGAGTGGTCAGCCACAAGGCATTTGGGGAGGACACCTGTGTCCATACGGCTGGATCTAAGTCTTAGAATCTAGTCAGTTGTGAAACTGTCAGCTAATGCTGTATTGTTGGTTCTGCTTTTGCTTGAAGCAAGAGACTGAACATATCCCATATACAGAGCAGAAGGAACAGTTCTCAGGGGTAACTGGCCAGTGAGAAAGCACTGCATCTAAGTGGTTCCTATGGAGTTCAGAGTGCTCACAGGAAGGCACTGAATGTCATTCCAGTCAGAGGCAGAGATGACGTGACCCAATGACCATGGGACTCCCAGGATGGCACAGGAGCTGCATAGCTAATGCCTTTGGGACCCATTCCCCATTGTCTGAGGTGGTCATGTGTATCTAGATATTCCCAAAGCCTGGAGCACCCCAGCATCTCCCCACTTCAATGCATCACCTTCAGATTCATGGCTCCTGTGAATGGAAGTTTGGTTTCAGGCTAGGAAAACCACTCAGGATGCCTTGCTGAATGAGCAAAAGGAGGTTTAATCCCAAACAGGACTCCATTCGCAAGTACGAGGGCAGCTCAGAGAGAACAGGAGCATACGGAAGTTTTCGGAGATCTCAGCACCAAAGGAGACACGGTGGGAGTACAGAAGAGGGGCACACATGAGTCAGGTGGAAGAGCACAGCCATGTGAGCTCCTTCTATCAGAAACGCACAGCCACGCCATGGCAGAGACACACGACCTATAACTCAAAGCCCCGTGATAGCAGCAAGACATATTTTAACAAGAGAAGTCAAGGCTCACCACCCCAGAGAACTTGCCTCAACACCGTGGAACATAACCACAGCACAGATCGGTGGAGCGTCTTTGGAAAGTCATATTCCTGGGCAGAAGCTAGAGGAGGAGGCCTTGGTTATTTTCGTGGTATATTGTTGTCATGGTCCAACTGAACCATGAGGATGTTATAAACCTGAGCTGGAGACAGAAGCCCAAACGCAGTGGGTGCCTCCCTGGGATTCACTCAGCCACTGGAGACAGCTGTGGAAGGGAAGGTCTGGGCCTCCAAGGGAAGAAGGTTTGGTGTGAATTCCAGAATATTCCACACTACTGTGCATTGGATGTGGAATTCCAGCCCCCACCTCCCCACCTCCCCCCCCCCCCCCCCGCTAGTGTTGAAAACCTGATCCCCGGCTGCTGGTGTTGTGTTGGGAAGTTGTGGAACCTTTATCTGGAGGAAGTGGGTCACTTTGGGGGAGGAGGCCTCCCTGCTTCCTGATGTTGGTAGACTTGAGGAGTCCCAGTACACAGTCCCATCACTATAAGCAACTCTGATGGGCCGATGGACCCTCAAACCAAGGTCCAAAATAAATCGTCCCTCCCTTAATTGCTTCTTCCAAGGTATTTGGTCACCCCCCCCCCACACACACACACACACACACACAGATTGAGAGAGAGAGAGAGAGAGAGAGAGAGAGAGAGAGAGAGAGAGAGAGAGAACTTCTAACCAAGTAGGGTCTTGTAAAAAAGTAGCAGTTATTTTTGCCCATTTTTGTGTCTTTTTTATCTGAGTCTCACTGGGAAAATCCAAGTGTAAACAAGAAGAAAAAGGCTTTGTTTCTGTTGGCTAGAACCAAGTGAAGAATCAGCTTTCTGAGACACATTTTCCACCCCTCCATCACTGGAATGGAAGACCCACTCTGACCACAGAGTCTGCTTAGGTGTAAATAACGCTGGAGGTGGGGACAGTCCCCCTTCCCCTTCATTACTGTCAGATGTGATAAGAAAAGAGCAAGGGTCATTTATTAGAGGTTACTTTTCATGCAAAGCACCCCATGTTCACTGTCATTCAAAAGGTGGCAGTCACTTCCTCACTCCCATATTAGGGGGGCTTCAGGTTGTAACCTTCCAGGGCATTCACAATCCCGGAGCCTCTGATTACTGGCCAATTTACACATCCTTTAGCAGAACCCAGTCTTCCATGGGAAGGCACTGTAAATTCATTTGGCCTTTACTCTAGACTGTATATGAACTCTGAATTCAAAGCAGGGTGCATTAAACTATATCACTTTGTCTTGTGATAGTGTTTCCATTAGCGGGATGCTAGTTAACCCTTTCAAACCAGACCCATCAGTTGTGAGCAATCTTTTCAATAAAATTAATAGTTGCCACTTACTCGAACTACCTTGACCATCTGATCCCATTTATGGGCTTCTGTACAAGAGAAAAATTCACATCCAAATCAGCCTTGATTTAATGGCCTCTGTAGGATTTGAAATGATGGAAATTTACTGGAAGTTTTAAGCACATCATTGAATTATTGCATCGTCACCTTATAGGAAGAGATCACCAATCATGGACTTTCTGATCTCAACAATAAGGCCAAATCTTCTGTTTGCATCTCATGATCAATACATGCTTTGTTTTCTTAATTGGCCCAATTATATTGTCGTGCTGGCTGGGGCTGCTACATCGAGTCGTCGGCTGGCTTGCTGACTTGGTTGTGAGTAGATTGCTGGAGACAGCCATACTTCATCGATAAGCAGTAGGTCAACAATCCATCAACTCAATGTTACAGAGCCATTTCTAGAAGGCAAAATTTAACCAAGGAAAGATGTCTATAAGCTTTGGCAGAGGAATGCTAGGAAATGGACCACTGTGTTCTTATTGCAATTTCCATCTCACTTTGATGGAGAAGCATGCTGGACCCTTTCAGAAACTGTGTTGCTAATCCTCCTTAATCTAAAACACAAGATGCTCTGGGCTTTGTAAAGACAGATGCATTATGGTTATCACCTCCCATAACACAGTCTTCCTCCTGTGAAGCTGCATGTGTGGATGGCAAGCATAATGTCAAATTTCAAAAAGAATTTCCTCCTGGACAGCCTAATTCCCATCGGAAACCTTTGAACATCATTTTCAACGTAGTTGCTTGGAAGAGGTATTCAAAGAAGAAATAACTTTATTTGTTCATGTTATGCTTTCTTAAAGTATGCGCTCTGCCCTCAATTGTGGATGTGGAATCTATCCTCAGGAAGTAAAAATGACAGGGCTGATGACCCCAGGAACAGGAAGCAAAGAAGGGTTACAAGGTCAAAGGTTAGGTGTGCAACGTTCATCCCATTCACACCTCCTTCTGGGCACAGGAGGCTTGGCAGGCACTGTGGTGTCCTCCTTTCCTTCTTCAGACATCACAACCCGCTTCTCCTCCATCCCTTACTCTCCATTTTCCTACCCTCTCTCTCTTCACAAACCCCCATCATCTTCTCACTCAGCATCCACCCAGAACCTTCTACTCATTAAGCCGTTAGTGTAATGAAAATATTGGAGCTGACTGGTCAATGGTTCTCAACCTGTGGGTCATAACCCCTTTAGCAAACCTCTATCTCCAAAAATATTTACATTACAATTCCTAACAGTAGCACAATTACAATTATGAAGTATCAATGAAAATAGTTTTATGGTTGGGGGTGTCACCACCACATGAGGAGCTTTAGTAAAGCATCGCAGCCTAGGAAGGCGGAGAATACTGTGATAAGTGGTGCCATCATATTACTGAACACTCTCTACTAATGCCTGCTGGTGGTGCTGGGGATCTTACTTTCAGCTGGGACCTTGATTTCATGGAGAGTCAGAAGTTAACCTGATTAGTCTGTCTACAGAGATGGTAGAAGGAAAGGATCTGAACTTGGCTTGGAGCCTAGCCAGTAGTCTTGACTGTTGAGAAGGTTGGGATGATTCTCCACTCATCACTTCTGGGACCCTGCATCTAGACCTCATGAACAGGTCACATTAGGAAGGGTCATCTTCTTTTGAAGAACTTACCTACGGGCTAGGGAGGCAGCTCTGTTGGTAGACTGCTTGTCTCAAATGTACAAGGCTCTGGATTCAAGCTCTAGTGCTGCATGAACTGGATGTGGCAGTTTGAGTGGCCCCCATAGGCTCAGATATTTAAACATTTGGTTCTCAGTTTGTAAACTGTTCAGGATGGATTAGAAGATGTAGTGCACGTGTATGTGTGTATGTGTGTGTGTGTGTGTGTGTGTGTGTGTGTCTTCCTGTTTGTGGATCAGATATAAGCTCTCAGCTACTGCTCCAGTGCCATGCCTGCCTGCCGCCATGCTACCCCACCCTGACGTCAGGTCATGGACTCCACCCTCTGAAACTGTAAGCAAGCCCCCAATGCAATACTTTCTTTTATAAGTATTGCTTTGGTCATGGTGTCTCTCGCAGCAATAAAACAGTAACTACGACACTAGGTGTGGTGGTGTACACTGTAATCCTAGTACTTGAGGGGAGGGGTCAGGAGGGTTCAAAGTTCAAGCTTGTCCTTGGCTACCCAGCTGGTTCAAGGAGGCATGAGGCCCAGACAGGATGAGACAGAAAAAGGGAGAGGAAGGGGAGGGAAAGAGGGGGGGAGGAGGCAGAGGAGGAAGGAGGGGGATGAAAACAAAACAAGAAGAGTTAACCCAAAAGAGCCCCCTGCAGGCAATGGCCACCGTGTGAACAACATTCGCTCTATTGTTTGAAACAGACCGGCTGTACCCATCTGAGCTGTTTGACCTGCAGTCTTCTGAAGTTGCAAAGTCAAACGCATTTCAAAACAAATGCAAACAGCCGGAGGATCGATCATCTACTGTTTGGGATTCTACACCACCCCGCAGCACGCTTTCATTACTGTGGGGAGCCACAGCATCTGCCAAGGTTAAAAAAAAATCATCGTGGAAAGAACAAACATCTGACCAAATAAGTTAGCTGTGATCAAGTTACCTGGTGTTTACCACCACAGCAGCAGCAGCTGGGCGTTCACAAACCAACAGCACACCCAGCCTTCAGAAACGAAAGAGCCTCCAGGGCAGACTGTGTAGAGGAAATGGGGCACCAAGAGCCTCCAGAAATAGCCTTATCCCACCAAAGGCCTGTGTAGGAGCAGTGTTCCCTGCTCAGGGTCTAAACTCGGCAGGAATAAACATAAACTGAAATGTAACTTTCAAGCCCAAGAACACACTCTGCGCACGCGCAGGCTGCCGGGCCATTTTGCTTCCTTGTGTGTAAAGTGAATGTTGTGATGCTTGAAAGTAAATCAGCATCTTCCAATTTCTATGGAATTGGTCCCTAAATGTGCTCATGAGAGACAGGGATAGGGGATACAGAGAAAAACAACAGGAGTCCCCAAGAAGAATTAGAGACCTGGGGAGATGGGACACAGTGGGGAATGGCAGTGACCTTGGGTGACAGAGCATGGTGACCGGATGGTGTTTTCCCACACCACAGACAGCCTTGGTTAGCCCAGCTGTTTTTGTTTGGTGTGGGCAGGTTCTCTTTTCCTTCTGTAGAGAAGAGGGAGACTTGGTGCCCACTGGACAGTCTCCTTCAACTGTTCAGCTCTGAGCATTTGCCTCCCCATGAAAGCTGTTTGCTATCACAGCATGTGACCGGACCTGGAGTTGGTAAAGGTGCCTGTGAGCTAAGTGAGGAGGAAGAGACAGCAGCTAGAACTCTAGTGGGAACAATGTTCAAACTCAAGTTCAGCACAGTGACAAAGCATTGCGCTTCGTCACTTCTCAACACAGAGGAGATGACAACTTCTGAGTTTTACAAACATATTCTCTCTTCCACAGGAATAGTTTTGGGTATTTGCTCGATCCCCAGCAGTTTTAGAAAACATACACAAGCATGTTTTATGAAGAAAAGAAAGCCATACAAGCCTCACACTAGAAGGAGAATACTCTGGAAAAGATTCTGGGTGTGCAGTCTTAATATTTGAGACCAATATTTGGTCATCCATGGAAAACATCCCCAAGCCTGAATTACCACAGGGGAAAAATGCCTACATAAGGATCTCTTTGTCAACATGCGCTCAGCCCAGTTTGAAAGCTTAAGTGTAAATACACACGTTTCCTGCGTATGGCGGCAGAAAGCAAGCCATGGCAGGGAAGTGACTCCATTTCATTCCACACGCACGCACGTTTGCTGAGCAAACCCAAGAGCAGCAATAATATACACAACTACGTTACTGCACCCAAATGCACCGTTCCTCATTAGTCACCTTCTGCTGGTGGTCCAGAAACAAAACCACACAGAAGTACAGAGCCGTATTCTAAGTACTGTCCTATGAAAATGCTTTTTCCCTTCTTTCCTTGGCTTTTTGTGAACAGAAGATATAAAATGGGCCTTTGAGAATCCCAGGAAATACCTCTACTTTATACTCAAATAGCCCATAAAATGCACAGAGAGCCATGGATATAATTTTTATACCCAAACTGAATTCCAACCCTTAAGAGCTATGGTGCTATTGACTAGTTCACTGGACTAGTTATCCCACACCGACTACCTGGGGCAAGCTGTAGCCTGAAGCCCCGTGTAGGCCACAGACTTTGCTCTCCTTTGAGACCACAGGTGCTTTGGGTTGACCAGTGACCAGTCACATCACCCCTCTCCGGCGTCAGTGAGTAAGATTTGGGTGGATGAGTGAATGACCAGTTTGGAAAACTGGCAAAATCCCAGACACATGTAAATTGTGGTGAGCACAGACTGAGCGCGGGTCTAACAAAGCCGTGGGCTGCCTGCCATGCCTGAATCTTCCGGCATGCAGACTGTTTCTCAGAGCGCCGATTTTATTGTGGCTTCTATTACACGCTGCCCCGCACCCTGAATTTATAACCTCTCCCCAGGTCCCTCTGCAAATGCCCACCCCCTCTTGCCATCTCCCTCCCCCATCCCCAGGGTAAACATGGCCCCTTCACACAGTCACAGAGGGCAGGGACACCAGGCAGCTGATGGTGACTTCTTTTTCATCTCTCTCCCTCAGCCTCGGCGGAGGCTGGTACCTAACAAGCACTTGGTGAACTTGTATGAGGCCCGTCTGTGTCCTTCAGGCCACTTTCCCCGCAGAGGTGGGTGAGTGTGTTGGCTCTGCGACCTCTCAGCCTGGCGACACGGAGCAAGCACTGAGCAGCTGTGCACCGCCCCCTGAGTCTCTGTCACTTTGCCTCCTCCTTGGCAAGAACGGACTCGCTCGTCTCGAGGAAGATTGCCAAGGCCTCTCAAAACACTGTTCTCAGACACAAAAACTTGAAGAGACCTGCAAATGCCTATTGTGGATTTCAATGACACTGAAAAGGCTTGCCATTCAAGCCACATGAATACTCTCAAGATACGAAAGAACCCTAGCCCTCAAGGACCTTGTTCGCATGAAGAGCTGACAGGCATTTCATGAGGTCAGCAAATGAGGCACCATCTCCCACACCTACACAAAATCTCCCAGGCTCCTGGAGATGTGCCTCTCCAGAGAGCCTGTGTGCTACTCTGTGCAGATGATTCAGTGCTGAGGCAGCAGAATCCAGGAACGGCTAGCAAGCCCATTATGGTTAACCATGTACGCAGTGCAGCTTGACACAGTGGGGCTGTGTAGCAGGCACCCACAGGCTGAAGGAGAGCCTGGTAAGATAAAGCTATGGGACTTTCAAATTTTTTTGTGAAATCTTCCCTTTATACCTAATCATAAAGATTCTTAAAATTAAGAAAAGATAACCCTTTGCTTATTAGCAAAACAAAAGACATGGCTTTCACAGCTCTGTTTTCTTAGGAAACACAATGAATAATCACACCAAGACATTCCCAACACTCCCAGGGAAACATTGTTGCCATTTAAATTTTCCTGGGGACAATTCAGGGAGAGTCATTTGTGTTAGGCTATATTACATGCTCATTTAAAAAAATAATAATAACTCCAAATTTGACAGGTTGCCCTGCCTTTAAAGTAAAATATTCCGAGAGTTCATCAAAAGCCACAGAGAGAAGACAGGGTCTTTTCACAGAGGGACACTCTTCCCAGAGATGCCGTCGCTCTCTGCTTACGTGCAGGTCTCAGATCTCAATCATCTCTTTCAGGCATCATGAGCATCCCGGGTTCCTGGGGCGCGTTATTGCCACAGCTCTGTTCTCTTTCCTGCCACTCACTGCCAAGAGATTGGGAACAAAAGCCTGCTGCTTTACTCTCAATTTGTTACACTAAAAATGCAAAATTAAAGAAAAAGGAGGAAAGTTTAATATTGCCAGAGAATGTGATTGATAACATTGTGTCATGTTACGATTTTTAATATTATAAACTGAGTTTTATATGGCTGTCTTCTAATAGTGACATATTTAACATTTTAAGACTGGATATAATAATTTTATGGGGTAAAATGGATATTATTAGATGATTATACTGTAGTACTTTGTCAAATTCTTGTATATTAAATACAAAAGAACTACAATAAAAATAAGAGAGAATTCTGCCCTCCACTGAGTTTAAGAATACAACCTGCTGCTGACCTCCCCTGTGCTCAGCTACCCCTGCCCCAACTCAGAGAGCTGAAGGATGGCTTTCCTACGGGACACGGTGACACGGACATCTCATCTCCCTCAGTATTTAAGGTCCTGCGTTGCTGGTTCTCGTGGCTGTGTCTGAACTCCATTCCCGTCAGTAACTCCCCACCAAATCTCCCTCGTTTCCTTGAATGCATTTCTGGGGCAAACCTGAATCACATTCTTGAAGGACAATTGCCCAGTGGCCAGTTAAACAGGCTGAGGGGCTAGGGGAATCGGACCACAGGACTCTGCGTCTAAAAGCTCCTGCTGGAGAAGCACCACTTAAACACTGAAAAAAAAATTATCACAAGGCAGTTTCACCTTTTGTAGAACCTCTTTTAGGTGGTCAAAGGTCACATATTTCTGGAGACATGGAGGTCTAATTTGTTCCCAAGACAAGGTGGACATTCAAGCTTTGCACTTCCTTAGCAGAAAGGACAGCAGGGGAGACTATCATGCCACTGCCACAGAGAGGAAAGGTGGATCTGGGGAGCCTATGGCGTATGGAATCAAGCACCCAAAGCAATCGAGGTCACGACAGGAAGCAGCAGAGCTAGCCAGCCCCACTTCCAACTGCCATCAATAAGCAGACACCATTGCTCACTGCCCCTTGTGTGTACGCAGGGGAGAACCGAGCTGTCCAAATGCATCTGCGCTCATCCTCGTAGTACAGTGAGTGTGTGCCCCATTGTGTCCACTTGCAGATTCACAAGCCAGAATTCCTGTCCCATCCCCTCTGCACACAAACTTCTGAGTGACAGCTGTCCTTGAGCAGGAAGCACACAGTGTTCAGGGCTTCATTCTACTCTATGCCTGAGGCCGAGAGGTATCCCTCCCTTTCCCTCCTGAGTCTTTTTGTGTAGCAAAGTGCTTTCCAGAGAGGAAAAGACATTCACGAAGACACCAGTGTCACAGGCACACATCCAAGTCCAGGGGGTGCCCACTGAGATTTCCACACTCTTGTGTCCAGCCAAGGCCAACAGACTGCGCCAGGCATACACAGTCTGCAGCAGAAGAGAGACTGTTTATTGAAAACAAGAGAGATGCTCCTGAACTTGGGAGTGGCTAGTGAATAAGGAAATGTGAGAGGGTCAAAGTGCCAGACCACACATCCCAAGACCCTCCTAGGCCATTTACAGGGCACCCACCTTCCATCCCATGTGTTAAGCAGGCTTTTTTTTCCCCATGTCAATTCCATGTAATTCAAATGGAAAAGGGTTTTCACACACCTCTGTGTGTGTGTGTGTGTGTGTGTGTGTGTGTGTGTGTGTGTGTGGTGTCATGTCCCCCTGTCCATCCATAGCCCTACTCCCTGTCACACTAGGAATCAAAACAGAGAATGGACCAGCGTCATCCACCTTGGTTGTACATGCTCTGGCAGAGAGGCTGGGTCAGGAGGGCTGACAAGAATGAGCTTCAACAGGAAGACCATGCACATTCCAGAGCACTTGGCTTCCTTTGAACAAGACTACTGGGAAGTTCTTTTAACTCACCATCTTCATCAAGATGAGAATATATGGAGACAGGATGTCCAGGCCTTCGAATGACTCTCCTAAGTCCACTGTTTGCAAAAGCAGACTACCATAATCACTGTGGATTTACAGACACCTATTTCTGCCTAGAGGGATGGTAAGGACCCAAGATTCAGCTTCACTTTCAAACAATGAACACAATCTCAAGCTGGACATCTGTGTCCTCCCTGCCCCGCCCTGTTTTTTCTATTCTCAAACAAAATACCCTGTTTCTACATTGGTATTCCTATAGATGCACGTATAGGTTTAGGTATCATTAGAAATGCTGGCGTAGGGAAGGGTTTACCTACAGGTTTGTATTAGAAGTGTATAAATGTAGATTATCTGTTTAACTTCCATTACAGCTAACAATTTAAATGTCTGTACCACAATAGCAAACCAAGTTTAGACCAAATAAGAGTCCCAGAGCAGCTGGGTTGTTGTGTACACCCTTAATCCCAGCAAGAGGTGGGTCTCAGTGGTTTGAGGCCTGTCTGGTCTAACAGAGTGAGTTTTAAGGCAGTCAGGGCTACTGGAGAGATGGATCATCAGTTCAGAACACTGGCTGCTCTTCCAGAAGACCCAGGATCAATTCCCAGCACCCATACAGTGGCTCCCAACCATCTGTAACTCTAGTTCCAGAGACTCTGATGAGCTTCTGGACTTACAAGGCACCAGGCATGCACTTGGTACAGGCCTACCACCACCAAAACATCAATACCCATAAAATAACTGAAAAAGTTTAAAAAATCCTAGAGCAAAATATTATCCTATAAAAATGCCTGCCATGGTACTCCTGAAAGTATCCCATAGCCCTGTCTGCTCTACATTTCCTGAGGTGTCTGACAGGTGTCTAGTCCCTGTAACAGGAATGTCCATATGGATGGTCTGTCCCATACACTGGGAACAACAGCAGGCCCTGAGATTTGTAGACATTTGTCTCTATTCTGACTCACAAAAGAAGCAACGCAAAACAAAACTTTATGCGGCAAAATCCTTGTGAGCACATGCACATTTTAGGCCCAAATGATAGATTTGGGGCCTAAATCATATGATTTATTGTTTCAATAACGCCAGTTCCCTTAATACAAAATGGCTTTGGAAATAAGGCTTCATCCACACACCACAGATGGAGTCATGGCTACCTTGTGGGCAGGGCCAGGATATCTCACAGGCCCAAGACTAGACTGGAAGATTGGTCGTGGTCATCTGCTTTCAGAGGGACAGTAACTTCAAAATTGTTCCATCCAGATGGGCATTTTACTCGGTAGCCAGAGGGGCACACTGAGGGTGATAGCCTCCAGCAGGTGGGAACAGGAGCCTGCAGCAGAGGCAATCTGCTGGACTTGTGCCTAGATGGAAAATTCAGCAGTGTTGAGTCTGAAAAAAGCTGTGTGTCAAGGAATTGTGGGCAGGCCAGTAATCCCAGCTCCAGGGAAACTGCTGCAGGAGGAAGCCAAGTTCCAGGCCAGCCTGGACTGCAGAGCAAGATTCCACCCCAAAAGGAAGAAAGGGGGGGGGGGATAAAGTCAAAGGAAAGAGAAAACCAAAGACAGAAAAGAAGAGAGATGAAAGGGGAAAGAGAAATGAAGGGGAGAAGGGGAGCAGAGGAAGGGAGAGGAGGGGAGAGAAGGAGAGAAGAGGGGAGGGGAGGGGAGGGGAGGGGAGGGGAGGGGAGGGGAGGGGAGGGGAAGGGAGAGGAGAGACAATCAGAAGCCACGATGCCCAAATTCAAATCCCATTCTTCCATTTCTTAATAGTGCAGCCTCCAGTAAGTTAATTACAAAGTATTCTGTCTTAGTTACTTTTCTCACTGCTGACACAAAAGTATCTAACAAAAGCAACTTCAGGAAGAAGAGAGGGCGGGGTTCCTTGGGCTCCCAGTTCAAGGTACAGGCCATCAGGGCAGGGACATCTTAGCAGCAAGCACTTGAGACAACAGGTCACACTGTGTCCGTCCCCACTCAGGAAGAAAACAATGACTGCTTGAACGAAGCTTGTGTTCTCCTTCCGACTCAGTCCGTGGGTCCAGTCCTGTGGAACAGTACCACCCACTTTTAGGGTAGCTGTTCCCACCTCAGTTAGACCAGTCAAGATAACTCCTCACAGGTACGCTAGAGGTTTGTCTCCGCCTGGCTCCCTGTCAAGCTGATAACCAACAGTAACTGTCACACTCTCAGTCCAGAACAACAACAGCAGCATGTCTGTCCGAGCCTCCACAGCCCAGGCAATGACATCTGGAAAAGGTCATCAGTAGATGTAAATACATTGTACACGAAGAGAACAACAATGTCATTTAAAGCAAAACTCCATGAAAATGCCGAGAAACACAAGGCAAAGTGGGAAACTTTGAAACTGGTAGGAGATTAAAAAAAAAACTCTTGGAAAAGGTTTCATAGTTGAGTGCACACTTATTAATGTTATTATTTATAACACTTGTATAGTGAGTAAGACATTTTGCCAGGCACAGACAATAATATGGTCACTATTTTTACTTAACAACCAGGAAAACATAAACAACTCTCCAAGGGCTCTGACAAAGATGCTTCATTTTGTTTTAAAGGAAACAAATTCGTATTAATATTGTTCTTGCCCCCATGCTATTTGTGTTGGTGGAGTATGTTATCACACACAGTCTCCCAAACCTGAGAAAATATTCAGAAGAAAGAGAAGGGACTTGACATTGGCAACAACTTATCCTATAACCTTAAAGAAAGAAGAAAGATTCCAACTTTCTTTCAGAAGGCACCAGAAACATCAAGAAATATAGAAAGTAATACATAATCTGCAAGAAATCGCTAGAATTATCATGTGGTGATTTGAATAAGAATGTCCCCCCATAGGTTCATATATTTGAATGTTTAAAGAGTGGCACTCTGAAAGGATCTGGAGGTGTGGCCCTGTTGGAGGAACTGTGTCACTGGGGGTGGCTTTGAGGTTTCCAAAGCTCATGTCAGGTCCAAGGTCCCTCTCTTTCTGCTGCCTTTGGATTTGGATGTAGAACTCTCAGCTCCTTCTCCAGTACCACATCTGCCTGCACGCTGCCATGCTCCCACCATGATGATAATGGACTAAACCTCCGAAACTGTAAGCCAGCCCCGTTTCAATGTTTTTATTTATAAGCATTGCCATGGTCACAGTGTCTCTTCACAGAAATAGAACAACACTGACTAAGACATTCCAGTAGGAATATACTTGCACTATAAACCCAAGTTCAAGGGTAGAAGAGATACAAGCTCAAAAACATGTCCAGTCATTAGTGCTCTCAACAAACAGCAGGAGGGTGTGGTCTTTTCCAACGGTCCTCAGTGTCCAAACTCAAGGAGGGGCAGGCTCTAAAGGGAGGCATGGCCATCTTACTTCACTCACTTCCTGACCAATGGATGCCACAAATATAGCCATCCCCAGGTGACAGTGTTTACAGGGAGCACTTCGTTCAGACTGTCAAAAACTCTGAAGCAAGCCGGGCAGTGGTGGCGCACACCTTTAATCCCAGCACTCGGGAGGCTGAGCCAGGCGGATCTCTGTGAGTTCGAGGCCAGCCTGGGCTACCAAGTGAGTTCCAGGAGAGGCGCAAAGCTACACAGAGAAACCCTGTCTCGAAAAACCAAAAAAAAAAAAAAAAAAAAAAACACCTCTGAAACAACCACTTTGAAGTCACACCACCACCAAGTTAATTGCAGGGACTACTTTATATTAGGATATGCTTGTGACACAGTACAATGGCAGCATATGAACCTGTCAAAACAAATAACCCCCTTAAAATATATACACAGTGAAATCTACTGCATAAAGAGCTAAACAAATTATGGGATAGAAGCAAATGTCTACTACATCAGCTGAACTAATACCCGAAGAAAAACCCAGGAAGCCTTCTAGAATTAACTGGGAACTATTGAGCACCAAGAGAAAGCCATGTTGGGACGGAAGGGCATCAGTGGTGTGGTCACAGACCCGGGGCACAGCACCGTGTGAAAACACTACCTGTGCTGCACCTGGCTGGACATCTCTCAGAAGAGAATGCCAAAGCCATGTGGTTCAGAGGAGGGGTAGGGAGGTTGTTCCCAGGCTGTTTATGTGGACTCACTCATGGCTGTTAGGGTCCTGGAGAAGTCCCACAAAAGACCACCATCCGTGTATGCCATCAGCAAGAGTGTCTTTTATTCCAGCATGCTGGGGCCGTCCATTCCACAGAAAGGCAAAATGGTGACAACCCAAAAGGAGCTCACAGACTCCTTTTAAGCATAGCCAAGGGGAGGTCCTAGAGCAGTTAGGTCATCTTGGATATGATTGGTTTAAACAAGTGGCAATCATATTAGTACATTCTAATTGGCTAGGGCTAGTTAGGGGCTGGTCAGGGCTACAGCTTTCCATTTTGGGGCAGGCCTAGACAAGTCCCAGGCTTTGTCCTTATTTGGTTATTACCTTGAGCTTGCTGACTGTGACTCAGGCTTGGCCTAGCCTGGTATTGCATGTACCAGGTCTCCTTGTCCTTGCTGCCGGGGGTGGTGGAGATTGATTATCCTTTGTTTGTAGCTCTTTCAGAAACTGCTTGTTCAGTCTCAGGAGGCCTGATCTCTGAGAGAATTCTCAGCAGCCTGTTATGGTGTCTGCTCAGTCCTCTCAATGGCCACCAACATGCAGAGTCTTGGATAGCATCCAAATGCTTCTCCCTCATTTCTAACCAGAGATGAGGGCCTTGGTACTAATCCAGTATGGCAACTGATCCACAGCTGAGGTGGTTGATTGGCATTAAAGAGATAGTTATGGTAAGGAGACAGACAGCTTAAAAGAACGTGGTCGGAAGTATGCAGGGAAACACTGAGCATGGACAGGGGGTGGTTTTGAATCCTTAAAAACATACCAGCTTTTTGGGTGTCACATGACAATTGGGGACCAATGCTCTGGAAGGGCATTGCTGTGTGACAATACTTTTCCTTGGAAGATACAACACACGCCTCAGATAGGGAGCTCACAACAGAACAAAGTATGGCCACCACTGAAGTCCAACTTAGTGACCCATTGAGTTTTTGGGGGGTAACTTACTGGAATAGGGGTTACTTACAGGAGCAGAAATGACTCAAAGACAGCTGGATCATCAAAACCCAACAGCTCACGAAAGCTGGGAACCTGGAGCACGCTGCACGGCCTCCGGGCAGCTCACCGGGCTGGAGAGTGCCCTTTCCAGGTGCCTCAGTCAAAGCCTCTTCCAGGGAGCTCAGCTGGTGACTGCTTCTTTCCAGCAGCTAACTTAGTCCCAGGGTCTTCTCTGCAGCTTGTCTTGTCTGAGAGTGACTTTCAGTAGACTTTCCTGTTTATATAGCATTGGCAGAGGGAGGGTGTGCGGACTAGTCTTATGTCAACGTGACACAAGCTATTTATCTGAAAGGAAGGATCCTCAGCTGAGGAAAGGCCTCCATGAGATCCAGCTGTAAGGCATTTTCTTAAATAGTGATGGATGGGGGAGGATCCAGACCATAGTGGGTGGTGCCATCCCTGGGCTGGTGGTCCTGGGTTCTATAAGAAAGCAGGCTGAGCAAGCCATGGGAAGCAAGCCAGGCAGCAGAACCCCTCTATGGCCTCTGCATCAGCTCCTGCCTCCAGATTTTTGCCCTGTTCAAGTTCCTGTACTGATTTCCTTTGAAGATGAACAGCAGTGTGGAAGTGAAAGCCGAATAAACCCTTTCCTCCCAACTTGCTTTTTGGTCATGGTGTTTCATTGCAGCAATAGAAACCCTAAGACAGAGGGACCTTGTGAACCTGACCAGTTTCAGGGACTTCCTGAAGCTATTTTGACTTGTTTGCCTTCTGTCTTAAGGAGGGGCCTCCCTGGGAGATGGGACATTTCAATCGTAAAGGAAACTGCTACATGACAGGTAGCCAGCCCTCTTATACTCCACCATGAGAGTCAGAAGAACCCAATATGAGCCTGCAGGGAGGGGAGCAAACGAGGCTCCTTAGAATATTGAGACAACAGGAAGCAATCCACAGGCCCACTGGGGCAGAACTGGCTACACAAATAATGCAAAATGAACTGCTTTGGAACCATTAAAAGTCATGTTCATTAACATGGAAGATATTCACTGTTGGGAGCACATCACAAAGGTCCTTGCACCCCCAGATCTCCAGAGAAACCAGGAATGTTAAGCACACAGGATGGTCTTCTCAAAAGAATGAATATAAAATCTGTTCTTCCATCCAGAACGCTGGGAATTGGAGGTGATTAATAGCCTGGTGATCTGCATTGTCTGTTGGGCCAGGCCATATCAAGCTCCTATAACCAAGACTGGAGGTGGCTAGTAATCTAAATGACCCTTACAGCCAGGGGCTCCCCAAGCTCCCACAACCAGGTCCAGAGGTGGCTAATAGCCCAAATGACTTCCATGTTCTCTGTATGACTGACACCAGGTCATACCCTTCCTTGAGCTAGTTGAGGTAGCATATCTCTGGAGCCCATTTTCTTGGAAGAAATGACATGTACCTGAGTTGAGTTTTGAAGTAGTTATGCTTTCTTGTGCACCAGGAATTGTATTACACCAGGAAGCTTTTTCCCCCCTCAAGTTATACTGTTTAACTATGCTGGCAGGAAACCCCCGGGCATCACACTCCCTGAGGTTGACAAAATCAATCTTGTAACACGAATTGCTAAACAGTCTTATTAATAATTTAAAAAAAAAACAGAGCCAGATATTGGGGTGAAAGCTTAAAGATCAGAAAAACAGAACAAACCAGCCACGTTCTTACCTCTATGAAATCCTCAGTCTAAAGAGTGAGACTTTCTGTTTACTCACGCCTTATATACCTTTCTGTGCCCTGCCATCTTACTTACTTCCTAGTGCTGGGATTAATGGCATGTGTGCTTCCCAAATACTTGGTAGCAAAAGCATGAGATCTCAAGTGTTGGGATTAAAGGTGTGTGCCACGACTGTCCAGCCTCCATATCTGATCTAGTGGCTGGCTTTGTCCTCCAATCCCCAGGCAAGTTTATTAGGGTACACAATATGTCACTACACAATCTGAATCAAGTTTTCATTTTCACCTCTTAGTGGTTCACGTCCCTGTCTGCTGTGACCACCTGCAGGATCCCCCTCAATTCACAAAGTCAAATAAACAAGAAATAATCTCATTTGGGGAAGTAAAGCTTGTTAGAGTCTTTGCTGTGTTACAGCATAGCATAGAACATATATAAGAAACTATTTTGAATCATATTTACCAAATATTAATAGTGAGTACCTCTTTGTCACATGCCCTCAGACTATTAGTTTTTCTTTTTGCTTACCTGATTTTTCTAAGGAAAGAAATTAACATGTCATCATCACTTTGGTAATTTAAAAATAAGTAAATCCAGCGCCCTCTTCTGGCCCCCGTGAGCACCAGGCATGCACATTGTATATATGCATACATACAGATAAGACACATAAAATAATAAATTAAAAGCAACTAAATAAGTCATCATATTTAGTCTTAACAGCAAAGGGAAATCATTTGGGGGCTAGGGAGATGGATCATTGAGTAAAGTGCTTGAGGACCTGAGTTTAGACACCCAGCACCCATGAGCACAGTGATGTGTCCACACCCATTACTGGGGAGATGGGCTACAGGAGAGGCCCTGGGGCTTGCTGGTCAATCAGTTTAGTTGGAACAGTAGGCTCCAGGGAGAGACCCTGCATATGCGTGCACACACATGTGCTATACAAACATGCAAAAGAAAATCATTTGGAAATTTAAAAATTAGTGAACTAGAAGAAAGACTCGATCCTTCTACAAAGTGAAGGAGAGGAGGAGAAGGAGCAAGAGAGCAGGAGTAGAGATGTGGACGCCAACAGGTGGAAGGCCCCATGACCGGAAGCAAGTGGAGCAGAGGCATGAGCAGGTTTTCTTCCTTCAGTCTCTCAAAAATTGCATTCATTTCTGAGAAAGAAAGCCAGTCCAGGCCACAGCCTCCTTCTCTAGTTCTAAACAAAAGAAAAAACTTAAAACCCTGAGCAGCTTGGCCTGTGGATGGCCGTGGAGAAGCTCAGCATTCATAGCTCATCATTAGCTAGAGGCAGGACACATAATATGATGCTCATTGATTTCCCCTCCCACCAATTCATTTAAAAGAATGGTGTTGCTAAATCTGAAATGAAGCGAGCTTGCTCGGATGGTAGTCATTCATTAGCCAGGCTGGACCCAATGCCGCAATATATACTTAAAGTAAGGACAGGGATGAGACAGGACCTGTAATTAGACTGTCTCTGGGGTGAGACTGGGCAATGGAAACAGGCATTATTCATGGGGTGACACCAAACAATGTCCCCATCACTTAGGAACAGTGTCTCCTCCATCAGGAGGCCTGGATTATGGGCATCAGACAGAGACCCAGCCCTATTCTCCACACAGTGCCTGTGCTCCAGTAGACCCATCACTGGGGTTGCTCAGCACTCACAATACAAAGCGCATTTGGTGGTCATTCTCTCCTTGGGGACTTCATTAACCTTATTTCTATAGGGACACCATGCCCCATGGATGCAGGCTGAGTGTAACTACTGTCCATACCTCAGACTACTGACAACACTCGCTCTAATATCATGTGCATGGTTTGACTCTTGCTGCCCAGTCAAACCTGGAAAAGAACCTGTTATAGACAGAACAGGCTAGAATTAACTCCCCAAGGGATGGCTCACTGTCTGCATTGGCTTCCCGCAAGGGACCTTCACAACACAAGATGGAGCCTCCTCATACCATTTTCACATCTTAGGGCCCTAGTGGGTATCAGCAGGCACCCCACAACAACCCTGAAAACTCAGAATGGCTTTTCACAGTACCTAATGCTGGGGAACTCCTATAATAATACACACAGCTCTTAATCATTCAAAAGAAAATCAAGTGATTTCAGACACGTGGAGAGTGTATCTGGTTTCAATAGGAAGGAAGCAGGACAAGTCACAGTAACTGCTGTCAGGTCAGACATATCTACTTGTAACCCACAGACTGCATGAGCCCAGAATATCTATGAATGTGGCACAAAACAAACTGATAAATCTACTTAAAACACTGGTTTTTGCAGTTTTTGTAACCTGATTGCCCACAGTTCTCATGCATGAACTCTGTATATGACAACATCCTATCACACTGTCCAAAGGTGGGATATGCCTGGAACTTTGGGTTGTTATAGAGTATATGTTGGTAGAATGACCCAGGGAGTCTTAATGTGGAGTTATCTTGATCAAGTTGGATTGTGGGCATGTCTGTGGTGAATTGTCTTGATTATTAATTGATAGAGAAAGACTCAGCCCACTGTGGGCAGCATCATTCCCTAGACAGACTGTGAACTCTATAGGAACAAGGGAGCATTTCTCTCTGCTCTTCACCTGCTTCTTCACAGCAATGGACTGTGTAACCTGGAATTGTGAGCTAAAATAAATACTTTCTCCCTTATGTAGTTTCCTGCTGAGGCTTTTGTGACAGCAATGGAAATGAAACTAGGGAAGATCATTTCTGCCTCACAAGCAGTCTCCAGATCATACACATCACCCACAGCTTTCAAGGGCCTTGCTGCACACCGTTCTTCACAGAAATCCCCTTCATACGGGAGAGGTGGGGAGAAACTAATGCTAAGTAATGCTTGTAAATATTAACCTTCCCTTTTCTTGTGCACAACATGGACACAGTGTCACATACACACACACTCTCACACATACACACACACACACACACACACACACACACACACACACACACACACACACCTTTGCTTGTGTGCTGTGTGACTTATCACACCCTAGGACACCAGAAGCTTTCTGAGTTCATTCGGCAAGTCCAGCAACACCAGCATCTTCAGGTTAAAGCAGACCCTGGAAAGGGAAGTTAGCTGGATGAGAACCAGGTCTTCTCACCCCAACCCATGTAACACTGACCGTGTCACAAGCCAGTCCTATCCATGCTTCCACTTCCCAGACCAAGAGAGCAAGGAACACCACATATGCCCCGCTGTGGTCTGCTCCAAACACAGCCAGGGAAACACAGTCTCCATGCCATTAGGAGATGGGAAACTCCAGACACCTCTGCTGGAGAAATGGGGGCATGACAAGAATGATTGAAGAATGACCCCAGGAGTGAGAGGAAGAGCAGTTGGCTGCATCCGGAGAAAACAAGCCTCTAGGTATTTTTGGTTTCATGATGGACATCATTAGCAACTTCCACAGAGGGTGGGAGCTGTTGTAGACTATTAGTCAAAGATGTGTTTCATTTGTTTATGCTGTGGAACATTTGTTTAATGGTGCAAAGATGTGCTGCATTCTTTTATGTTGCATTTGTTTAACTCTGTGAAGCTGTGTTACTTGCCTGTCTAAAACACCTGATTGGTCTAATAAAGAACTGAACAGCCAATAATGAGATAAGAGAAAGGATAGGCAGGGCTGGCAGGCTGGAAGGAGAAATCTGGGAGGAAAAGATCAAAGAGGAGAGAGAAAAAGGAGGACTTCAGGGACCAGCCACCCAGCTATACAGCAAGCCACGGAGAAAGAATGAAAGTAAAATATACAGAAATAAGAAAAGGAAAAAGCCTAGAGGGAAAAGATAAATGGGATAATTTAAGTTAAGAAAAGCTGGCTAGAAACAAGCCAAGTAAAGGCCAGGCATTTATAATTAACAATAAGCCACTATGTGTGATTTATTTGGAAGCTGGTTGGTGGGCCCCCCAAAATAACCAAAAGAGCAAAAACAAACAACAACAGGAAGCCAAGACCCTACTACTCAAGTTCAGAGCCAGATGTTCAAGCAAGCAGCTCCTGTATCCTCTCAAGCCCACAGGGGGACATGTGGGGAGACTCTCCCCAGCCAGATGCAGACAGCCTGAACAGGTGTGCTCCTCTGGGCTCCTGATCAGCTTCTTCCATAGCTTCTCAGAAAGCAACTGCCCTCCTGTCTTCTACTTGCAGACCTCCCCAGAGTGCCTCTTCATGCTGTGTTTAACCTAAGGCTATTCAAGAATGAGGATGAGTGCTGGCCAAGGCAGCTGGAAGCTGCTCTTGTGTAGGGCACAAGAAGTCTGGAAGAGGTGGTGCAGACTTGACACCAGACAGCACAGCAGCATGGCTCGTGCCAACTCGCACAGTGTGTGTGTGTGTGTGTGTGTGTGTGTGTGTGTGGTGTGTGCATATGTACAGGTACACACGCACACACACATGAGATCTAATGCTGACTAAGGAGTGCAGCAGTGGTGAGAGAGACAGGAATAGGGAATAGCTTAGTAACCCATGTCTCCACTTGGCTTGGACCATGCATACACTTCTCTTCTAACAATGCACATGGCAGCCTATGACCCTTAGCTGTGTGCACTCTGCATGCACACTCCTCTCTACACAATGCACCAGGCAGTCTACACCTACACAAATCTGCACACTCTTTGAACAACGGAGTAAGTTTCTTTTCCCCTTAATATCCACCAAACTTGGACAGTTTATACTCAAGCTTATTCCCAATACATTCATGTTTGGAAAGTATGAGGCAATCCAGTCTTATACTTATCTTAGTGCACGCACAATGAGGCAAACCATATCTCCGAATAAACTTTCATAGAGATTCCCCTATAAGCTATCTATGCCTGTGCATTATTGGGTTTGCATATAATTAAAATCAGATGCATTATGAGAAGGGACAAGCATAGTAGAAAAACGGTATATAACCTATTCTGCCAGTCAACATAAAGAACCACCCAAATTATGCTTCTAGTAACTAAGCTCTTCCATCTCTTGAACCCCTTAAAATGCCCCAAGCAACACTCAGAGCCTTTTGGTATCAGTCACATGGCCTGCTGTTCTCTTGCAGTATATCTGGTCTGTCCTGTGGCTTTGATTGAATGAAGTTTCCTTGCTCGTTTACTGTGTGGGCTCATTCTTGACTAAGAAGGCAAGAACTCAGAAGTACCTGGCCTAGACCCCACCAGCAGCAGTGGTCCTGGACATCATTGGGAAAGATACTTCTCTACGTTGTTGTAGATGTAGAAGTGTAAGAAGATGCCCACAGAAAAAGCACCTATGTGGACTTCAGTTCCTGAAGGCCAAGTGAAGTAGGATATTGGGCAAACACAGCAGTGGTGGGCTTCTCTGAGAGCTGAATCAACATGATCGACAACTAACTGGTATGGGGAGAGAGGCGAGTGGAGCCTGAGCCTGCCTGCTTGGTGGCTGTGCGTAGCTAGAGTTTTCCTGCCTGGCCCACAGTCAGGACAAATCTCTGTCACTCACCAGTACCACAGCCACTCAGACCCGACCAAGTAAACACAGAGACTTATATTGGTTACAAACTGTATGGCCTTGGCAGGCTTCTTGCTAACTTTTCTTACAGCTTAAATTAATCCATTTCTATAAATCTATACTTTGCCATGTGGCTTGTGGCTTACCGGCATCTTCACATGCTGTTTGTCATCATGGCGGCTGGCAGTGTCTCTAACTCAGCCTTCCACTTCCCAGCTTTATTCTCCTCCTTGTCCTGCCTATACTTCCTGCCTGGCCACTGGCCAATCAGTGATTTATTTATTGACCAATCAGCAACACACTTGACATACAGACCATCCCACAGCATTTCCCCTTTTCTTTTTTTTTTCAAAAAGGAAGGTTTTAACCTTAACAAAGTAAAATTACATATAATTTGGGAATTTGGGCGTAGCTTCTCTTATTACTTCCTGCTGGAGGGGGGCGCTGTATCTTATGGGGACACAAAGAAAATTTTAGGATTATGGAATAGTCCGTGAGGCTGTATTGTCTGAGCCAGTTGCCTTCAAACCATTCTGGATGTTGGATCATCTGGGCCATGGTGTCATCCGAGACTTTTCAGGGGGTCTTGGCTGGTCAAACCTGATGTATCTTAATCTGGAACAAATCCATAGCCTCTGGCTTTCTGTGGAAACAAAAGCAGAGACTCTTTTCCAAAGCAACATATCCTTATATCCAAATTTTGAAGTGAAGGTACCTTTAAAATATACATTTTGGCATAACTCAACAGCTTTTACAATCAAATGTTTTTCTGCAGTTAAAAATCCCAAAGACAACACAATCCAGATTCTCTGTGTAATATTCATCTTCACGTGGCTTATTTTTTTATATTAATTTTACTGTCTCTTTAAAGACTTTATTTTTTAAAACTATGTATTTGTTTATATAACTGTATATATCACCTTTTTTGTCTCTTTCAAGCCTACATATATTTTACACACATTGTAAACTATTACATCTGAATCTGTCTTATTGAGAATCTATTGCTTTAAACTGCAGCAGCTGTGGCTGCTGGCTCCGCCCACCTCAGCTTCCCAACATGGCGGTGGTAGTTTACCGCCAGCTCTGGGAGCTATCGTGGGTCTATGCTTTTTATCCAAGCAGCGTGTAGCCCAGAAACCTCTTTTTTTGTTTTGTACTAGCAAAGGCTAAATCCACCATGCAGCTTAATGTGCCACTTGCAGAGGCCTCATTCCCGCCATACTGCAGGTTGAGCGTGCACGCTAGGAACCCACCAGTAGCTCAAACCAGCAGCTGCTGCTCATTTGAGAGAGACAATTAGGAAGTTGTTTTTAGCTCCATTTTAGAATCTTTTCTCAGGTTTTAGGTGGAAACTCTTGCCAACACGTTGGGCGCCATTTGTAGCTAGAGTTTTCCTGCCTGGCCCACAGTCAGGGCAAATCTCTCTCACCTGCCAGTCCCACAGCCGCTCAGACCTGACCAAGTAAACACAGAGACTTATATTGGTTACAAACTGTATGGCCGTGGCAGGCTTCTTGCTAACTTTTCTTACAGCTTAAATTAATCCATTTCTATAAATCTATACCTTGCCACGTGGCTCGTGGCTTACCGGCATCTTCACATGCTGTTTGTCATGGTGGCGGCTGGTGTGTCTCTGACTCAGCCTTCCACTTCCCAGCTTTACTCTCCTCCTTGTCCCGCCTACACTTCCTGCCTAGCCACTGGCCAATCAGTGATTTATTTATTGACCAATCAGCAACACACTTGACATACAGACCATCCCACAGCAGCTGTGTGACATGGTGCCTCCCCTAAGCTTCCACTCCCAATTGTTTTGTCTCTCCATTGTTGTGTGTCTTTGGCATCTTCTCCACTCCTGAGGAACTCAGGACACATGACAGCCTCACACAAAGTATGCTGTTACCTTCGCAGCATTCCACCTCAAGCCTGTCCTCTGTGTCCGATCCTCCCTGGGATGGCCATTCCGCAGAGAAACCTGAACGCCAGCCTTATGCCCCTTTCAGCCGAGTTTCTGGCCTGTCCAGCTTATTCCAGGGTCTTTCCACTTGCTTCCTGATACAAGAGAACAAGCAGGATGTTCTAAGGGGAGGGGAGATAGTCCATGCTGAAGGGAGGCTCCTTGAGCTTAGGATGCACACAACTCAGAGTGGCTTCTGGAAGTCACTGAAAAAGACCAGATTCACCAGGCCTCTCCTGTGGACCTCAGGAGTAAGGACCCACTGAAGTGCCTGGAAGAAGCAGAGACCAGCCAGGGCGCCTGGGAGAGGCTCAGACCAGCTGAGCTGTGTGGACAGGACACTCCCCGATGTGTCCAGCTGTCTGCAGGTTGCACAGTGTGGTTGGATCTCCAGCTTTAGTGAGCCCTCCCTCACCCATGCTGGGGTGGGCTTCTGGTGATACAATGCAGCTGCCTCTAAGCCATGTCTGCTCCTGTCAGTTACCTCAGGAAAACTCAGACTGAGTTGGATTTTCATGGCGTTCATACTTTGGTCTGTCATCAGTTCCCTATCTGGTGTGAGTAGACATTTGTTCCCATCTCTCCATAAATAGTGTCACCCAAGAGCCAAGATTCTGTCATCCACCACCCCACCCCACCCCCCGCCACTCCTACCCACCCACCCCCACCCCGCTACCTCGGGCTTCAGTTTCAGTGGTATTCAGGCGAGAATTCTCTGAGACCTTGCCACTGTAACTAAATTGGGACTCCCTTTTTTATTTTTAGCATGGAAGTAGCAGGTTTCCACGTGGCATTTTCATACCTGTTTGGTTTTGGCTGACCTGCCTGCCCCTCTTCTCTCTGTCCCCGTACCCTGTTTTAGAAATGTGACTATGTTGTTACACCCTTGTTAATGCTTGTTAAATATCTTCTGAGCAAGCGTGTAAGCGTGTAGGGAACTGGCTCCTGCTAACTCCGGCTCCTGGCCCTCCTCTTCCCCATGCACAGCCCATCAGACCCTTGCTACCACCCAGATGCATCTGTCTTCTGTCGGGCTGTGTCTTTCACTAATTTTTCAAAACTTCCAAAGGAGAAAATGCACTTAGACTGGCAATACTTTTTATTTATTCAATGGCCATTTCCAGAACACAATGATGGATGAGTCTTAGGCTGGAGACAAAAAGTCGGGGGTCACTGGCCTCATTCTTGGGGATCTTCTGTCTCTCCTGAGAGCTCCACTTGCCTCCTCAGTGACGTCTCTGGGCAGACCTTATGTAAATCCACCAACACACAGAGTTTTTTTTTTTTAAACTACAGCTATGCTTGTGTGTGGCTTGTCCTTCCTCAGTTTCCCCAATTTCTCAAAGACCGCTAGTGATACCACTCTTATCTATGGGTTGTTTGTCTTCAGGTGAAGGTGAGCGGGCAGGGCACACCCGAACCAACACTGCCCATGTTGAAGACATACCCTCAATTTCTTGCCTTCCTGCCCTTCCCCCCACACCTCATCAGTGCTCCCAGCCCCCAGCTGAGTGCCAGTCTTAGAGTCAGGTCTGGGGTATATACAGTGTGGTCCTTCCTTCAGGAAAGGTCGTCCAACAAACCAGCTCAAAGTGATACAGTGTAGTGTGCAGCTGAAGCCATAAACAGTCTTACTAATTCTAGATACCGCATGAGAGCATTTATTTGCCTGGCAATTCTAAGAAAATACTTCAGTGATGCTGTGAGCTTATCACAGTTCCCGAAAGGAAGGCACTCATTCTTCTCCACCCCAACCTTACATTATAACAGAAGCTTCCTCATTTTCCAAAGTAGTGATATTATGAGAGAAACAGACTGGAAATCCCCAGAGACAACTTTCTTCCAAGAAACCATTTAAAATTATGTAACTGATTTACAGTGGCTGCTAGATCCTGTCTATTAATAGTGCAGATTTCAATTCTAATTCTCCAAGCGAACATTCCAGAAAAGGACTCCTTATTTTGGTTCATTGCAACCCCAGCTGGTATCTGGCAAAGGGATGATGTCTTTGGGCTCCCCCGAGGTGCCAGGGCAGCAAAGTGGTGACACTTGCTGATGCCTGGTTCTGCAGGGTACGGCGTGATCTTCCACCATAAGAATTCCATCCACCACTCAGGGAGACTCTGCCTTCCCACACCAATCTGGCCTAGACTCTGTGAAAGCGTTTGGCCTAGGCTAGCCATGCGCTTGCATCAGCTGGTCCACAGCAGCACCTACACCTGCCGCTAGCTACATCTCCTTCTCTTCTTCCCACATGAGCATCATCGCCCACTGATACATGAACTCCCTTTTATATCACTTTTTTTTAGAAAGCTCACACATTTTCCCGGCTTTAGCCATAAGACTAACTACACAGGAGGCTGTATGTTCCATCTTCTCTCAAATCCTCTGGTCTGTGCTTCCACCTGGGGCAATGTTATTCACATACAGTGATAACGGTAAAGATGGATTCGATGGCAAAGGTGGTGAGGACAATAGTGGTGGTGATGGTGACAGTGATGTTCTGGTGACGAGGATGGTGATGTCATAACTACGGTTGTCTTAATTAGGGTTACAGTTGATGTGATAAAAACACAATGACCCAAGGCAACTTGGGGGAGGAAAGGGCTTGTTTTGCTTACATACCCTATCACAGTCAATTCAGGGAAGCCAAGGAAGAAACTCAAGACAGGAACCTGGAAGCAGGAACAGGAGCAGAGGCCATGGAGAGGCACTGCTTACTGGCTTGGTCTCACTGGCTTGCTCAGCCTGCTTTCTTATAGAACCAGGACCACCAGCTCAGGGATGGCGCCACCCACCACGGGCTGGGCCGTCCCCCGTCAATCACCAATGAAGGAGACGCTGTGCAGACTTGCCTGCAGCCTCCTCTTATGGAGGCCTTCTCCCGCTCCTCTCTGATGACTGTCACTTATGTCAAGTTGACACAAACACTAGCCAGTGGTGATGGTGGTGGTGGTGACAGTCAGGATGACGGTGGCACTGATGATGATGAAGGGAGAGGATGGAGGATGGTGGTAAGAATGACGGTAGCGGTGGTGATGACACTGGTGTTATGGTAATGAATGGACAATGGCTGTTGTAGGGATGGGGAGGATGGTGGTGGCGGTGACGGTTATATCAAGTTCTCAAAGGGCCGAGAATAACTGACTGCTGAACTGAGCCCTCAACGGGACCTCTCTCTCTCTCTCTCTCTCTCTCTCTCTCTCTCTCTCTGTCACACACACACACACACACACACACACACACACACACACACACACACCATCATACTCGGGGAACATTGAAGAAGAGAGAACAGAAAGACTGTAAGAGCTGGAGGAAGAGAAATGTCATAGAACGCTTTCTTCCAGACGTTTACCAGGCCATTGCACTCTCGAACCCTCGGTAGCTGTGATTATCCACACAAGACCTGCACAAGATTGAGCTCATCAATGGGGGCTGGAGAGATGGTTCAGTGGTTAAGAGCACTGCCTGCTCTACCAAGAGGTCCTAAGTTCAACTCCCAGCAACCACATGGTGGCTCACAACCATCTCTAGTGGAATCTGATGCCCTCTTCTGGCATAAAGTTGTACATGCAGATAAAGCACTCACATACATAAATAAATAATAAAAATCTTGAAAAAAAAAGATTGAGCTCATCAACATTCGGTCACAGAAAGTGTAAGAGATCATGTGCCTCTCATCCTGGGCATAAATGTAATGGTGGGGCTCAGATTTGTTGCCCTGACCTCTTGGGCTCCAATCCTCCTTCCCCTCTCTCATTTCCATGCAGTTTACTCCTCTCCTGCAGAAAGACCCAGGTTTACGGTGAGAGGGGCACCTAATGTGCCCATCACCCAGCTGCCATCCCCAGCCTCTGCCCACCTTCACCTGGTGCAGACACAGATGTGGAGCAAGCACTCATCCCTTAACCATCTGACAACTTGAGACCCCATACCATGACAGATACACATCCCCCTGTCTTCCCCAGCCAGTGAGGGGCTCCATCCACTTCAGCAGCCCTGACTCCAAAGCTGGTGGACAAGAGTTTTCATTTCCCAAATAAAAACCCATTCTACCAACAGCACACAAGTGGAATTTTTCTGGTTTCTTGCTTGTTTTTTTGTACGTGGGTTTTTGTTTTTTTGTTTTGTAGCACTGTTAGGAATGGAACCTAGGGTCTGGAGATCTTCATATTTCTTATTTCCTAGGCAAATCTCTTCCATGGAACCACATCCTCGCCCTAGACAAGCGAACTCTGACAAACATAAACATATATTTCTTCCACTGTTCTGTGCCCCTAAAGCGTCACACAACTCCCTGTGGTCCCCACTGCCCTCTGACATGCTCGAAATGAGAGGTCCCCTTCAACCCATTGTCCTCCCTTTGCCTGGACCATCTCACACTGGTCCTCCAGAGTGAGGAAGCATGTTGCCACACAGGCCTGTGGTCCTTGACATCCTCCTTCTCCGGGAGCCCACAGCCTCTCGGCTTCCCACCCTGGTTTCCTGCTGAGATGTCGGCAGGGGGTGGTTTAGTGACCCCAAACAGAAGAGTCCCAGAAGCAGGACTTGCACCATCACCCTCTCCCCGGTACCTGGTTCTTCCGACCAGATCATTAGGCATTTGGAAGGACGTGATACCTGTTTCCTTCATTGCAGGCTTCCCACATCACCACAGACTTACTGTGTCATCTTCATTCAGGCAGCCCCTCAGCATGGGGATGCTGTAGGTGCTCAGTGTGTTTAGAACAAACAAAAACAAAACAACCAAGTGGATACATCTGATATTGGCATTCGTCTTCATGTGTGACCTCCACCCGCCATCTAGTGGTGAAAGAAGGAAACTCCACGACAGCACGCTTTCCCAAGGCAGTCTGGGAGCAGCGGAGGAGCTGGGCGTCCAGGTCCAGAGGGACACCCGCTGTAGTCCTGTAGACGCCAACCTTTGTTTCCTAGAACAGGTATTCCACTGTGCAGCCAGCCATATCATACATGTTGGGGAGATAATCATCAACACGGAGGGGGGGAAACCCTGTTAGGAATGAGAGCCGTGCGTCGATCTAGTGGGATGACCTATGAGAGAGATCGCCCACCTTGTCAGATGGGACAATCCAGGCAGATCTTCTGTGGGCCCAGGGGCCAGATGTGTGCGCAAGCTTTCACTGGGGGACATGGGGTCTTCATAGTTCATATTTCCTGGGCCAACTTGGTAGAGAATTGGGGACAAGTTAAAAGAAATTGACAAGAGTGCTGAATGTAAAGTTGAGGGGTACTGGTGGAGAAAATAGAAAAGATGCCCAGCATGTGAAACTCCAAAGATAAGTAGACTATTCCATGTGCAATGGTAAGGAAATAAAATGAAGCGGACATGACACCTGGGTGTGTCCTGAAGACAACTTGGGGACCACTCACTCCTCAAAGGTTCACTTACCTCCTACCTTTGAGCTCTGATTTTGAGTTAACTTAAAGTCCTCCACCCCCATCCCCACCCCCATAAGAAGCTATGTTAATAACAAGCACATGGATTGGGGGATTTTCCTTGAGTAATCATACTGATGGGGGTCACCTTACCCCGAAGGGTGGAAGTCCCCTATCAAAGGTGCCATGATCGGTACTTCAGTCTGTGACTTGTCTAACACACTTCTAGGGAGCTAAGAGGGTTCAGTAATCCTGGGGAATAGACATTGAAAACTTAGCTTGATGAGGTATGCGAGGCCCAAGGCCTTCCTGGCACAAAGCAACCCTGGCCCACAGGTATGCACTAAACCATAAAGCCACCCAGGACATCAGATGAATGCCTGGGAGCGTCCATGAACCCCAAGTGCCTGCTGGACTTCTGACTACAGAGATGGTTATGGGGGAAGGCAGCTGTCTCATCTGGAAATCGGCAGGAGGCGGCAGCCGTGAGTCCTTGCTCTTGGTGTATCCACACTCCAGGTGCCACGCCTGTGTGGTGATGGGATTGCAGAGCCAGGCCGGACTAAACCGGACTGCTACCTCCACACCTCTGCCTCGCATTCAAGGTACACACAAGAGCCCTTTAATGGTCCTGGATCACCAGCTGTCAAGCCCATTCTTGAGAAAACCTACGTTCTGAGCACTCTGGAGATGGAGGCAGGGGGATCATGATTTCTGGAACAGCCTGGCCTTGCATAGCCAGAAAATAACCGACAGAAACCCTGCCCCCACCTGCCTACAAAAGGCCTAGCCACCAAAAAGTGGATCTGAGCACCCCAGGTTGCTCAGATGGCTTTTTATAAAAGATGGTTCTTCCAAAACCAACCCATCAGCCCTTTAGCAGGTTTTGAATGGGCAAACAATTCTGTTTCAACCACAGTCAGCTTGATCACAGTCTAACTGAGGTCTACACCTCTGTGGGTGGGAAACAAATTCTAGCTATATTTGGTCAAACAAAAACAAAGAGACCCCCAGTTGGTAGAGTACCTGCCTAGCATGAGTGAAGCCCTGGGTTTGATCCCCAGAACAACAGGACAGAAACCAAGCAGAGTGGCTACACTCCTGTAATCCCAGCACCTGAGCTGTGGGGACAGAAGTTTAAAGTCATCTTTGGCTGAAAGCAATTTGAGGTCACCCTGGGCAACATGAGACCCTGTTCAAAAATAAAATAAAAAAATAAGAGCATTGAACATGGGACAATGGCCTAATTTCTTGAGTGTCACATAAAAATAAAATATGCGTTTTCTGCTGTATAAATGCAGGTTTATAAAAGGTGAGGGATGGGCAATATAAAAATCTACTTGGTGACAACTGAATGAGACTTGAAAAAATATATATAAACTCAACTAAATGTCTCACATTTTGTGTATCATACTAAAGTTTGAAAAATTGCGCTCATAATATCCTTCACCACAGGACCAAGTCACTGGAGTAAGTGTTTACACTTGAGGGCTGGGAACGAGACTAAGCTGACAGAATACTTGCCTGGCATGCTTGAGCCCTAGGTCAGAATAAGCCAGACATGGTGGCAAAAGTCTGTAATTCCAGCACTGGGGACATGTCGGCAGAAATAAAGGAAATTCAAGGTCATCCTTGACTACCTAGGGAGTTTGAGGCCAGCCTAAGCTACATAGGGAGTTTAAAGCCAGCCTGGGCTAAGAACTGTTTCACCAGAAGAAAAAGGGCATTCCAATTGAAAGGTCACAACAGCTAGGGTCATTTGAAGGGAAGGAGAGAGGCCAGAACCTGAATGATCAGGAGTATCTGAGTGTATATAATTTCCCACCGAAAAGGCTAGAACAGAGTAGTCATTACATTTACTAACTACATAGTCTCTGACAACCTCAACAAGAGATAGGGAAAATGGTGGTGGGTGCAATCCCAGACACCCCCGGAAGCTGAATTTGAAGTGTGGAGAATTGGAATGAGTGTGTGTTGTGGAAGAAGGCACCATCATCACCAACTTTGTGACAAGGGGGTGGCTTAAATGCACCAACGTGAGCAAGGGACGACCCAACCAGTCGAAGAGAGGAAAAGCTAATGGATGCTGGGTTCTGCAGGCAATATGATAGCCCTGAAACTCATACCCTATCTTCAGAATCTGAGTTCACCTCCACTTTCTGTTGCTGAGAGATACAAAGCCAGCCTCTGAGGGAAAGGCTTAGAGAGCCAAAGCACCAGGTCTCCCGAATGGACTGGCAACATCCCACACTTCCTACTTCACTGTGTGATTTCCAGATCCATGAGAGATGTTCTTGCCCCATGGGTGTGGCATCCTATGGCACACAGGCTAGGGACATGCAAACCACAAAAGATCTGAGCCAACACCCCAGGGTCTTGATTTCTGAAAGTACTAGCTGGTTCTTACGGTCCTCTACTTCAGCTTTCCATACCGTAAGATAGCATCAGTGACGCTGATCGTGGAGGGTACTGAGACGACAAAGTCACATTCCCAGGAGAGAGTAGCCTGGAAATGACAGCATGTCCATCTCCGATCATCATCACTCTTTCAGGACAAGTCAGAAGATCTGGGTGAAGATGACCACTCCCCATCCCTGTGCCTCAGACCCAGGATCTTCCTTCCACAAGTCTCCCCCAGCCTGGTCCTCTCTTGACCCTTTACCTAGCCTGAGACAGCTTCCGAGTCATGTTTCTCAAATCTATTGCCTATGTCCTTGACGTTGACCAGAGACTCAAAAACACAGACCACCTTTGCGCTGAGCCAACCCTCTTCTCTCAGGATCATGGCAGCTGTTGGACACCTTTTCTTCCTGAAGCTTCATTCCGGCTGCCATCAAAGAGTAACTGACAAGGATTCTTGTTACCTTCCCTCTGGCAGATCTGACAATTAATGTTCTTGATGCACTGCCCCGGCCCAAAGACTTCCTTGAGCATCTCTCAGCAGCGTTAGTGTTGTTTTCTGTCTTAATCGTCCATCTTATCAATAGAGCTCTGAATTTCATGACTGCCCCCACGATGTGAAGTGACCTGGTCCTAGGTATAGGTGGGCATGTAACTTTGGACCCCTGACCTCCAAGTGACCCCTATCCCTTCCACACACATCCTTATACACAGAACAGCCCCCTGGACTGGACCCCATCACCTCTAGGTATTGTCGTTCTTGCTCCACTGTGAGCCCAAGGTACAGGCTTTTTCCTGTGTCAGCATCCAACACAATTGGCTCATGGCAGCCAATGAGTTTGGCAAACTTCTAACACCCATTTCTACAGACACCCCACAATTTTAGTGGAGCCAGAACTCTTGATAGGGTGAAACACAATGCTGCCCTGGCTCTCTGCGCAAGATTATACAGCGTTCCTCGAAAACAAACCAGAAGCAGCTCAGGGAACTGGCTTCTCCAGAGGCAAGCCATTCACTGTCCCATGGCTACCCTCCGGGTGACTCTTGATACTGCGCCTGGGCTGCACTCAGCTGAGAAGGCATCCTTACCTCAAGGCTAAGCTCCAAACCTTTCAAGCATCCATTTGGGTCAGCTTTGTGGACATAGCCCTCTCCTCTGGCTCTCCAAGCCCCACCCTTTCCCTGGGAGAGTTCAGAAAAGGTGGAGGGTGGCTTATGAGTCTTTGAGATCTAAGCATTGCCCTACTGCCAAGTGGTCAGATGCCCCTGCCCCTTAGAAGTTGTCACCAGTTCACTCTGATGTTCCACTTTTGCCAAGGACTTAACGTGGGATCCCACACATCCTCCACAGGAGGAAAGAGCCACTGCTGTCCTCTGAGGGTTTACACACTTCCAGGACAGACACACTGAAATATATCCCCACTGTGGTGACCTGAAGTGGGGGAGCCTCTGAGAGCCCAGTCTCCAGAGCAAGAACCCTCTTGGGTGGCATCAGTGCCCTTATGAAAGAGGTGGCAAGTTTCTCCCTTCTACCCAGGGATGATGCCACAAAGTGCAGCAGTGTGGGAGAGCTGGCTCCAGCTAGATGCCAAGTCTCTGGTGCCTTGCTCCTGGATTTCCCACCACCCGGAACTGAGCGCGGTGAATCCACTGCTTAAAAATGACCCGAACTAAAGTATTTTCTTATAGGGTCCCAGAAAGAAGACCTGCTCGTTATGTCTTCCTCTTCCAACAGGGGAAATCTAATGGACTGTGTGATCACGTGCTTCTACATCCCTAGAGGACTCCCTGGAAGTCATCCTAGGCCTTTTATCAGTTCAGAGTATGCACTGAACATACTGGCCACAAGCAACAGCCACGATTCGTATTTCAATCTGCTGGTCCCTCTCGTAGTATTTACCTTAAAAGAAAAAAAAAGACTGAACACAAACTAGCACCTTGGGTTGACTGGGCCCACCAGTTTCATCACTTGAGCGTTATCAGTTGTGAGTGTGAGTGTGTGACACGAGCATGTTCAGCGCTTGCTTTCAGATCAGGGACATGGTGATCACTGGCTGGTCTTCTCCCGTAACCCCAAACAGCCAAGGAAGTGCTCCAGGCAGCATGCACGTCCGTACTGTTACACAGAGGCGGTGATAGAGAATGCCGGGCTACGTTCCTGAAAACGTGTTTCCATGAAGAATAAGGGGAAATGTGTATCTGGGATGTGAACACTGGAGCATCATCAAGTCTGAGAGCTAGTCACTCCTGGCGAAACATGGGGGCCTGGGCTGGGCTTGGCTCTCACATCTCAGGGGCTGTTGCATTTGTTCAGCTCAGCCTCAGCTGCCTTTTGACAACTTGGTATTCCCATCTTCTCTCTCCTCATCTCATCCTTTTAGGAACCAGCCATCCAATGGCGGGGAGGCCCAGAACAGCCACACCTCTCACCTGAATCAGAGCTGGCTGTATTCCCTCTGCTCAACCCTGAGGCCTTAGGAAACCCCTCAAAAATGGCAATTCACCTTAGAGCACAGCAGGAGTGGGTGAGCGTGAGGCTGCCCATGGCTCTGTGGTTGGAGGGACTGAGAGCAGTGACGGCCACTTTCATGCCGCCAAAAGCCACGCCCAAGTACTTGCTCATCCCTTTTCGGGGGCACGTAGACATACAGGTACATCTTTTACTTTTAAGACATACTTTCTAGTTAGGCAGTTGATGGCCAGATCCCATGTTTATTACCTAGTGGGAGGGTCAAAGGCCCTAGGCCACCAGATGCCCAAAGTCTGGTACAGAGACCAGGCATGGCTCCAGCACCCAGATCCCCTCCCCACACTCTACTATGATAATCCCACTGCACCAAGGGATTATCTAAGTTTGCTGCAAATATTAAAATATAGTGTTCATGCAGAAGAGGTGTGTAGCAAAAAAAAAAAAAAAAGAAAGAAAGAAAAGGCTTTTCACTAAAAACAAAGCGAAAAAAGCATATCCTGGAATTCACAAAAGATTGGGGGGGCTGTCCATTTGGCATCTTTTTAGGTGAATCACCCCATGGCTTGTTGTAAAACTGTACAAATAAAGAATAGTAACATTTGGGCTTACGTTCAGCCAATAAAAAGAAATAACCATAGGTCAAGACAGGCTGTCAAATGATGGAAGCCACCTTCTAAAGGAGGGGCAAATATCTTACAACTCCAAGATGTTTTTATTTATTTCAAATTCCAATAGCGTGAATATGTTTTATCTAAATATCTTTTATCACACAGCTGTAACATTGAATTTTTTCTCAGAAATAGTTAAATACATCAATCTAGTTACAGATTCTAATATAAAGAGTACAAAATATAGCATTATAAATTGTATTTTTAAAAAGAAATACAAACTCTATGGTCTTCTGCATCTTCCCACCTCAGAGAATAATTAGTGAAATTGGTGAAGAAGGAACCTTTGCTTGGTGGTCACTTCATGCAGGCATGTCCCGGAGGCTCTGCGGTTTGCAGCATCACCCATGGTGGGAGAGGCCTTGTCTGCAGGGCCTTTTTCTTTGTTTTGTTTTTTCCTCAGCAAATAAAAGTTACTATTAGAAGTTGCTGGATTTGTAAGCATTAAAAACCAATCACGTTCTGCAGGTGGTGGTGGCAGGGAGGGGTCTTGTCTTACAGAGGCTGGTCAAGAGTTCCTCACAAGGGCAGGGGTGCTTCTTCCTAGAGAACTGTACCAACTGTGCGACTTGGAAGACACCCTCATCTGCCCAGCATAGCCATCCTCCTGGCTCCAAGGAGGAGAAAAGATCACAGCTACCAGCCCTGGAGAGGCCAAGGTAGAACCGGCCACCTGCTCTGCTCAACAGGGCCCCTGAAAGGCCTGTGACTCCTGCCCCAGCGCCTCCCAGCAGCCAATCTGAAGAGGCCTCCCTGCAGCCTACAGAACACTGGCACTCTCATTGGTATGAAGTGACCTTGTGCTGCCTGAGCACCTAAGTTTCAGAAACCAGTGTCTTTCTGGACTTAAAAAATAAATAAGTAAATATTGGGGAAAATTTCTTAAAATATCTACTACTTTTCAGAACCAAAAAGGTGAAGCCCACTTGACCTGGACACTGTACTGTGCAGGGGAGGCTGAACTGTCTCCACCTAAGACGGAAGAGACTTCCGAGAGCCAGCAGAAGTGTGGACAGGTACACTGGGCAACTCCCCAGGGGAGACAGTTAGAACCCACGATTTGTTTATTATTTGTGAATTTAAATCTTCATTCTCTGAATTAAGAAAGGGTTTGAGAAATGTGTTATTTGCCATTGAAATGAGGAAGATGTGTAAGAGAGGAGGTAAGAAAAAGGCAAGAGAGAGGTGAAAGGTGGACTGAGCGAGGCAGGGAGGGAGGGAGGCAGGAACCAGGAAGAGCGCGGGGCAGAAGGCAGGGGAGACACACAGAGCGGCTGCAGTGTAGACAACCAAACCCTTTATTGTCTAAGTCACATTAGACCAACACTGTAAAAGTCCCGTTAGGAAACAAGGAGACAGCAGATTCATAGAGGTAGTAGGAAGTCTGTAACAGTCAGAAATGTGGAAATTATCGCAGAGGGAGCAAATCAAAACAGACTGGCTAAATAAATAAGAAAACACAAATCATATTAAATACTAGGGTTGAGCTGACATAAATGAATTAACAAACCGGTCCAATACTGATGGTCAGTGGGACAAAGAGGCCATACACCCAGGCCAGCACGTAGCTGGTCCCAGGAGGAGTGTGAGCTGGGGGGATGGGAGGGCGTTGCTCACGGCCTTGTGGCTACATGAAAACTGTATCTCTGTGCTTTGAGGAGCAGGTTATCCTGGGATTGGCTGTTCTCCTGGCTGCTCTTCAGACAGACCCTCAGCTGCAGGGACCCCATGCACCCCTCTTTCCCTAGACCAACTGGGAAGGAGGCCCCACTGGAAGACAGACCCTTCCAGCTTCAATGCCAAGTGCAGTTTCAGACACAGTAAAAACGCAGACGACACCTTTGTGTCCCTTTGTGTACAGAATTTTTTAATAACTAAAACACAGATAGAGATGGGGCCCAAACCACAGGCCCCTGCACATTCCTAACTGTCACCTTTACTTTCAGCCAAGAAAACAAAAAGCCAGAGAATGCAGAAACGGTGGGGCGAGCTATCAAAATGATCGAACACGAATCAACAGAACAGTACTCTGCTGCCTCAGGTGGAGAGAGGAATGTGTCTCTGCGACCTGCTCAAGGTAATGTCTCAGAACGATCAATATTCCCAAGCACTCGGACATGGCAAGCCGTTCTCATACATACCTGGTGTAGGCGTATCAGGAAAAAAATAAGTAAAAAAAATAATTATATATACACATAGATATGTATATATGTATCTGCTAGCCAGTTAACATTGCATTGTCTGCAAGTGTCACAGCCACCTGAACGGTCAAGTAATTAAAACAGCAACAAGTAGAATCCAGAATCAAACATTAGCTAACAATAACAATAACAATAATAATAATAATATAATAATAATCCAACATTATTAGAACAGAGAAACCACACGCCAGGGTTCATGTATACATGTGTGTTTAAACAAGTCTTTGTATCAGAAGCCCATTTCCTACAAAAACTGCACTGATCCATTACTGTGTTAAGTAAACTGTCGCTCTCGCCAGTATATTAAAGGTTAGGATAATTTCTGTACATGTAAAATTATTGCTTCTTTTTTTGAAAAATATATTTAGCATGCTCGTCTTAATCCATTTCCTGCCTTTACAAAATTTCACAATAAAAAAAAAAACTAGTAAAGCTTTTGCAAAAAATTTCACAGAACGTTTTCATTCAAGGCAGCAGTAACTTCTGATAATGCATAAAATCCTATGTGCAAACATCTGGAACTTGCAGAAGTATCGCCATCACACACAGTGTCACAGCAATGGGGAAGGGGGACGCTGCTACCTGCGGAATACAGTTCCGAGCGCACACGCGGCTGCGTGGGCTCAGAGCCTCTGCCAGGGCCTTCACCCCACCGCAGAACCGTGAACTCGCGTGACTAAGGAAGAGGTATATAAAGCCGTCCTCGCCCTCAGGCCTGGTGCCCTCCCACCAACCTAGGAACAAAGCCACTAGGCCAATGGTGGGCACCAGGCCCAAGAGGGAAAGACATCTATTTGCCGGGGTGCTGCAGGGGAGAGGCTGGGATGGGGAGGAGGGGAAGAGAAGGTTCCAGGGCAGTAGCACCCTAATGATCTAGGGCCCCCAAACTGCTCAAGGATTCTTCTGCCATCACTAAAACAGGCCCAAACTGGGAGGATTCAGTGGCTTAATCTGTTAAGACGTGTAGTCTTCTTTTGTGAGCAGTTTGCAGAATGTAGCCCTGTTACAAAAAGGTCCTGAGAATAAACAAAGACGCCTGCTCTTCTTAGTGTTCAACTAACTCTCTTTTCCAAAGCGGATTTCTATGTGTTCCCATCTCTGCCGTGTTTCCTGTGCCAGACGCAGCCCAAACGGCGAAAACACAGAGAGAGCATGAGGATGACATGAACGGCTCAGAGCGGGTCACGGCCAGACCTCGGAACTGTGAGGATCCGCCATCGCCCTGCCTTACCGAGCCTGAGCACCACCAAGCCTTACAGCTCCTGAATACACCCTCCATCTTACCTGCTACTAAATACCCACTGAGGCAGGGAGAGGCGGGAGTGCGGGCCCTCAGCGGCCTCCACTCCCCACGTCCTGACAGCGTCACCTCTAAGCACTGGACACCTCCCACAGTGCTTAGGTCTCCACTCCATCCAAAACACACCAGTATCTTTTTTCCAGTGTCTCACGCTTGTCTTGAGTAATACAGATGCCTTGAGCTCCCACTGTGCCTGCCAATACCACTGCTTATCATGAGGAAACACAGGCCATGGTGGATGAGCACATACATGTGTGTGAAAGAGCTACACGGGATTCTAGGCATAGCATCTTCGCTGTCCCTAAATGTTACCAAGGGAGGCATCTCCCTTGGCCTGCTCTAGCGCAGCGGCTCCCGGGTCTAAGGTATCTGGTCAGGAGACCCTGGCTCTTCTTCCCCAAGGTGGCCATGGTCACCGCTGGGAGCCTTCCAATCGCCCGTGAGGCCACTGTCGACACCATCACGGGCTGAGCGCTGGAGGCGTGTCTCTAGGTCCCCTTTCGGAGAGGCCCCGCTGGCACAGTCCCTGGGGTAGTATGGTCTCTCCCCTGCAAAAGAAAGAAAATAGCAGGCAAGCTTAGTTGTCTTCCAGTCACAAGAGCACTTACGGTATCAATTTTCTTAGCAAGACCCAGAAACACAGGTGCCCTTCACAGCAAAGTAGCAGGGGCGACAGAGGCCTCTGGTTTTAGGGGCAGCTCACTTTATACCAGCACGGACACTTTGCTGTCACCTTGCTGCCTTCCGTGGGGGCAGCTCTAGGAAATCAGTGTTGGAAAGCATCACCAGCTTCAGGCAGCAAGCAGCAGTGGTGGGCTTGGCTCCGAGCAGGGGCTAAAAATCAGCAAGGCAGGAGGAACAGGGTTTGAAAAGCACAAGTCTATGGTACGGAGACGATTCCCAGGTGAACGGCAGTGCTTACGGGTGAACGTGGAGCCACACAAGCAAAAAAGGAAAGCCCCTGGTTTCCACATCTGAAGACAGTGCTTCCCTCAGTGGAGAAGCAGAAGAGCTATGCTGTGAGTCCGATGAACAGAGACAGCTGGGAGCACAGACATGAGCCTGTACAGTACCCCCCAGTAAGTGGGAGCACTGGTGTTCGAACAATGTCATGTTCCAGCGGAGGACAAGATAACATGCCAAGATAAATCTTTCTGTGGTGGTTTGAATAGGTATGACCCACACAGACTCATGGGTTTGGAAACTTGGCCACAGGGAGTGGCACTGTTGGGAGGTGTGGCCTTATTGGAGGAAGTGTGTCACTGTAGGGGTGGGCTGTGAGGACATCTATGCTCAAGCTATGCCAAGTGTGGCCCACAGTTGCTTCTGCTGCCTGTGGACCAAGATGTAGAACTCTCAGCTCCTTCTCTAGCACCACGTCCGTCTGCGCACGGCCACGAAGATAATGAACTAAACCTCTGAAACTGTAAGCCAGGCCCAATTAAATGTTTTCCTTTATAAGAGTTGCTGTAGTCACGGTGTCTCTTCACAGCAATAGAAACCCTAACAAAGACACCAACCAACCACTTGAAATCAACATGCATCCACAAACCACAGAGCGCATGGGAAACTCTAGTCTCTAGCTAAGTTTATGGGAACCCTAGAAACACACAGGAAATGAGCTCATTGCCATCATGAATTTAATGTTTCAAATCTTTAGCTAAGATTTTCAGAAAAATACTAAAAGCTGGTCTCGCACACAATGTCGACTGGTCAACACACAGTAGAAACCAGAAAGATACTAGAGAATGTCTACGAGACAAGGCAAGTACAGAGCTCTAGCCAGTGGCCGGTCTGCAGCCCTGGAAGTAACATCCATTAGAGATGTGACAACCCCCTCTTAGGAGATGGTAAACTTCCTGCTGTGGACCAGGAGAGATGGCTGACAGGGCTGCACGGCAGCCATCTCTGTGGACACCAAGCTGCAGCAGGGCTCACTGGGAACTAGTTCTGGGCAAGTTTACCAAGCAACAGGGGGCTCTGACTCCCACAAGAAAAAGAGCTGTGATTCTGAGTGTTTGGCCTTGAGTGTCACTCATAAACACCTGTCTATACCAAACACACTGCCAGAGGTTCCAGGACAGGGGAAGCTGTGCAAGGCCGAGGTGTCATGAACAAGGCTGTGGTGTTGTGCAAATCTGGAGTCTGCATGGACTGCTGCCCTACAGCCCTGGTACACATCTACCTGTGGCTTCTATCTTTGGACAGACCCCATAAACTGCCCCTGGGACAGGGCAGAGAGAACAGGGATAGCCCTCCCCCAATAAAGGGCAGAACACTGCACAGCTCAGAAAGCTTTCCAAGCATTTATCCCAACTGTGTAAAGCCTGAAAATCTAGAATAAGGCACTTGCTATGATGAATCCACAAATTGTTGCAGGACTGGCATTTCCCCTTTATACTGGAAGAGATGAGTTCACATGCCTCACTTCTGAAGAGTCATTTTATATCACTGATTCATCAGGACCATCAATGATGGGACCATTAATACAGTAACTCTTGCAGGGATCTAAAGAAATAATGAGTTAAACAGGGACAAGAGATCTACAGTAGTAATCTGAAAATGCACAAATTGCTTCCTCTTCCAGGGAGGCCGCAGCCAGGACATAGGAGCTGGCTTTGGGGACACTGGATTTTGTTTCTCACAGCTGTGAACTGTGAGATGAGGTTGAGCTGAAATGAATACTAGCTATCATTGTTTCAGTGTTCTAGGGCTAGACATTGACTCTGGAACCAGGTGAGATCAATTTTCCCCTTCTTTATAAGACAAGGGGCCAAACTGTACAGTCATGGGGGTCTGTCTTCAACATGCACACAAGCCACAAGGGGCACACAAGAAAAGCCACAGAGCAAGGCTCGTCGGTGCTAACCCACAACTGTGCACCAGACCTCGGGGACCCTGGCCTTTGCCCAGCCAGCAGTCAGTCAGCAGTGACAAGGTGAAGTGATTTTGGTTAAGTCTGCAGTTACACTTACATGTGGTGGAGTATTATACTGGGAGAAAACAGATGATGTTCGGAAGATGCTTGTTTGATTTCACAAATAAAAGCTTCAGCTTGCATTAGCTATCAGATCTGTGATGCCAAAAATCTACAAGTGCACTGGTGAGAATGGGCCAAAGATGCAGGTTCACAGACCCCCGCAACACACCGTCTCTACTGCTCACTGCACAGGATGCAGGTTCACAGACCCCCCAATGCACCGTCTCTACTGCTCACTGCACAGGATGCCAGGTTCACAGACCTCCCCAATGCACCGTCTCTACTGCTCACTGCACAGGATGCAGGTTCACAGACCTCCCCAATGCACCGTCTCTACTGCTCACTGCACAGGATGCAGGTTCACAGACCTCCCCAATGCACCATCTCTACTGCTCACTGCACAGGATGAAAATGATGCAGGGTGAGTTGCCTTTTTTTTTTTAACTTTTCTTGTTAGTTTGATTAATAGAATTATTTCTCCAGCTTAACTATTTTAAACTAACATTTAGAATAACAAAGAATAAACATCTATTTTAGATTCTGACAATAAATCCAAACAAATAAAAACACTCTATTTCACATTACAGCAAAGCTCTATAAACTGGGGGGGTGGGATGGGGGGGGGGTTTGGGATGGTTTCAAAAGTTCTTCTAACTTCTTTTTAAAATATTGTACTACATTTATGTAGTCCCAGTGTGTGCACCTGTGGGCATGCACACTACGGTGCATGTGTGGAGGTCAGAGGACAGTGTGCAGGAGACAGCTCCTTCCATGCTTCATACATGGCTCAGGTACTCATGAGGACTCAGGTCCTCAGGCAGCAAACCACTTGCCCACTAAGCCATCTCACCAGCTACTAGTTTAATTTCTAATTGTTGAACAATAAAATAATGATAAAAAACGGTTTCTCTGAAATGTTAGACAGTTTTTACCATGGATTAGTAACGCTCATACTTCAGCATGTAATTTTCAAAAAGTGTTTTGTGTTTTTTTTTCCTAATGGCAAATGCTGAGGATTACCAGGACCTAAACATGGACATGATACACCATCCTTAAATAAAAACTCTCCTTGGAAACTTGGTTTGGTATCCTGCCCACGCTTGTGATAGAGAATGTTCAACCAGGATGAAACCGAGTCCTGTGAGGGCCTGCCCTCCCACCAGGAGGAAGAAATGGCTTCTCAACTCAAGGCCAAGACACTTCATGGCTTCCTAAGTTTGTGTCTTTATTTTGGTTTTTACAATAATTGGGAGGTAACAAGCAGTTCAGACAACATGTCATGTGGCCAGAGCTACCGTCTGCAAACTCACGCCATAAACTAACCTGGAACTTCCAAGCCTCTTACTTCCGATAGAGACGTGTGGACATCACAAAGGAGAGGTTGGGGACCTGTTTTCTGAAGGTCCTGGGCTCTTGTGACTATACACCTGTGATCTGGGACATGTACATCACAGGACATGTACAGGAAAAAGATTACCCTCAGACTCAGCAGCAAATTAGCTCTCGCTCCTCTGAGTTCATGTATGGAAAAGGCCTGAGAGAAGACAGTGTTAAGCCAACCACTTCAGAGATTTGCTAGGTCCCACTCTGGTTCAGTCATGTCACCAGAAAGTGCAGCATATTTTGATTTTCTAAATTTGATTCGGGAAATTGAAGTGTTGATATGCAAAATAAGTGTGCATTAGTTCCTTTTTCAGTGGCTATGTCAAAACCCCAGAAGTGACTTAGTGAGGGAAGGGAACTTTCAGCTCAAGTCTCTCATCTCAGGGAAGTCCTTGTGGTAGGAGTTTCCGGCAGCTGTTACATCGCATCCTCCATCAGGAAGAGAGAGGAGGGGGAGGGAAAGGGAGGGAAGAGCTGGCCACAAGAAATGCCTGCGCTCAGCCTGCTTTACCCTTTTTTATTCAGTCCACGGAACAGCGCTAACCACAGTGCTGTCTTCCCCCCACAGCCAGCCTCATCTAGAAACTCCCCCCGCCCCGACAGACCCAAAGGTTGGTCTCCCGGGTGATTCCGGATCCTGGAAGTTGGCAGAATTAGCCCTGACGGTTGTTCTGTGGCTGTCAATGCAAAAACCTCAACGCACCAACTGGCAACAAGAACTGCTGGGAAACTCCGAGTTGGCAAGACTACTCAAACCAGGGCTTCTCCCGGACCCCCCTTTTATAAAGAAGGAGCGACTAGTCTCTCAAGCACAGCAAAATCCGAACACACACAAGCCCATCAGCACACCTTGCAAAGGCTGGGTGAGTGAAGACCAGACGCCCCAGGGCTGTTCCCTAGCATAAGCTACTACTGACCGTCCCCGCCCTGTGGGAATGGGCCTGTCCACACCAGAGAGACACAAGCAACGTGCTCTAGGTCTCTGTGCACACTCACACTGCATCAGAGTTTTCTACTCAAGACAGCTGTTCACTAGAGTATCAGGCAACAGTGGCTCCCTCACAGTGTGTGCTCCACGCCGGGTGTGGGGCAGCTCCTGGGGACCACTGTGTCAGCACTACACAGGATAGGAAACGCATCTCCCATCGAGGTTAGCGCCTTCCAAAGTGTATCCTAAAAACTACATCACTCACGTCTCAGAGTCGAGTTAGCTCACCCTGAGTAAACTGAACGCTGATACCTATTAAACATAAAGATTGCTGCCAAGATCTTTTTTTCTCCAAGTTGCCTGCTTGCTAGGCATTTGTACCAGTCCTGATAAAAAGGCTTCTTAAACAATCTGAATTTTCTCTGGAAATGGGTTCACCCTGCTCCCCTACCCAGGCCTAAGGATAGGACAGAACCCAGTCCAACTCACATCCCCGTCTTTCCTCGTCTACTACCTACATCCTTCCTCTCAAACGTCTCTCAGACCCCGCTCTCCTCCATGCCCATGCTGACCAGGCTACACAATCTCTCACAGGGATCATCGCCCTGGTTGTCCACAAGTCCAACCTCCGAGCTGAACTCTGGACATCACCCCTCTGCTTCGAGCTCGGTTTTCTTCTGGATGACAATCTCCTGTGGTGACCAGATGCTGCCAACTCTCCAGACACACACCCACAGTTCTGCCTCCCATGTCACGAAGCCCTCTCCAGCCAGCTGATTTCCACACTCTTCCTCGTGCTGTTCCTCCTGGAGTCTGTCCCCGTGCTGAGCGCAAGTCCTCTGCCCCAGCGGGAGCTCCCAGAACCATTCCCATCCCTCATCCAAACCACCCACCAGCCTTAACCATAGATTCCATCTCCCCCAACCCACGCAGGGTCTGGCACAGGGAGCTGCCAAGACGTTCTGTCAATAAGTGAAAGGATTATAAAACTTAATTTTCAAATACTGCCTCAACTGGCTAATTTAGCATCTTTTACATACATATATAAAACTCCATCAGCTTTTGACTGTCACCTGGAATGATTTTAGCATGAATAAACAGTGTTTTATGATCTAAAAAAAAGTCCAGAGCCCAGAGCCTCTAAAGCCCAAAGGAAAATAATCCAACGTGAATATTAACTGGTTAATGTTAGGAAAACGCCTTGATAGGCATAACAAGATACATTCCTGGCATTAATGATGATGTAAACTAGTTCTAAGTTAACGTCTCCTAAATTCACCATTGTAATCATGACCAAACTACAAGAATCAGGAAGAAGGAAGAACACAGCTTATGCCCCAACCTATCATAGATGTTGTTTTCTGACAACACACTTCTTCTAGATTCTTACAGTTCCAAAATATACTAACAAAAAATAGAATTTCCATAAAGATCCAGAACATTCTATGATGAATCAACAAAAGATACTTTTCAAGGTAAGGGAGGGCAAAGGGGCTGATGGAGCACATGACCTTAAATATGGAACTAAACCAACTAGCTATTGTAAAGAAGGGTGAGTCAAGCTGGGGCTAAACACTAAGGCCTGAGCTACAACTGCCCTTCCAGACAAATGAGAGCTGACCCGCTGAGGCCTCATGGCGAAGCAAATGTGCACCTCAGGGCTGGATCCACGCTAACAAGATGTCAGTACTGGATGGTCATGAGCGTGACAGAGGACCGTGGCAGTGAGTCTAACAGGACAGCATTAAGTTTAGCAACAGAGAAGACACGTCAGCATCTTTCTCTGTCAGAGCCACAGATGGCAATAATTACCATAAACACCTAGTGTAAGTAAAAGTAACCCAAGAATAAGCCAGCCTAAAGTCTTAGTGACTTCCACCTTCTACTTCCTGTTTCCATGTGACGAAAGCATGGGAACAAGCTGGGCAAGAATGACTCACAGTACGCAGGCTCACCAGTGCTAGGAGACTCGGGGGCTATTGGCAGATCTACCTCATGCATCCCTCTCCATCAGACACACTGAGCCACAGGGGGTCTTTGGTGGCCTTGGAGGTGGCCTGTGAGCAGGAGCGCCTGGGATTCATTCTAGCTGTGATGCCCAAATGTTAAGCCTCTGGGCACAATACATCCTTCCTATCACTGCATCCCAGGCATTCCACACAAGGGCTCTTCAGTAGCAAGCAGCCTTTGGTTCTGTTACAGCAAACAGCACTAAGCTGATTCAAGAACAGGCCCTGTGCCAGGATATCTTTCTATTCAGTATTCAGGAGAGGTTATATTTATTTTTTTAAAAATTGTCTCACCACCACAAAGGAGCTGCTGTATACTTTTAAACCACAGGTTTTACTGAAATGAGCTAAAACAACCTGCACAAGTTCCTTGAGATCTCACTATTGTGGGACCACAGTGGAGGCCTTAATCCTGTCATCACAGGGCATGGGACACTTTAGAGCCAGGCACACAGACCTGAATCCAACCAGCCAGACAGGGCTTGGGCAAAGAGGAGAGTCTCTGCAGCTACGAAGTTTCCTAGAACAGTGGATAACCCCAGTGATATGAAGAGACGAAGACAGTGGGGGAGGCGGGCAGAGGGCGGGGAGCAGAAGGTGACTGATGCCACACGCTGTGAGCCCCGGATAACAGAAAAGCAACCCGGAGCACTTACACCCCTCAGACCCATACTACGAACCAAGCATGGCACAGAGCTTTGCCACATCCCCCGCACACCAAATGGCATGTGTGAGACAGTCACACTCCCACAGGAGAGGTGTTAGAGGGCAGGCATGCAGGTGTGCCAATGCACAAGAGCCTTGTTTTACCCGGTGTTTCCACAGCTGGGAAACACCAGACCGACATCTTTCACAGGCATCTCTTACAGAGGAATTCGAAAGTAGTGCTCTTAAAGGAGACAAGATGTGATTTATCTGCGGGCCAACTCAGACCCAGACTAAGAACTTCTGATGTTTTCTTCACCACTGACCACTGCCAACTCCCTGCTCCTTAGCACCAGCTATCATGGGCAGCAGCTGGCAGCTATGTGGCCTCCTGCTCTCTGTTCACCCCCAGACAGTCCTGGCTGGGTGGGCTCCAATGACATGGAATTATTCCACAGCGCACATTACGCACAGATGCCCTATGTCCCAAGTCTTTGCAGGCACACTGACACTCAGACATGCATCATAGGACATACTTGTTTGGGGGCATCTGTGGAGGCTGTGTGCACTTCAGAACCTCGTGGACCATCACACTCAAACACCACTGTGGGGAAAAGGGTCTGTTAGCAGGGGGCTGGTGAGATGCGTGAGTGCAAATCAAAGTGGCCGCTAAGGATGAAGCACTTTCACAGAGAGACACCAGTACCCGGCCTGCAGCTGGAAAACACCAACTCCCCATAACGCTTACAGTGAGGAACACTTACAGTGAGAAACCTCAGTAACGGATGCCCGGGGCCACTACCCTTCCTAAGTCAGACTCCACACTGTGGAAAGCAATCCCGAGCAACATGAATTACCAGTATGTGGGTAAAGGGCCCTGTTTTCTGCTCTGCTGACCACTTGGCCTGTGTCACTGAGCATCAGGCTGGTTTCTGGGTATGTGCGTGTCACACTGCTAGACAGTGTACCCATCTCCCTAAGGCTCCTGCTCGGTTGTGACACACAGGTAGCCCAAGCAGGTCTCAGGTCAGATTTGTACAAGGGGCTGGAAGTGCTTCGGGTCACCACTGATGAGCCAAGGGGGTCTTGTACATATCTACAGACCAGCTCTGCCCATCAGGATGGAAGTCATCAGGTTTGGGGCTGGAAGACTAATGCCCTGGCTGCCACTGATGATGGTAACACTGTGACTCATTAGCATCTCATTTCTGAAGGTCTACTCTAGTTAAAGGGAACATATGCAAATGGATCTTTCTCAAACTAAGCTACATGACACACAGATGCTAAATAAATAAATAAATAACACCACGCCACGTACAGAACAGGCGAATAAGGTCAACTGAGAGGTGGATGGCACAGTGACAGCTCTGGAAACCTGAAACCCAAACACGCCCACCATGACAGTGACTAGCAGAAAAGGGTCTGTGCTGGGAAGTCAACCTCAACCGAGTCACCTGGAAGAAAGCATCTCATTGAGGAAATGCCTGGGGCAGACAGACCTGCGGGCATGACTGTCAGGGAGGATCTTTATCACTGATACAGGAGGACCCAGTCTACTGTGGGCAGCACCATCCGTGGACAGTTGGCCTGGGGTTGTATAACAAAGCTAATGTATCTTGATCAACAACTGATACAGGAGGACCCAGTCTACTGTGGACAGCACCATCCATGGACCGTTGGTCTTGGGTTGTATAACAAAGCTAATGTATCTTGATTGATAACTGATACAGGAGGACCCAGTCTACTGTGGGCAGCACCATCCATGGACCGTTGGTCTTGGGTTGTATAACAAAGCTAATGTATCTTGATCGATAACTGATACAGGGGGACCCAGTCTACTGTGGGCAGCACCATCTGTGGACAGTTGGTCTGAGGTTGTCTAAGAAAACTAGCTAAGTATTAGTCTGTGAGTTAGTGAGCCAGAAAGCATGCCAGCAAGGAGCAGCCCTTCAAGACTCCTGCCTTGAGCTCCTGCCCTGACTTCCCTCAGTGATAGATCATGACCTGGAAGTATACTCCAAATAAACCCTTTCCTCTCCAAGTTGATTTTGGTTATGGCATTTGTCATGACACCAGAATGTAACCAGAACCGCCCCCACCCCCGTACACAGCATGCATACACTTGGCACTGGCCAGTCACACGGCACAGGGCTGTGATACCTGTGTGTGCCCGAAGGTGGGCCCTGAGTTGGCTGGGCTGGTGGAAACTCTTGCCGCACTCCACACAGACAAAGCCTCCCTGGCGGGCCTGTGTCCGCGGTGTCCCTGTTAATGACGTGGCATAGCATGGAGATGAAGAGAAAAGAGGGAAGGGGAGGGAGAGAGGAAGACATCGTTAGTCTGTCTGACATATCGATGTGAGGAGCCACCGCTGGCCCTGGTGACAACTGTCAGCCTTGGCTGGGCTGACAGGCACACACAAGGCTGCAAGGATGCATAAACTACGGTGAATTAAGCAAACGTTCCAGGGACAGGACAGGAACAAGGCGGCACTGCCAGACTGTGTGGTGGGCATGTGGCTCCAAGCAGCTGGATACACCACCCAGATGTCACCGGGCTCTACCAAGCACTAAAATAAACAAATGAGAGCGACACCGGGGTGACAGAGACAAAGCCTGGAAGTAACAGGAAGTGACTAGGAACAGAGCCCACTGTGCCCACAGCTGCAATCCAGGGAGACAAACACAGAGCAGTGGCCATCAGCAGCCGCCCCAGCTATGGCCTCCCACCTGTCTGCCCCTGGAGCTCTTGACAACAAGCAGGTGGTAGCCCTCAGTGTAGCCTGTACCATCAACAAGGCAGGACAGAGCAAGAGACACCGATACACCCCGAGCCTAAGTTCTGGGCTCCCCTCAGAGTCAGGAGCACCGTGCAGCCCTGCCAGGAAAAGGGACTTCCTCCACCCTTGGTTCCTTCTCGCTCTTCCGGTAACACCTGCTGCGAAGAGCCTTTCTCCACGGTGTCCTTCCCCATAGTAACTCAAGGGTCTCATTTACCTGGACGTGGGCATCCCTAACATCTGAGAGGAACGCCTAAGGCAAACAGAAAGGACAGCCAGAGGATACACACCTCCAGGACCGTCCCCAAGTCCCCATGCTCAACTGGTAGCAACTGGATAAAACTGTGTCACATTCCATATTGTGCAGATGAAGAAAATGAGTCTGCACGGTGAGACCCTGCAGACTAAGGCACTTCATTTCCTGTAGACTTACTGGGGACACACAAAGAACACTAAGATTTAACGAGAAGCCACCAACCAATGCTCACGGCTTAACACTCATGGTGGAAGGTGAGGATGACCCTGTGGGAAAGATCACAGGTCTTGAGTGACCAGGATGGTCACACGGCCTCTTTCTAACACTTAATTTGGAGAATTGGTGTGAGCCTACAAGTACAGGGAAGAGGTAAAACCCTCAGACCTCCCAAGCCAGACAACGGGAAAGCAACCCACAAGGTGACTATGTTGCCTGCGGGGGGGGGGGGGGTGGGGGGTGGTCCACACCTCACAACAGACAGAACCAGCCCCTTCTGAGCATGGAGGATCCTGGTGCCAGCAGAGCTCAGCCACCCAATTAGATGCCCTGGGTTCCGCAAGCTTAGTGTTCCACTTCCACTTGAGCCAAGCGGCTGACAGGAAGCCTGAGGAGAACGATGCTCCTTTCTAGGAATGCTCAATCTGAAAAGTGATCCGTCCCCTTCAGTTTCTACTGATTTGCTGAATGCCTAGCAAAGTTCCACTCACAGCTCTTCTAGAACCTTCCTTGGTATACTTCTACAGCGTCAAAACACTTCATCAACCACACCAGAGACACCAAGCCATGGCAATGGTTCCGACAGCGGCCCTGCCGCAGCCCCCACCTCTAAGTCACTATCCATCTTTCTCTGCCTACTGCTGTCCACTTCCTGTCCAACCTCTCCACTCATTCACTGAACTGACACACGCAGTCCCCCACACAACTACCACAGCACTTCCATTTACTTTTTAAGAAAGGGTATTTGCCAGTTACAGCCAATGACACCACACTCAGGCTGCTGTAAAATTCCAAGTTACTCAAAACTATCTTCTATCTGAACGGAAGACTACCTTGGGAGCAAACCACCTCAACATACTTCCCGAGATTCTCAGGCTGCAGAGACAGGCTCCCCAGAGTGAGGAAACAGCTCTGGCCATGCACAGAGAGACGTGTGTGGGCAGCATGGCAGTGTTTCTCATCATTACCTTGTGCTGTGTGATCTGTAAAGAGAAAGACGAGGCTAGAAGCTACTCGAAACAATGAGACATGAATTTTTTCTAAGTTCCAATAAGGAAGCCCGCGCATACTATTTTATCTAGAATTATCTCCTTTCCCTGTCTGAAATGCATATCATCATGCGATAGAGGGAGGGAGACTGGAGACACAGTGACTTTCCATGTCTCCTGTTATCAACAAACCATGTGTGTTATGCCCTGCGTTTCTGGACTCTGCAGTCGCTTTGAAGAAAAACAGTGAATACAGTGGGTTTAATCTGAGCCCTGGCCCCTACGGCAGCAACAGCTGTTCTTCTATGTTCTGCTGGAGAAGTGGGGCTCCACAACCCATTCCTATAAAACATCACCCAGACCAGCCCAAATCAACAGCTACTGCCCAGACACCCAGGGCAGTGGCAGCATGGGTCAGGAGTGGGGGGGGGGGGTAGGACTTTCAAAGCAGGCCATTTTCTCACTGTGGAGAGCCTGTCTCCACAGCCTGAGGTTCTAGGGAAGCACACTGGAGCTGTTTGCTCCCACGGTAGTCTTCCATTCAAATAGAGGAAAGTTTTGAGTAACTCAGGATTTTACAGTAGCCTGAATGTGGTATCATCGGAGGCCTAGCTCACCAAGGTATACATTGGCAGGTAAAGAGCCAGACATATCACAAGAGGCTACCAGCAGTAACTAGTTTAAAGAATGAGTCTGGGTCAGTCGCTGGAACATAGTATAAACATCCAGGTCCGCTGCAAAAGGTCAGGACGACAGGGCAAAGAGATGCCAAGAACCAGGCATCCCTAACAGGTGATTGTCCCATCATGGACTCCAAGAAAACACTCACTGGAAGAATGGAGGACAGCTTCCCACCCACAGCCAGCCATCCTGGCACCTCACACCACAGGGCGATCTACAAACAGCACAGGACTGTGGGCCAAGAACCACTCGCACGCCCAAACCTGAGACGGAGGAGGGGAACCTCACCAGCCACAGACACTGTCCCCAAATCAAGTAAAAACCAACAACCTCCCTCACCAGAAATCCACAACTGTAGAGCACTAGACTACCAACCCAGGTTCCCACAGGTGCCACAGCCTGGCAGCACACCTCCCTAACAGCACTTCAAATGGCCTAGGTCTGAGGCACCAAGACAGCTACTTCAAGGAGTAACTGCTCCGAGAAGCTATGGGGGGTTCCTGACAAACGATGCTACTCAAGGAGAGGGTAGGACCGCCGGGAATGGACTGAGACTGGGGTGGATTTGGTTTTGGATGCCGAGTCTCACTTAAGTACCGAGGCTGGCCTCGAATTTGCAATCTTCCCCTCTTCTTGTTGATGTTAACAGGCTCTACATGTCCCTGGTGCTATGCATGTTAAAATGAAAGTGACCTTTGATTTACATTCAAGAACAGGGCCGTCATTCAGGGCCACCGTACCCAAGACATAGCGAACCAGCAGGGAAATCTTTAGGCAGGTTCTCACGAGCACTACTGGCTACTGATGCTCCAAACGTCCATGTGACAATGCTCCAAAACTTAAAGTCCTGCTCACACCACCCCTCAGTTCATGAACAATCGTATTAAAAATCACTGCCCCACTCCCACCCCACAACCACCTCCAGACTGCATGAATTTTGTCTTCAGACTTGGACCCCATTCCCAAGAGAATGTATGTATAGGGAATTATTCCGAAATCTCTAAAGATCCAAAATCCACACCACCCCCGACCCCAAGCACATGAGATCCTTGACCAGCATTGCTATTAGCTGTCAAGAATGACACAGCGTAGGAATGGAAACACCATCAAGCACTGCTTGAGGATCAGAGGACAGCTCAACCCTGCAGTCTTCATGTATACACCCATCTCCAGCAAGACCGTGCCTACAGGGCCTTGCTTATGCATGTTCCGTATTATTTATTTACAAATACAGGACTCAAGGATCACTTCAATGATCACAGTTTCTCTGTGAGGAATCAAGCACGAAGTGGACCAACACTTTAAGGTGACAATGTGAGTGGGGTCAGGCCTGTTGCTCCTGTCAGGTTGCAGTATTACAGAGTAAACAAGCAGGTTTCTAATTCAGTGTCCACAGTAAGGGGACAGGCAAAGACTGCTGACTACTGACCCAGACACACAGTCCCAAGGGAGAACTGCTGAGCTCCAGGGTAAGCCGGGTCAAGAAGAGGCAGCAACTTGCTGCTCTCCGCCTTGAAGACTCGGGCAGGAAGGTATGCACACCCATGACCTTCAGAGCCGCCAGGGAGGAGGGAGCCCACCCTTCTTACCTCTGTGCTCAGGCCCGGGGCTGCTGACACCCCAGCCCTGGTAGAGTGTGGCGAAGTCCTTTGGAATGTACGTCTTAAAGATACTGAGGATGTCCAAGCGTTTCTCCTGCCCCTCAGCTGCCGGCTCCTGCTTGATGGAGTGTAAGATGGGGGGCGTACCAGGTGGGGCCTGCAAGGCTGCATCCCCTCTGGACCCCGCTGCACAGGTGGCTAGTGTTCTCAGCTCCTGGGCCGCCTTCACGGGGGGTTCTCGGGGAGGTAGAGGGGAGCCTCCTTCACCTTTCGTGGGAGGCTGACCCTGAGGCTGAGGACTGAATTTGGCTTTCAGACAGTCTGGGGCACTGTGCTTATTCGGAGGGGCAAAGCCAGCCCCCACTGCAGGGACCCCGAGTTTCTCCACCGGCTTGCTATTGGCTGAGGGCTGGGCACCCACACGGGTTATAACCGAGGGTGTAGGGGTGGCACTTCTGCTGAGGCCCCCACTGCCCGGGGAAGGTGCCAACTTGGAGCTGGCCTCCTGTTTGGGTTTGGCCAGAGGTCCCTGCCCAACAGCGCCGGAAGGCTCCTGGCCATGGCCAGCTCTGGTCTGTCGATATCCATCGGGGCCAGAGGCCCACAGAGCGCAGGGGCCCCCAGAATGGCTCTCCTTATTCTTAGGCATGCTAGCGGCTTTTGTGGTGGTGACCCCGAGCGGGGAAGAGCTGCCCTTTGACCCTGGCACCCCACCTGGCACCTGGGTGCGGGTAAAGCGAGCAAGGAGCAGGGGCTGGCACTCCTTGCCCCCAAGAGCAGGCGGAGGGCCCGTGCGCCCGCTGCGAGCAAGGAAGACCAGGCTGCTGCGAATGCTCTTGTGGCCATTAGGCTGAGTCCAAGGGGGTGCTACAGAGCTGCAGCTGACCCTGTGCCAGATGCGTTTGTGCATCCACAGGACCTCGGGGTAGTAGGTCTTGTGGTTACAGTAAGGACACGGGTGAATGACCAGGGCCGCCTGCAGGGAGCAGGCGTCCTTACTGCTGGGGTCATCCCGGCTCGACCTCATACTCAAGTCCAGTGGAACCAGGTCAGGGGCAGGTGCCCGCTTCCCGGCCCCATAGTGCTCCTTGTGCAAATCGGACAGCTTTTCTTTCGAATGCCCAGCCTGGCTGTCCAAGGTGAGCTGCAGGCTAGCTATTTCCATGCTCGGAGGGAAGTCTACCCGGTCAGCAGTGCTGGGCACCTCCTGCTTGGGGTGAAATGCTGGCATCTTTAAGTCAAGAGAAAATCTACGCTGCTCGGGGCCCTCGGCAGTCTCTCTGCTGCTGTTTTCAAGTATGGACACGGATGGCGTGGCGATCCCCACCTTGGGCTCGCTGATGTCTTTCTCTGGCAGGATCGTTCCAAGTGTGTGACTCTGGTCTCCGTTGGAGAGCGCGGTGGGCGCCACCTCTCCCGAAGAGCAGCAGTGCCGTGGCTGGCCCCCTGCAGGATGCAAAACGTAAAAGGGGACGTTAACCACTTCTCATCAGAACAGAGTAAGACACGGGGGGGGGGGGGGGCGTGGGGGCGGCGAGCAGCTAGACAGGCATTCCAGGACATGCCTGCCTCCCACCAGGACCAGGGCTTGGCATCAGCAAGAAGGGAGTTCTGGGACTGGGTTTGCTCTCAACAGATCGGTCAGGAATGAACCGCACAGAGACAGGTAACACTACACGCCAGGCAGGCTGTCAGTTTTCAACTAACTGAAACGACCCAGAAGATGGGCGAAGAAACCACACTATCTTGATAAATGTAACTACACCACTACTGATTAAAAACAAGGTGGCTGGTTATAATTAACGGAGGGCTATCAAGACGGCCCACTGGGTAAAGGCGCTTGCTGCTGAGTCTGAAGACATGAGTTTGATCCCCAGATCCCACATGGTAAACGGGGTGGGGAGGGCCTCTGACTTCTCCAAGTTATCCTCTGATTTCCATGTGCATGCTATAGCCTGCAATGCAGTCCCATACACATACACAAATAAACAACCATAATAAAATAAGATTTTAAAAGAAATTGGGAAAAGAGCTTAACTGTAGCCACATGGTACTTTACATGCTCTAGAACTCTCCGCAAGGCATGCATGCAATCTGTAGTCACCACAGCACATTTTGTGGTAAAAGCCAGCATGGAGGCCTCCACGACCCTGATCACTCTGAGCAGTACGGAAACAGATGGCCCCCAGGACCCCAGTGCTTCCCTCAGACCCTGCAGGCTACGGAGTAACTTCAACCTCCTCATCCTGAAGGCCAGTTTTCAACTCTCAAATCTTGACACTAAGTTCCCTTCAAAGGCCTGTGCACATGCACACCAGCTCTGTTACTCTACGTGTCTCTACAACGTCGCCTCTGGTCACCAAACAACTGAGTAAATCCCGGGTGTAGCACTAAGCTTGGGCTCCTAGAACCGGGGGTGGGGAGCTCAGTACACTGGAGGTGGGTGTAGATGGGAGGGTAGTCTGCGGGATCCACACCCAGCACACGCTGGCTGTGCCACACCTGTGGTTGGGGCTAGACTCCGCAGTCAGTACTACAGTGGACAGGACATAGCTCAGCAAAGTCTCCTTTAAATCTGTACTCACGTCCCGGCTTTATTCACACCTGGGTCTGAACCTGGGACAAGACACAGTTTGGGAAAGTCTGCCTTAAATTTTTACTATGTCTTGGGTCTATTCACACCTGGGTTTGAATCTGCCGAAGGTGCCCTGGAGATGCCCAAGTCCTCACTAGAGCACACTAAGACTCTTCACCACTGATGAAGCCACAGTGGCCTTCGGCTCACAGCCCTGACACTTAGTGCAGACTGACATGTCAGGAGTCACTTGTGAGAAGGCCAATCGTTTCCCAAGACTCCAGAGATTGGAATATCTGGTGGAATCCAGGTATTGACTTACTCAGTTCTTCTAAAATGTTCTATGTGTTTAGAGATAGGACTTGGGAATGTTATCAGAAAACTATTTCAAAGGACTCTTTGTCAAAGCAAGAAAGCACCTAACACAGAAGGCAATCCCAAGAGGGGACGCAGAGGAAATGCTCGTTTCTGAGGAGATGGGGGTTAGCAGGCACTCAGGCTTGATTGTGAAGTACAGTCTCCTAAGTACTGTGACGGAACGTTGAAGTCAGCAGAGCTGGGAGTTGGTGTGGGGGGGGGGGGGGGGGCGGGTTTCCACATCCTCACTCTGGTCTGCTCCGAAAAGCTAGCTGAAGGTTACTGAGAGTGAGGGGTGCTCATTGTGCTGAGCCCACGCTAGAGTGGCTTGGAAACCACACTGCAGACACCAAGGTCACGGTCTCGAATGTGACACTGCTAGACTCTGGCAAACAGGAAGAAAGGGAACAGGAGCAGGGACTGTGCTTCTCTGAGGTGATGGGAAAGACTCACACCACTGAACTGCACTGCGAGGAAACTGACATTCAGAAACCACGGTTCTTCTCAGGGACACCAGAACCATGGCTCCTCAGTGGGGGCTCTGGAAACAGGACCACGAAGAGATCCTACGGTGATGTTTTATTTGTACTGAAATGTGATTTTATTCATATGTTAATAAATAAAGTTGCCTGGGGGTCAGAGCTAATAGCAAGCCTTAGCAGAAGTCTGGCAGTGGTAGCACACGCCCTTAATCTCGATCACATGACAGGCAGATCTCTGTGTGTTCAAGGATACCACCAGTAGGGAGACACACGTTCAATACCAACCATAGAAGACCTGGAGGTCTGTATAGATGGGCAGTGATGAGGCGGTCATGTGGTTGGGTTTACAACCAATGAGAAGGCAGAACAGAAAGTCTATATAAAGACAGACACACAGGAAGTAGTGCACTTGCTGAGGAGGACAGGAGCGGCAGTGAAGGGTAAGGTTTTAGCTATTAGCTCTTGCTCTGACCTCTTGGCTTTCATCTCTGCATTGGCTCTGTGTTTCTTATTTAACAAGACGGTTACATCTACAAGATCTTTTAACCATTCCACCTTGAGCTGAAAGATGGCCTCCTGGAAGCCAAGTGTAACCTTTCTCCTCTAAGGTGCTTTCCATCAGGGTGTTTTCTCACAGCACCAGAAGGGAAGCCAGAATGATGTAGTTCTAAACATTTCAATTCTTTCCCTTCCAGTGGAAAATCGGGAACCTTGAGAGGTTCAGCTCAGACAAAAAGGCATCTGGACCACAATCCTGGAGGAAACAATCCCAAACACCAAAATCTCAAACAGTGAAATCCAAGTATCAGAATCTCTAAGACATAAAATTCCTAACTCCTTAAAATTCTGAAATATCGAAATCCTAAAACTTCTGATTCTGGGTTAAAAATACAAACTTCCAGTGTCCGATGAGATACTCGGTGTGAGGTAAAGGTGCTTGCAGTCAAGCATGGTACCTTGAGTTCAATCCCCAGGTCCCCCATGGTGGAAGGAGAGAACTGACTCCATAAAGTTGTTCTCTGACCTCCACATGTGAGCTTCACAGCATGAGCATAGGTGCACGTGAGCAAGCGAACAAACACACACACACACACACACACACACACACACACACACACTTAAAAATTGTAAAAACAAACAAAACTGCCCAAAAGACATTTATTTATACCCTTAAGGGAGGATTTATTTGTGACACATAAAAACATGAGGTCACACTTCACAGACCACTTTACACGCTATCTCAAGTCATGAGAACACATGTATATTCATAAGCAGAAACATGGAGGTCCACTGAGGCAGAAGTTAGGAGCAGATAGACCGTGTTCACTAAGAAGCAACTCCAAAAGTACAACCTATGATCCTCACCATGGTCACCACTGCATCAGCAGTTGTCAATAAACATGTCTGGGGAGACTGTGGCTCTAACCAAACAGACCAACGTGCAGCCATTTCCTCACTCACCAGGAAGCATCCAAAATCCTTCATGTGTGCCCCATGTGTACACAGAGAGTTCTGCCAACTTTGCAAAACTGCATAAAACAAATAGGAGCTCGATAAAGGTGTTCGTATGATTTATGTACCCAGTAATGGAAATGATGTGAAGATAAAACACACACACAGAGTGTGGTGAATTACTTAAAAATAATGTTGACAAAATCGCGAGAGAAAAACTAAAAAAGAAAAAAAATGCAAAAGAAAAAAGCTAAGAAGAAACTCTAATCTATAAATCAGTGGAGCAGATTCTGGGTGGTCCCACCAGAGTCACGAAAAACTGGCCAATTCTTATCACATCTAAACTCTTGAGTGTCTACAATAGGTATTCTCACTTCAAGATCATGGCTCAGCTCAGAAGGCACACTCACAGATACACTCCTCGGCCGTTTCTGGAATCACTGTGGCTTGATGAAAACTGGCAGACGCTCTGCCCTCCAGCCCAGTGTCTGGGGCCAATGGTGTGCTGCCCCTACCTTTGCTTCTGGCGGTCACTGAGGACCCTGGTACTCTTATTCTCTGTTAATGCACATCTGCTGAAGTGATCTGTAGTAGTAAATAGGTAGACATGCAGAGAGGTAACCGTCCTCTGCCGGGTCGGTTCCTTGTCCTTCTCTGTGCGTTTGTCTTTTGTTTGTCGAGACAGGGTTTTCTCTGTACAGCCCTGGATGTCCTTCCTGTAACTAGCTCTGCAGACCAGGCTGGCCTTTTGGTTTTGTTTCAGGGGGTCTTCTGTGTTTTCACTCTCCAAACTCTGTGTTCGCACCTAGACACTGGCTGCAGTCACAGATTTCCAGAGCAGGTGTGGTCCATCTGGAGTCTGGCCCTGCTCAACCACTACAATTACATGAGTTTCTATTTTTGAAATACTGATAAGAATAGACCTTTAAACTTCCATCTCCCATCAGGAAGTACTTGTCCCACCTCACAGGACACAGCTGCTCCTCAAGCTGACTAAACAGCTGATCCTGCTCCAGAACTTGGTTCCTGCACCCCAGGGAGCTCCGTCCCATGACGGTGGCAGTTTCAGAATCCTAGCATCAAGGAGTACCACACTTAGGAGGTGACTGGGGATTTTAAGCTGGTGGGTCTTAGACACTGGGTACTGGAGTGGTTTGAATGAGAAGACCCCCCGTGAGATGCTGCCACCTGTGTCAAGTGGACAGAAAAACGAGCAGGCACACAAACTAAAAGCCTGCTCCTTGAGCCGCGCCCAGTCCTGGGTCAGAAGATCTGCTTCCGAGCCCATGGAAGCTCTCCCCGCTGGGGCTGTGCACACAGCGAGAACTATACCACACACACACACACACACACACACACACACACGCACACGCACACGCACACGCACACGCACACGCACACACATACACACACATGCACACATCCCACTTTTCCAGTTATGTTTGAACACACTTTGACCTAATATGAACCTATTAGCATGAGTCACCCGTGAAAGCTGACAGAAAGGTACGTTAACTACCTTAGCACTTTTGGAAGCCCCGACCTGTAGTGTAGAGAAAAACTAGCCCCAAGGAAATACAGGGTCTCTACATAGACATGTTTGCCAAATCACACACAGAAAAGTTTAAAGTCTGAGAAAACTTTTTCAAAGATGTTTCTTGTGAGTGAGAGCAGAATCAGCAACACTCTGAGGGTTAATCAAAGGCTCCCGGCCTCGGCGGCGAGGCTTCCTCTGGAGACCAGCAGTTCATTACCCACAGAACACAGTCCCATCCCAGCAGCCTAGAACTTCCCGAGTCCTTGAAACTCAGCATGAAAACCCCACATAGCTTTGTTTTAAATTGGACCCACACTAAAGTGAACAGAATGTGTCTCTTTTTCTGCTACCCCATGTCTTCGGTGCCTTCCTGGGTCTCCTAACCCTAACGGCCAACTCCACCTATGTCTGAAGACACAAAACTAAGAAGAAACTGGAGAAAGTTCAAAGGTCATTTCCTGATCACACAGATGTTCTCACTTCTAAAGGCATGCTCAGCTGGCTCTGGGTGTGTGCCATTCCTTAAATGGAGGAAGCGGACAGAGAGGACTCTCCCAGTAACTGCTGGAAAGAAGGGAGACGTGTCAACAAGGGTGAGCAGAAAATCCCAGGGAAAACTTCAGCCTGCAACCCTGGCATCACCATTGACCACCACACTGCATAGGAAGGAGTTGGCCAACTAAAAAAAAATAAACTATAAATAAACCACTCACCTGCGCGCTTACACAGAATGTTTTAGGAAAAAGAGGAAGAGGAGGTCAAGACTTCAAAGGAGAGGCGTTGCCGTACACTCTCACCAACACGGGCAACACAGCCACAGCCTGGCATGAGTGTGGCAGGAGGGGTTTCCTGTAGCAATGCATACTTATCCAAACACAAAATCCAAAGTCTGTAGACTGTATGAAAAAAACTATAATGATCCTTCTTTTAAAAATAAAAAAGGATCCAAATTATGCATCTGCAGAACCTTGGGGCTTAAAATCCAGCATGTGTCTTACTGGCAGGCAAAGGCCATTTCATAACACAAGCTTTCTGTGTTCTGGAAATAGAGGCAGACAGTGCTTGACTTAACAGCAGCCAGAACAGTGTGTGGGCATGGCCACTAGGTGGTGCCTGGGACCAATTTATGATCCATTCCCTAGCCCTAGGCTCCGTGTGTGGTCTGCTATTTTAGAATACCACAGGACAGACTACTTCTAAGCAGGTATTCATTAACAGAAAACACACCAAGTGCTTGTGCTATAAGGGCGTCAGACAGGATTATTTCTTTTGAAACAGATCTGCAGATTCTGCAATGCACTGTGTGGACTTTCATCCAAAGGACTTAAAACATCTTAGTCTTGGTTTCAATATTCATCAATATTATTAAACATTAAACACAGGGGACTTTAGTCATATACTTGAACTATCTGACAAAATTAATCTAAGCAAAATAATATATCCATATGCATAAGACTTAGGTTACAGGCTGCACACTCAATTTCAAAGATGTCTGATATTTTTAAATGCATGCAATTTGATGAGGTGGCAACCTGCTTTAAATACACAAGTAATTCGGTAACTGACTGAAGATGTGTCCATCAGGTGTTAGCACCCTGACTTCAACACAATTCCTTAGGAAGTTAGAGCATGGGTATGCCAGAGCCAGTCCCGACTGACCAGAGACCAAGATTCTCTATGGCCTGTAGATTCCAGCTACAAAGATCCAAATGCCAATGCTGCATAGCAGGGGGCACCTCACCCATGCCATCCAGCCTCACCCAAAGATGCTACTCAGCCCTAGGAGACCTGTATTCCACCCTCACAGTGCTGAGCTGATGAACCACTGGGGACAGAAAAGGAAGTCCATGAGGGAATGAAAGTCACCATGAAGGGGTAAGAAAGTCTGTAGGGAATGGAAGCTGGTTGGGGTGGAGTGCTGCATGACTCTCACAGAGGGAGTTAGCACCCTGGACAAATCACCCAGGGTGATCCCATCAGTACCACCCTCTGAGTGCAGGGCTAGGATGAGGCCCACCTCTCCTGGCAGATGATCCTCGGTACCTCATTTTAGCAAACTCAGGCAAGATGAACAAGCTTCTAGGCGAGGGTAGAGGAGGCGCATCCCAAGATCCAAAGCCATTGCTCTAAGTGTACAGAGGAGTGGGGACACGGGGGGGGGGGGGGGTTACTGTGTATTCTCGTTAGCTGTAGAGGGCCTGAGTTGTTCTGGGAACCACGCTCCTGAGCACTTGCTACCTAAATTCCCCACCACCACCACTGTGGCTAAAACTCTTTGACAGAGCAAAAGACATCAATACTCCACCCTGCCCCATGCAGCTCTGCTTCTCCCCATGCACCCTGCCCCATGCAGCTCTGCTTCTCCCCATGCACCCTGCCCATGCAGCTCTGCTTCTCCCCATGCACCCTGACCCATGCAGCTCTGCTTCTCTGCAGGTGTGGGAAGTTCCTGAGAAATGAACTAGCTCTTGGCTAGGGTGGATTACAGGGCTGTAAGCAGAGTGACCAGGCCTTAGTAGCCAGACAGGCTGAAGAGCTTGTCTGACTAGGAGCCTGCCCTGTTCAGGGAAGCAGGACACTGTGTACACAGAAGCAACTGTCAGCAGACACAACCTGTCTCCCAAGTGCAGAGGTCCGCTCTCATCCAAAGATTAGATCTCTGGAGCTCCGTGTCACTGTTTAGAGAAACTGTCATGTCCCGCTTTAAGCTTAGTTCTTCCCAAGTCACAGCCCTACACTGTTTCTGGACTCCAGCAAAAGGCTCCAGAAAGACACCATGAGTCAACCGCAGGGTTCCTCATTCGAGTGTAACTCCCTTCCTGACTCTTCTCCTGCTCTAACGAAGACAGCCAGCTCTCCTTCTTTACATATCTTTATTCCAGTTGGTAGCCCACTTTTGATTATCTAAGTTTTGCAAGTCAAAACCACAGACACTAGATTCCCACAATGCCTAAGTACGGCCCAGGAAAGCTGCAATCACTGGAGACCTCTCCACCCTTTAATCTGGTCTGTGTGGGCACTGGTCTCTGTGATGGTTTCCCAGAGATCAATGGCTAACCAGGAGTCCAGATCTATAAGTTTCCAGGTGAAGTCAGTTCCATCCATTCCTATCAGGTATTAGCCCACGCACCCCTAGCCCTTCCCAGGAGGCAGAGAAAGGCAGCCTGCTCCAGAAGTCCCCCACACTATTCAGCAGGACTTCTGTGGAGGTAAAGAGACAAGGATTACTACAGAACATGGAGCTCACACGGTGCTGGCCGCCAGTGTCAGGAGACCCCAGAGGCCATAGAGACGGGGAATCAAGACGATCACCACAACACTGCTGGCTGAGTGCCTACCCTATCCATGAGCCCAAAATAGACACACAAAGGTTAAGCAATCCGGAACTACACAGCCTCCAGGAGACAGTGGAGCCATGAAAATACCATTAAAATTAAAAACTAAGAGTCACACACCACAAATGTGTGTGCGTGCACAAGTGTGTGTGTGTGCACATGCATACACATACACATGTGTGGTACACATCCATCCATCCATCCATCCATCCATCCATCCATCCATCCATCCATCCGAGTAGAATAACACCAACAGAAAAGGTTTCAGAACACCAAGGTCACACGAACCTCAGGGAGGCTCTATGCTCCACTTCCTCTGCTCAGATATGCTGCTCACAGATACTAGGTGACTCTGATGATCATTTTCAATATAAAACACATGACATGAAGTTTCATTTATCAAAATTAACTTAAATATATTTAAATTAAATATATTTCTAATATTTAATTAAATATATTTCTAATTTAATAAAATTCTACATTTTACTATCAAAACAATTATCTGGGTTAGTTAAATGCCTACATGAGGACCTGAGTTCGGATCCCTAGCACCCACAAAAGTTAGTGCTGTGGGGGAAAGAAGGCAAGAGACAGGCAATCTCCGAGGCTCACCAGCCAGTGGAACTGCATCCGTGAGCTTCAGGATCAAAGAGACCCTGTCTCCAACAAAAAAGGCGGAGCATGATCAAGGAGAGACACCTAACATCAACCTCTGGCTTCCACATGTAAACACACACACACACACACACACACACACACACACACACAAAGCCCTACAGGAAATGCCACCCCTGGCACAGTTAATTTCCCAACTGAAATTTTAAAAACTTAAGAAGTTAAACTTGAAACTGACAGAAATCTCAGATTGAGGGGGACCACACACTTGAGTTTCATTCAACTAGAAACGAAACACTAATGTGGAGGGAGTACTAAATTTTCTCCTGGTATTATTCTCACCAGGAATTATTACCAAATATGACACCAAAAATATACAACCTGGCTAGCGACAGAGATGCTTCCGGGCAGGGCAGCCAGGCTCTCCAGACCTACACCTCAGCCACCCTGCCCTGCATCCTGTGTGCGGGAATTCCTTCACTGAGGAGTCCTCAGGCTAGGACAGCTTCAGGCCACCAGCACTAGCCCAAGGGTCCCGGTGCCCCCTCCAGCCCCTGGTGCCAAAGCTGCACAGAAGAGCCCTTGGTAGACGAGTGTGCTCCCTCCTGATCATGTCCAGAGAAGTTTGGTTAATAGTGACTGCCTCCTTTCAACCCTGACGTAAGTGGGTTGTGCAGGGCTCTGGGAGCTACTCAGAGCACAGGATGAAGCAGGCCACACCATCTTCTCAGGATGGCCGTCTCCACATGGCAGGCTTTCCTGGGGAAATGCATAAGAGGTACCTAGTTCTGACCTGAGCTGAGACAGAGAAACTCATCAGAGAGAAGACCCTAATTAATTTTGGTAGAATGGAAAGGTTCCTCTGAGATGTTCACTTTTAGAATCAAAGAAATCAATCACTGGTAGGTAAGTCTCAAGTCAGAGATGAAGAGGAGACACTCCCTGACTAGGAGGTTTCACCTAGGAAGAAGATCTGCAACTGTGATCCTGTGGGAAACCCGACTGTGTGAGAGCGGACACCAGAACCAGCATTCAGAACTGCTACAGGCTGCTTAAATGTCACGTGACTTACTCAAGCTCAGAGGAAAAGCATCTGTGTACCTTTAAAATTGACTAAACTTGGCTGGAGATGAGGCTCTGCCTAGCATCCCAGAACCCGAGTCCAATCTTCATCACTACAATAAACTAATTAATTAATTAATGAGACCAAATTCACACTCCTTTCATTAACTAACCCAACCACTCGGACTCTGCCAAAACAATTTTTTTAAAAAAGTACTTGAAGGGGCTTAGCAGTTAAGAGCACTGGCTTAACTAGCTTAACTAGAGATGAAACCACCCACAACGGGTCAGCTCTGACCTACTATGAAAAGTAAGAGTCAACCAAGCAGAGCTGCCACAGGACAAAAGCAACCGAGAGCATTTCTGACAAGGGAATGCCCAACCCACCACTCTGGCCAGGCCACACCTGTCCTGTGGAGTTTGCCAAAGCAGGTGACCACCACGGCAGAACTGGCCCCGGTTCTGGCACCTGACAAACTTCACTCCACGCCAGCGTTCCTCCCACTGAAGGTGTTGTTCTTGACCACCACATTGTAACAGACCAGACCCATGCACACAGTTCATCAGTACACGGGATCGAGCACCCAGGCAGCGCTGGGTCTCGGCAAGCCGAGCTCCATCCCTCCATGGCTCAGCCTGCCCTGTGCTGTGCGGGAGCCTCATGCAGAAGGACCTGGGTGCTCTCACACCCTGCACCTGCCCCGAAAGAAGGGTGGAGCTCAAGAGTTTCACGCACACTCCTCCATTTCAAATGTGCAGGGCTGAGCACAGACCAAGAAGTCAGTCTGTCTGTGATGGAGGCTGGCAACCTCGGTGCTTCTGCTCTGCCCTCAGATGCCTGGCTCTGCCCCAGGGTGGTGATGGAACCTAGCGCCTTCACCAGAGTGGCTCTCCCAAAGCCAACTTCTATCATCTTACCCACACAGCAGGATGCCTTTAGTGGACAATTCTGGTCCCGCTGCCAATTTGTTTGGCTACCAACCAGTCAACATGCTATTGTGACCATTTCCCAAGTGAACACTGAATTTGTTAGTTGTGCTAACATTGAGTTCATAACAATGGGTCCTATACCAACTGCACAATTACTTGGAATGGAAGCTGGAGTTCTAGTGCAGTGAACTGAATCCTAGGCCTCACCAAAGGGAAGAAGGGATCCTGGGAAAGGCAAATTTTACCTCGGCAACACAAGTCCCTGTGCAGCAAGGCACTGAAAGGAAACAATCAAAGCTTCATCACTGGAAGCCACACTTCAGTCCTCGCTGGAAGGAAGCCACTCCCCAGTTCCAAAGCACCCGTTCTGTGTCATGCTGGCCTCTTCGTCTCTCAGGCAGGACTGGCAATGCTCCGGAGTCACCATGACTGTGACATGACCTGGGCAGACACCCCAGGCCAGCCCGCCAGCACTTCCCACTGACCACAGGGGTGACCGTCAGCCGTCAGATGCACTTACTACTGGACGGGGATATGTGTGCTTATAACCAAATAGTTAACCCTGCTTCAAACTACAAAGTGTCACCCAAGGCCCAGTGTTAGGTCAGGAAATCATGACTGTGATTTTCCTGTGGGTCTCAAGAAAGAAAAGGGAAGAGTTTCTCAGCCTCATCTGAAGCCCTAAGTGAGAATGCCCTGGCATCTGACCTTTAAGGTATCCAAGCCAAGGCTCAAGGATTGGTAAAATAAGTAAACCAGTAAATCAATCAATCAATCAATCAATCAATCAATCATAACACACGTTACCCTTCCTCTTACTGCCTTCTTCTTGGTGGATCCCGAATAAAGAGCAGCCCCCGCTTCCCCATGGCTCCCTCCTCCACATTAAAGGGGCAGAGTGGCTTGAATCTCGATTATAATTATGGCTGTTGTTAATAAGCACACAGAGGAGGAAGAAAAATGGATTCAGAAATGCTTAACCCTTCTCAGGTTTGGCAAACACAACCCGCAAGCTTTCCAATAAATAGGAGAACCCGGGGCCAGGAGGACGGCAGCCCCGAGAAATGAACAGAGGCTCACAGTGCAGCCCAGTCTGCAGCCACCGAGACCACCGCCGTAGAGTTCTGACAGGAAACTTGGCAGGAGGCGGCAATGCACTGCTTTGAACTGGGAAGGCCGGGCTGCACCAGCCACCAAGGGTTCCAGTCCCTTGGCCCTACTTCAAAGAACAGGCTCCCCCTGTCCTGGAGAGGGAGAGACCGGAGAGCACAGCCACAGTCACAGCCTGAAACGGCATACGCTGTGCTCCGCCCAACTCTTTCAACATTTTATAAACCCATGAAGACGTGGGAGCTGCAGTCCTCAGAGATCCACCAGGAATCTCCAGAATGTTCTAAGATGTAGAAGACAACCCATCTGCCGTCCCCTGATCTAAGGGCCTAGTCTGTCTTTATCAAGAAGTCCAATTTCCTAACATGCCTCATAACACAGTTCACTGGGAACAAACCAAGATTATTTTCTTTTGCTTTAACATCATATGAAGGAATCCTCCACAAAAACCTGTCCGAATTCACACCTGACATGTCTCAGCCGCTTAAAGCTGAGAAATCATAAAACTTGAAAGGACTTTTTTCCACTTCCACTCGTGATGTCAAGCTTCAAATGACAGGAAACAGCGTGCGGGAGTCTTGCTCGCCCTGATCCACACAACGCACGTCCTACGTCAGCACAGCTACCATTCCCTTTGCAGAAGGGCTGCTGTCATCCAACCTCCACACAGAAGTTCCAGGAAGCCCGAGCTAACGAGTGTGTGCGCCAACCACCTCAAACCCTGACGGGAAGCAATATTTGAGTATTCAAAGGGTCAGAGTGCCCATCGACTCAATGTGAAAATTCACCGTCTTACTAGTTACCAATCTGGTGAGTTTTCTCGGGCTGTGTCAGCTACAGCTGGGAAATTTTACAGTAAGGAATAAGCAGGCGTTGGAAAGTAATTCTGTCAATCAAAGAGTGATTTTAGTTTTCTCCTTCTTGATTTGCTCCCCTGGTATCCGCCCAGTTTCTGCTCTTTCAGTTCCAGGCATATAACACACTGCCTCCTGTGCACCCTGGTCACACACTGAAGCAGGCTGGCCCGAGACCTGCGATATAAGACGAAAAGGACTGCATGTGCTAGACCCACCTCAAATTCAAAAAGGAACGAAACCCGTTTAGCAATGACTTCATTTTACGTGTAATTACAGTCTCTGTTTCCCCTTTAAACACATGCAACATAGTGCTGACCCAAGAGACCAGGGAGCAAGAGCCTTAAAGTGCAGGACGACTTTGGTACCCACAGCAAGGCTAACAGACGACGCCAGAACCAGCCTGCCGGAAGGGAGAGTACCGGCTTCCACGGTTACGGTGCACCAGTCTACTTCCACCAGGAGGGCGGCTCCGTGACCACAGCTGGTGCGAGAAGGGGCGGTGAGCAAGCAGAGGCCTGCGGTGACATCAGGGCCCTGTGCCCGACCACCTCACCCCCAAACAACAGGGTTCACTCTCATGTTGTGACGTCTCACCAGTAAAAGACATCCGTTACAAGACGCTGTAAGTCACAGCCAGACTCGCCCTAGAAATGCACGTTTCCAACTGCCTAAAATGAGCTCTAGCTGCACTTTCGGTGTGCCACGAAATTCAGTCTGGTATATGTAAGTCTATACCCATGGCACACAGAGGCCATGAGGAACGACATTTACTGTCTGTCTGTCTACTGCTTGCTCAGCCTGCTTTCTTACGTCATCCAGGACCACTGGCTTAGGGGCAGCACTGCCCCTAATGGTTGGGCCATTCCACATCAATCAACCAAGAAAATGCCCTACTGACTTGCCTATAGGCAATCTTAGTGAGGCGTTTTGCCAATCAAGAATCCTTCCCAAAATGACTCTGGCTTGTGTCAAGTTGATATAAAACCCAACTCAACTGCCCCCTTGTCAACTTAACATTCAAACACATCACTATTAAACCATTAACTTTCATTTCTTATTTGTCCCCAAGATCTCATATTAATATCACTATCACAATATAGAACAAAAATAACTTTAAAAGTCTCAGTCTTTGAAAATGCAAATACTTTAAAAGTTCAGACTCTTTCAAATACACCCAAAGTCAAAAGTTCAAAGTCTCTCACCCATGGGTTCCTGTAAAATCCATTAAAGAACAGAAAGCCATGAACTTAAGGAGGAGTTAGGGAGGCACAGGAGGAGTTGGAAGCAGGGAAAGGAAGGGACAAGTGGTATAAAAAGTATTCATATATAAAATTCTCAAACATCAAGAAGATTAAATTGATGTGGAGAGCGATAAAGGAAGCCACTGAGCACTGAACTCAGACTTCCATACAAACATGCACGCAGGTACGTGCACACAGGTGCACACACACCACACAAAAATATCAGCAGTCATTTTCCTAACAGGAGCATCCTCCTTTTGACCCTTGACCTGCACTGCCTACAATTTAATACAATTGTATTAAAGCGGATACAGGGTAATAACAGAAGGGTAAAATGCACTGACTTCTGAGCTGTCCATCAGCAAAGACATAATGAAGCGTCACTAGCCTTGCTCTGCTTTGTACCCACTGCCTAGAAAAGTGATGTCGGGTTCGACATCAGTAAAACTGCAGACAGAAGAGAACACCCCCCAGGGGGGACCTATGGCCAGAGACGCACTTCACAGGTAAGTGAACACTCGCTGCGATGAGATCTTCCAACACAGAAAAGAGGGTGAGTATTATTTCACAGCACATGGCAGACACTTCCGGGAGATCCTAAATACAAGAGATGATCAGAGAAATGTGAGCAGAGGAAGTAATTCCTTCCTTAGCACCAGGCAGGAAAGGTGGCACTTCCTCACATCCTCCTGGGCAGGAGGCCTCATCCCAGGCCTCATCCACTGGGCACCAACTACTCAAACCAGAAGTGCATTCTTACCAGTGGAGACCTGACTCATGTGACTAATGTATACGAACGCCACATATCATGAGAGCAGTTGAAAACAATGATACCACCACCACCCCAAAAACAAAGGACTCCAGTTGTCGTGCTTCCCCAAAGAAGACAAACAGGAGGACACATTTCGGGGACAAGCTGACACGGGGAAGCTTGGGGGGCAGCCGCTGGACTCACTGCCTGAAGCTGACCCACTTCCTTCTGGGAGAACACACGGCCGCAGAAACCCTGCTCTTACACCCAAATACCACATGGGATATACTTAACGCTTTTTCAAAGTAGTTCTGTTTATCTAAACTCCAAATTTAATCAAGCATGCTGTATGTTCACACTACAAATCTGGCAACCTCAACTTCCCAAGACCAACACATTGTCTGGATAAATGACTTCAAGCAAGAGGCACTGTGTGCATGCGTGCATGAGTGCGTGCATGCGTGCGTGCATTCCACACCCAGGCCGGAAGCACGCAAAGCTGCTGTGGGCACAGGAACACTGTGTATAAAGACGAAATCTGCCTCGCTAGAGTGAAAGTGAGCTGGGCTTCAGAGCAGAGCGACCCTAGGCTCTTGTGGCTGCGCAAGGCCACAGGCCAGAGGGCAGGGATGTGGAGAAGAAATGGTGTCGCTTCAGAAACCCGCTTCCTTTCTGTCTTCTCCTGCCCCCCACGCTCCAGCCCATGGGGGACTGAAGCACTGACGAAGGTCACCAGTATGTCTTGGTTCCCACTCACGACCGGTGTAACCTTGAGAAACTCTGTCTAACCCTCTCGGCCTCAGACATGCTCAAGCACCATCCATAACGCACCTACCAATGGGAGCATGCTGTAGGAAGCCGTCAACAGTTCCGACAAGTGGAGAAAGACTGATGCAGGAGTAAGAAAGGCTGGAAACACCAGGGAACAACATGGGAACATTTAGGAGCTCCTCACAGAATGCACATAAAGTTCAACTGGGTTAACACTGTGTGGAATGAAGAAAATGTAATAATCCAAGTTTGACTTACTCAATGAAAACATTTTCATGGTTGGATAAAGATGACTCTCTAAGTTGTATGCAAAAATTCAAAAAACGATAAAAGGAAACTGGACAACTCTGATTTTTTTTTTTAGAACTCCCACAATTAAACACTTCATAAATAAAATTTTAAACAATGAGAAACTAGAAGGAAGTACTTGAAACACACTAAATAAAATATTCAAATCTCTAATAAAGTTACTGAAAGTTAAAAGGGAAAAGACCAGAGCCAGGATATAGCTCAGTAGAGTGCTTTGCCCAGTATGTGTGAGGCCCTAAGTTCAATTCCTAGCTCAACACACACACTAGAAACGTATACCAACTCCAAGTCCTTGAACAAGGAAATTCTTTAAGGAATATAAAGGGCCAGTGAGCATAAAAGCATGTTCACAAAAATTAGAAAAATCAAAATTAAAAGCAATATAATATATCACTTCTCTCTTTTCAGATGGGCAACTTAAGAAATATTAACAAATTCTGAGTTCTTGGGCAAATACATATCCATGACGGTGTACATGGTGATGCTTACGGTGGAGGTGATGGTTAGTGTTGACTGTCAACTTGACAGTATGCACAATCGCCTCACAGGCAAGCTTCCACGCATACCTGGGAGGGAGAACATAGACTGGGTAAACTCCAGGCATGCCTACGAGCGATTATTTGATTAGGTTCACTGAGACGAAGACCTACCCAGAAAGGGCAGCACCATTCCCTAGGCAGGACACCACTTGAGAACGTGGGCTTGGGTCCCAGATGATAAAGAAAGGAGGGAGCGGGGTGGGCACCAGCGTTCACTGCTCGTTCCCCAGCTGTGGACATGATGTCACCAGCTGCTTCGGGAGCCTGCTGCCGTGACTAGCTGGCCATCATGAGCTGTGCCTTAAACTTGGGACCCAAGTAAATACTTCTTCAACTGCTTTCGTCAGAGCGTTACAGACATGAGACAGTGGCCAGGATGCTGCATGTGAGAATTACTAAGTTCAAGTGGCAGTGTCTGTCCCAACACAGAAGGTGACAATACCAGGAAGCAGCAGCTTTACTAAAAGGCATCAACCATGGAAGACTCCTGAGTGTCCTCATGAGGAGCTGCATCTGGAACACGCTCTCTCTCCACTTTATTTTCGGGGGCAGTCTCTCTCGGTGAGCCCAGAGCTCACGGATTGGCTACTCTTGCGAGCCAGCTTGCTCCCGGGACCCTGGCTCCACCTCCCTTGGTTGTTGTTTGAGACAGACTCAGGAACATGGTCCTGGCCTCCAACTCACAGAGATCTGCCAGCCTCTGCCTCCCCAGTGCTGGGATTAGCGGTGTGCTCCGTCAGGCTCAGTGTGTCTCTGCCTCTTGAAGCCTGGGGTGACAGGTGGCCACCAAGACCAGGCGGCTTTTATTGGAACTCTTAGACATCACACCAGTGCACGATCATGTCTCCGGCCCTCCTGTCACACCGTTGAGCAAGTGAGGCAGAGGTCATCCTACCCACATGGAAAATTCCCTTAGGCACCCTGAGAAGCTGAAAACAGAAGCTCAGGAGCAAGACAGACGGGTCTCCTGAAACATCAAAACGTACACACAGAATCCACACAAATATATTCTCACAAGAATGCCTTCTGAAGACCTGGGGGTGGGGGTGGGGGTGGGGGTCATGAATCTCGGTGAAGTAGCTGAAGAAAGTCAGCAGGGGGTGACAGGCTCCCACCTGAGAACATGAACATTATTTAGACTGTTCAGAAACAGCGCACGTTCACGAACAACTCGTAAAATTAAAGAAGGACTGAGCAGAATTCTAGAAGCAGCTGTAGCACCAGAGACGGATCCGGCCTTGATGTCATCCTAGCTTTCCCAACACACCCAAGGCAGCCTGGGTAAAAGAGACGGCCTCAGGGCTGGAGAGATGGCTCAGCAGTTGAGAACACTGACTGCTCTTCCAGAGGACCCAGGTTCAATTCCCAGCACCCACATGGCTGCTCACCACTGTCTGTAACTCCAGTCCTAGGGAACCATGACACAGACATACACACAGGCAAAACACCAATGCACATAAAAATAAATAAATAAAAGAGAGAGAGAGAGAACTACGCTCTCCCTTGTCCTCCTCTTCATCTCTGGGGTGGTCAGGGTCAGGCATGCCTGGTGAGGGGTGCAGAGCCTTCAGTGAAGAGGATGGGCTTGAAGACCCTAATCTTGACCGAGAAGACCCTCTCCCACCACAGAACAGCAAGACATCAAGCTGAGAAGAAACCAGTTAGGACGGGACCCAGGCAGAAGGTAAGTGTGCGGAGCGGGCAAGGACAAGAACAGGGACAGCAGGAAGTGACACAGAGGTGATCTGCAGCTGGGTCATCCTCCAGTCACCGCGTAGGTGAAGGCCAGAGGCAACAGGAAGGACCGGCCTCTGGCCTCTACAGAGACACCTGCTGGGCTCCTGGCTCAAACCTCCTCAAACACCAGCAGCACCACCCGAACATTATTTGGCCTTCACACTGAAACAAAGCTATTTCCACAAGCCGGGACCTCGCCCAGGACAACGGGCTGCCAAGAGAAAGGTGTCCAGAGGGGCTCGGAAGCCTGAGCTGCTCAACCCGAAGCATCACCCTCCACTCCAGGAGCACAGACCTTCACACCAACAGAGGGAGCCTCCATCAGTGGCACATTAACTGTTGCCATGGAAACCACGGGTGCCTCTGGCTGCTTCTCTCCCCATCCCGCCAGTCCTTTCAGACTGCTTTCCTCATGCCGAAATGTAAAACTTCCTACCCTGCTCATCGGTCAACTTCCTGCTTCTTCTCGGCAGTCGAGGCCCATGAAGCTAGGGTTCAACTTGACCTAGGAGCCTTCTCCTGCAATGCTACATCATTTTGGAAAAAGGAGTGCCCACTGATATTTCTTAAAATGAGAAATTCCCACCATGCTGCTGAGGATTTTCAAGTTCAATGCCATGATGATCTGTCAAGCCGTGTTCTTGTGAACCCTAGAGTTGTCAGTTCTCAGAAGCAAACCGTCTCTGTAGTCTTCTCTGTTTAACTCTTGTCTACTCAGTGTGTGTCCACGTACAAGCTTGTCACAGCGCATGTGTGGAAGTCAGGGGACAGCTTGTAGGAGTCAGTTCTCTCCTTCCACCGTGTGGGTTAGAGGGACACAGCTCAGGCTGTCAGGTTTGGTGGCAAGGGCCTTTATGCACTAAGCCACCTCACTGGCCCTAAATCCCTTTGTATGTCAGAGGAAATAAAGTGAACCCAAGTTGGACTGGACACTGGGCCATTACTTCAATACCAAAGACACTCTCCAAATGCCCAGTCCCTCTGTGAGCTATCCCGATGGCATTCACACTGGACTCCATCACTGGGCAGTCGGTCCCGTGCATGGAAAACTAGATTTTATTACGATGGAAGGTACCTGCCACTCTCCTCCAGTCTCTGATGTCAGATTCCTGCACATATGCAGATTTCTATAGTAGGCAAGCTCGCAGACAACACCCCTGAATTGCCATTCATACACCACATTTCAATAACCAATTAGGCTATTAAGTGAAACCACGTTAGGTTTGGAATACAGCTTATTCATAACTGCTGAAAAGTAATCATTCTAGAGCTAGAGCGAGCGCGTGAGGAACACCCAGACTTGGCAGTCTTTACATGAGCATATTTGGCAGCTCACAGCCAGCCCAAATGTCTTACTAATCTGTGAAAATACTTCTTTCAAATCAATGGCTTCCCTCTGTAAATAACGCAGGATACAGAGCCTCCTCTAACGGTATATTAATACATTAACTACGCACACAGAATCGAGTAGAGGCCAGAAAAAAAAGTACTCCTTTCTAATCTTATAATTAGTCCCTTTTTCAATCTTGATAAAATACAGGGGCTCACTGTATAGCTTTGGCTGGCCTGGAACTCATTTTGTAGACCAGGTTGGCCTCAGATTCATAGACATCCATCTGTGTCTGCCTCCCAAATGCTGGGACTAAAGGTATGTGCCACCACTGGCTTGTCAATCTTCTTAATATGCAGAAACATATGCAAATTGTATAAACAAAGGGTGCATCCTACAGGCTCTTGTGGAAAGCCAGCCTCGGATTAGATCCAGCACATAAGAAATTACTTCAGAAATGTTCCCACCCCAAAACTCTAAACTTACAAATAAAAAGTTAAGAACTTAGAGATGAGCACATAACACTTACCAAGTGAGATTTAATGTTCCAGCATTCAAAATCCAAACCTAATAAATAATTCAGAATTCCCACATGAACACACACCACAATCAAAGTGCACACCACCAGTTCCTGCAAGAGCTGAGGAACAGGGCCCAAGCCACGCCCACAAAGAGTGTCACACCCTGGAGGAGGAAGGGAGGTGAGCCAGGAAAACCTTGCCCTGGGCCTTAAGGGTCAGTGGGCTCACCCTGGATCTGATAGGGATGGAGGGGCTTCTCTGAACTACACATGCTACTAAGGGACAAAGTGAACACGTAGGCCTTACAATGTCTCTGGCAGCATGTGGCCCCACCCAAGAGATGACTCTACCTGACAGGAACAGGCCTTAGGCTCCTTAGACATTCTCCTGAGGCTCCCAGGGACGGCAGCAGATTTCCCTTAAAGAACAGGGCTGCAGGCTGGGAGAAAGTTCAAGGGTGCACGAGCCACACAAGACTGATGACCTGAGTTCAGGTCCCCAGGTCCCACGGAAAAGCCAGATGCATAAACTGGTAGGGAGGGGTGGATGGTACATGGGGGTTGGGGGAGAACATGGCTGCATTTTAATATCAACTAAGAAATTAATACAAGAGTTTTCAACTGTCTGTTTCTAACTAACTAAACTGCACACTGTCACATACCCAACCCTGTGACAGTCTGACAATCCAGGGACAGGTGCTCCAGGCAGGGGCCATACACGTGTCCAGCAACAGAAGTGGACAAGAACTAGGGTGGTCCAGTGAGTTGTAGTAACTCCTAAACAGCAGAGCAGGATCGTAGCTGCTTCACAGGAAAAGCATGTTGACTACCTGGGACCACCCACACTGGTCCATGCAGGCCCAGCTTCTCAGCTCAGGGACTTCCGATGAGGATGACAAACTCCAAAAGCACCTGAAGAAACGACCTTTGGAACTCCTCACCTCCTTCTGGTGCAGCCAGTCACTCGTCACTTCAACGCACTCTGAACAGTGTCCTCCTAACACACTGACTCAAGGTCTATCATCCAAAGTGGTGGTTTTCTGAGCTCCTGGCTGTGCTTGTGTGCACTAATGTTGGGGTTCTACACACTTAGTTATATACCCTGTTCCTCTCTTTATTAAAAATATAAATTTTTACAATCTTTAAATATACAGTTTCTACCTGTTTTTCAACAACTCCAGCTCAGCAGCCTTCCATCACTCTTATTCTCAATATCACACTGATACATGTGTCTGGGATGATGGCTGCCTGGTCCAGCTCAAGTTTCTAAGACATCATTATGAGCAAGACAGCCCCCTACAGGCAGATGCAGAAAACAGCAGCCACATAAACTCTGGATGTCAAAATTGTTGTTCAGGTAAAATTACAGCCCAATTTCTGAAGGCCAATTAACACAGCCCTGTTAGGCTGGCTCTCATTAAGTTTCATTCTCTGCATCCCTGATTTCTGAAAACCTGCTCCTGGACATTCCATCAATGCCTTACGGGAATATAAAATGTTTTATTTAAAGACTTGCAATCTTAATAGCAAGATAGGTAAGCATTTTCCAAGGCTCTGTGCATATCTAAAGAAAAGAGAGGGGGAAGAAAAAGAGAGGGAAAGGGGGCACCATGCAGATCTCAGCATTCAAAGGTTTCTTTTTAAAACAGCTGGTCCAAAAGCCGCAGCAGACCTTGCAAACAGAGTGAGAGCAGTCACATGATAAGGCCATGTGACATGCCTGTCTCCTTCAGAAACAGCCAGGTCCCATAACTCAGTTACACACTGAGTGCTACTATGATCAGAAAGCCTGGGCGTTCAGGTGGGAAGACACTGTCCTTGGGAACCACAGGAAGTGACGTCAGCAGACAACCACAAGGCTCTGCAACACCGTTGTGCTCCCACAGTGACAGTGACACAGATCTCTCTTCTTTCTTACTAAATTGCAACTTCATCTCTCTGTTCCCATAGTTAAATACAAATACAGCATGTTATTTATAGGATACTGTGAAAATATGCATACGTATATAGATAGATGATAGATAGATAGATAGATAGATAGATAGATAGATAGATAGAGATAATTTTTTAAAAGTAAGATTTGGTTGGAGATGTGGCTCAGTGGGAGAGTGTTGGCCTGGCATGCACAAACCCTTGGGGTTCGATACCCAGTGATGCACAAACCTGCTTTGGTGGTGCATAACTACCGTCCCAGCACTGAACAGATGGAGACAGGAGAATTAGGAGCTCAGGCTCATCCTCATTTACATGGTAAGTTCAGGGCCAGCATGAGATGTTGACTCAAAAAAAAAAAGATACTTTTCTAAAGACAAGTCTCACAGTCCTGTGCAAAGGAAACAATGGTCTCTGATACTTAATAAACTCAAGGGGAAACGCTTCTAAGTGGAGCCGCAGAGATGGCTCAGCACCAAAGAGCACATGCTCTTCTTACACAGGACAAGAGCTCTGTCCTTAGCATCCTAAAAGCTCATGGCCACTCCTAACCCCTTTCAGGAGATCTAACACCTTCTTCTGGACCCCACGGGCATGATGTGCATACAGACAAGCAGGCACACATGGATAACTTTTAAGTATTTTTAAAGCCTTTTAAAAGCAAAGCTCATCTTGGCTCAGCAGCTGCCTGGCTATGAAGGGGCCACAGAACACATCCTCACAGCGGATGGCAGTTAGATCGAGAAGTTCTTTTCTCCTCTGGGGGTGGTAAAATCCTGTAACCTCAGCTACTCGAAAGGATGAGGCAGGGGGATTAAAAGTTTAGGGCCAGCTTGAGTAGAGTGAGTTCAAGGCTTGTCTCCACTACTCAGTGAGATCTTGTCTCAAAAAAATAAAGACGTTGGCAATGTCCCTTACTGGGAGAGTGCTCACCTCACACACACAAGGCCATATGTTCAATCCCCAATACCACAAAAACAATTTTTTCCCTCAGAGTGGAAAAAAAGACACAGTGCTTCCCTAACATTTTAGCCAAGATGCACATAACAAATAGTATTATCAGAACACTGCCAGTAAAATACAGAGGTATACAAAATGAAAGGGGGGTCTAAAATTCAAAAAGGTCAACCAGGGGCTGCCATCAGCTTGCCAGACTTCACACCTCAAGCTGCTAGAGGACTGCAGAAGGGCTTCAGCCATGGGCCCTCCCCTCTCACCAAGCACCTGTTCCCCTACCCCACCCCGAGATGAGTGACCAGCTCCAGGAACGATGGGATTGGCAGGCAGCTCGCTGTCCTGGTTCACTAGTCCCTGCGGGTGCTCAGACTCCACGCAGACATCCCACAGGGCTGGAGACACGGCTGATGTGCCCAGTTCTGATGCCTGTGTGGATGCAAGCGCAGCAGCCAGGCAAGCAGCACACCACACAAATCTAATAACTAGGGAAAGCAGCATCTGCCACGGGCTCCTCTGACTGGGAGCACCCAACGTCAAGTAAAAGCAACGTCTTCCACCAGCGGCAACAACACCAGAGCACCCTGGCTGTGGACAGTCACAAGTTCCACACCTCAAGCATCGCCCTCTCCTCACGGCAACTCGTGGGGAACTGCCCACGGCAAAACAACAAAGGCAACACCAAAATACTTAAAATTTATTCTAAAAATGGGGACATTATGAAAACGTCAGGCCAGAGGTCGGGAAGCGTTTTCATGGCTGCTGTTTGAAAAGAAATCTGTTCCAATTAACAGTCTCTAAGCCCACAGGGTTACCTGACTCCGAGGAGATTAATTATAACCACAAAGAGATTCTAAGTTAGTCTTCCACCCAGATGTCTGCATTGAAAAAAGAATGGAAGAAGAAAGTGTGTGTACACGAGCACGTATAGTGTATGTGTGTGCACGCGCACGTGTGCAAGAACAAGCTCATGGCATGAGTGTCGTACATGCTAAATACGTGAGCATATATGACTGTACATCAACAAGTGTGATTATGATCTCTACATGGTATGTTCGTGCATGTGTTGTGATGTCTGCATGTTTACGTGTGTGTGTGCATGTGAGCTTGTCTGTGATAAGCAAGTATACATTTATGCATGTGTGCTTGTCTATGCATAAGCAAGTATATATTTATGCATGTGTGCTTGTCTATGCATAAGCAAGTATACATTTTTGTGTCTATTTGTGCTTCCTTGAATTTGTGTGATATATGCATGTGTGTGCACATGCATGCTTGTGTATATGCATGTGTTTTTAATATGTGTGCCTGAGGTGTCTATGTGTAGTGTTTCCATGCCTATATGATATGTGCATGTTCGTGCCTGAGTATATTCATATATGCTTGTTTGTACAGAACAGGTATTTGTGGATGTACCGTGTGTGCGTGTATCCATGCTTATGTATACACGCGTGTGCCTGTGTATGTGATTGCAATGCCTGTCTATCATAGTCACTGTTCTATCGTGTGAAGAGACACCATGACCACAGCAACTCTTCTATAGAAAACGTAATGGAGACTTTCTTACAGCTCAAAGGCTTCATCCTTTATCATGGTAACGAGGAGCATGGTGACATCCAGGCAGACACGGCATGGAGCCGAGAGCTTTACATCCTGACCCACAGGCAGGAGAGCGAGCCTGGGCCTGGCATGAGCTTCGGAAACCTCAGAGCCCACCCCTTACCCGCGACACAATTCCTACATCACGGCCACACCCACTCCAATAAGCCACTCCTTCTAATCCTTTTCAAACAGTGCTACACTCAAATATGGGGGCCCCCATTACCTACGGCACGTTTCCATGAATATGTGTGTCGTGTATGTATGGATGGACACGCACATGCAGGTGTATGCGTGTGTTTCGTATATGCATGTGTGCCTGTTTGTACGTGAACAAGTCTATGTATTTTTGGGTGTTTATATATATTGTCTTTCTCTGTGTGCGTGGAGCATACACAAGTATGTATGCTTGTGACATACTATGAGAACTCTGTTCTGCCAGAAGTGGAGAAGAGAAAGCCATCTCAGAAGAGTCTAGGACTCTCTCCTTAGATTCCAGACACCCTGAAGAGACCATAGACTCGAAAACAAACATGTTCAGGCTGCAGCATTTGTAGGTGAGCGGCAGCAGGAGAGACAGGGAACTGACAGCATCAGGTACACCTGTGTGAACTCCAGGACCAACTAAGTGCAGGATGCCCAGATGCATGGCCACCTGGATACAGGACTCTGGGCCAGACCAGAAATAGGGTACAAGGTCATCCAAACACAGGCACACCTGAGGACGCAAGTCCCTCCAGCAAGACCGCCGGACACAAGGCCAGCTGAGTGAAAGGTCACATGAGCTACTTGAATCTGATCCACCCAGGGACACCTGCTCACCTGGCGCGGGTTCAGGCACAGCCTCCTCTCCACTGTCATCCACCACCTCTTCGGCCAGGCCAGAGCCTGGGGAGTCAGCGATGGCACAGGCTGAGCCGGGGCTGCTTGGCTGGGAAGCTGAGTCACCCTCGCTGAGTGAGCCGCAGCGGGCACGCACTGCTCTGTCTCCTTCGGGATCCCTGTCGCGGCGTGCACGGCGGTGCACGCGCGAGTGGAGCACCATCTGGTGGTAGGTGCGGAAGATCTTGCCGCACTCGAAGCACTCGGAGGACTTGCCCTGGCCAGTGGTGGCCGTGGCCCTGCGGCTGGGGCGTGAGGCTGGCCGGGGGTCAAGGTGGCCAGGAAGCATGGGGTCCCCAGGCACACTGGCCCTCTTCCTGGGGGGACCCTGGGTAGAAGGGGCATCCTGTTCACGCTTGCGCTTCTCCTGGCTCACCAGGATATACTCGCGCTTGTCCTTGTCAAAGGCTACATCCCCTGCCAGCGCTTCATCCCAGGTCCCGTACTTGAGGTACTCAGCCGGCTCAGCCACCTTGCCCCTGGTGGCTAGCTGCCAGGCCTGATAGCTGTTGACGGGGTCCAACTCGGCCACCCGCCGTCCAGCCTGCCCACTGGGGGACACATCACCAGCCACGTATGGTGTCAGGTTCAGGCACTGTAAGAAGAAATGCTTGGTGTCCAGGGGGCCCTCGGTGTCCCCCTCCTCAGCCGGGGCTCGTGTCCGGCTGGCTTCAACCTTGCGGTGTATGGCGTTATGGGCATTCAAGCTGTCCAGGTTTGTAAACAGGTTCCCGCACTTTGTGCAGACCTCGTAGAGCGACAGGCCAGCGACGATGACCTCCTCCTGCACCACATTGTTGATGGTGGCAATGGGGTCCAGCTCACTCTTGGGCCTGTTCTTGTTTCCTGCCTTGGGTCCATGGGCCTTCATGTGGTTCTTGAGGAACCAAGGCTCTTTGAATCTCCGGCCACAGATGTGGCAGCCGTGGTCAAAGGAGCCCCGATGCTTCTTCATGTGGGCCTTCAGGAACCAGGTCTGGCTGAAGGCCTGGCCGCACACCTCGCACGGAAACTCCCCGGGGCTCAGCTCGGGTTTGCCGTTCTCCACACAGGCCTCGCTGCCGTTGGGCACCTGTGCGGTGATGTGGTCCCTCTCGATGTGGCTCAGCAGAGACTCTTCCCGCAAGGTGACGTAGCTGCACAGCCTGCACTTAAATGGCTTGTGGGCCTGGTGCACATGCAGCTCCAGGTCCTTCTTGCGTTCAAACCGGCTCTTACAGAAGGAACACTGCACCACGGCCTCGGCATCTTCCTGGGCACCGGCCGCCCCCTCCGCCTCCTTGCGGCTGCTCCTGAGCAGGATCTTGCTGTTGTCCATCGGCACGGCCCCGTTCAGCATGCGGTTGCAGGCTGAGGTGCTCTTGGTAGGGCTGGCACACCCATCCAGGCCCTCAGAGACACGCATCTCACCTAGCTGAGCCTCGCCTGCCTCTGGCTCGTGCCCCTGGATCAGAGTCCCCGTGCGGTGGCTGCGGATGTGGATCTTGAGGTTGCCCTTCTGGGAAGCCCTGTGGTCACAGTAGGGACACTTGTAGGGCTTCTCTCCCGTGTGCTTCCGCATGTGCTGGGACAGGGAGCTCTGGAACGGGAAGCTCTTGCCACAGATGCAGCAGCTGTGGCACGCGGCCTTGTCCCCTTCCACCTCGTGGCTCCTGCCAGCCCTGGGTGGGCTGGGCGCTCTCCTCAGCTCCATCTCAGCCTCTCTGCTGCGATCCATGAGGACGATGGGGGGGCGGGGGGGTCACAGCACAGCCTTGTGTCTCGAGGGCCGGAGGGTGTGTCTTATCTCTCCATTTTCAGAGGGGCTCCTGCTGCCCAGAGGGGAGAGAGGTATTTGTGATGAGTAGGTGCATATTCTGGGATGTAAGAGACGGCAGCAAGCACCTGCAACAGAGACAGAAACCCTGTAAATAGAGCATCCCACGTCATCAGGGCACAGTACTGAGTGCACAGTACTGCCTGTGCTCAGTTCTCCACACTCCACCATGAAGACCAACCAGTCCGAAGGGAAGGGAGAGGACGCTCACGGAACTGCAAACAGGTGAATACAGAGCCATGTGCCCTGTAACTAAAATTAATAGTTCATGCTAAAGTAAGTAATGACCACACCCCACCAAAAGAGTGACTCTTTAAGAACACCTATGGAACGGTGTTTACAGGAGCATGCAGGCTGCTGCATGAGAGGATGTAAGGCAGTAAGGGACAGAGAATTAGACTAAAAGAACATGGGCGGCAGAGGCTGGCTGAATCCAGAGCCCACATCCCTGAGCCTCAGGGGTTAACACCGACAGAAGCTAGAAAGCCTGGTTTCAACACTGGGGAGGCAAGCCCTCCGTGAGGAACACACAGTGACAACACAGAAACCCCCAGGCTCCCGAGGCCACAGCAACCAGACCCGCTGCGGCAGCTCCCTGTCTGGGCTCTGTGCAAAGTGCTGGCTGGCTATGAGGACAGCCACAGACACGCTACCACACTTTCCTTCCCACCTGGACTCCTGGCCTCCACGTATTCCAAGGAACCCCAAGCCGCAGCCCTGCGTCCTAACTCCAGGAAGGACCCCTTCAACCTTCCTGCCTCACTGTGTCCTCATGGGTCAGATTCAAACCCTAGGCCCGAGCAATGACCCAAAGATGGTGCCCAACCCTTGTAAGTCCACACATCATCACATGGTGTGCTCACTCCAATTCCACATCTATCCCACCAGAGAAGGAGAGGCAGGTTCCTCCCTGGGTCCTACCCACTACATGACAGCCACCAATGGCAGCCTGTGTCCAGTGCAGATTGGGGATATGGTGCTGAGACACACTTCCCGCCCCTCCCACACACACACACACACACTCACATTTGCAGAATTTCACAGAAACACAGAGCAGCCACAGGTCCATCTTCTGTTTTGATCAAGCAGTGCGCTCACACCTGTCTTGGGCGCACAAGGGTCTCTCCCCAAAGAGCCCTGGGTACCAGTTCCTCGCCTGCTCTGGGCATCCCCTGAACCTATTTGCGGAGATAAGCCCAGAAGGAAACTACCAACCAACAGAGGGAGCACGTACTGTGAACCACTGCATACAGCAAGCGTCATCCGGGCATGCTCTCGGGGACTGAGGATTCTGAGTGCAGCCTGACCACAAACACTCCACAAGGCAGAAATCTAAGAGTGACCTTAAAACACAGACGCAGCTGAGGAGAGAACCCAGACCACCCAGGGCTGGCAGGAGCCACGAGATGGACTGGGACACGACTGCCTGCCACAGAACAGCTGCTGCGTCTGTTGAAACGGCTTTCCCCTCCAGAGCCTGCTGTCACAGCACATGCTCAAACATGCAGGGGAGAAGCCCCCTACAGACCTTGAAGGAACTTAAATGAACACGGGCAGATCAGGCTGGGCAGAGCCCCCTACGGGTCTCTAGGACAACTAAGTGAACATACAGGGGCCAAGCTGGGCAGCGCCCCCTACAGGTCCCCAAGCAACCTAAATGAACACGGGCAGATCAGGCTGGGCAGCGCCCCCAATAGGTCTCTAGGACAACTAAGTGAACATACAGAGGCCAAGCTGGGCAGCCTCTGATAAAATTAAGTAATTTTATCAAGGAGCTTTATACAGCTGTATAGTCATTTACAATGACACTATAAAAGGTAAATAATACCTAGGAAGTACCACCCTTCCCCAAACATTACTTTAGTTGCCCAGAAAATGCTGAATGAGAAACATATAAAAACATGAATAACTTAAGGACCCAAGAGGGTATAAAAGTCATGTACATTTAAAGAATTATATAGTAATAAATTATGGGGAAGAAAGCAAAATTTCGGCTGTGAATGGACCTGAAGGCATTTCAGACTCCAGTATACTAACACGTGGCCACCAAGGGTGCTCAATGCCACTCAGCTACCCAAGAGAATTAAACAGTCACATGGCAGAGCCTTAGAAAAGACGCAGAAAAACAGCCACGAGGCAAGCAGGGACCGCTGAGGCAGCCCACAGGGTGCCCGGAGCTCCAGTGAACACATGCAGCACGAAGGCCTGCAGGTGTCACAGCCAACACGCCCTCTGGAGACACCTGTTCACTCAGCCGCAGACGCGTGGTGTGAATCCCTCCTCTAGGACAGCACTGCACAGCCAGCCTCGTCCCCTGCCCCTCACCTTCCCCCTTACGTCACACCCTTGGTGCATCTACCTGCTAGAAATGTAAGGAGAGGACAGGACAGAGCCATGTGTACCTAGAGGATCTTCAAAAAGAGCTCTGTATGGCTCTGCTCACCCATGACACATGCCCATCTCTCTCCTCCCTATCACCTCAACACTTGGTCTGACTCCAACCATCCCAACCCCAGTCACAGCTGGACACCTGCCCTCACTACCCAGGGACTGGGATAGGAGGGTAGGGAGCTTCCATTTTCCACCTAGCCATCCCCAGAACTAGCTTACAGCTCTACCCAGGACCACCAAGTCCTATAATGAACAGGAAGGCTCACATTCAGGGCAGGGCCTCAGGGCCCTAGGCAGGACATCCTTCCTCCCACTGCCCACCAGGTCCTCAATAAGCAGCCCTGAATAAAGCCCAGGAGAATCACCCAGGCTGAACTTCTGAGCACTGTTGGCACCGAAGAGAAACTAACAGCCATGTAGAAGTGAAGAGTGCGCAGTGCCCACTGTCAAGCCCAGACACCGTTATCTAAGGAACGCCGCATGGGGACCTTGCCACTCTGACCAGAGGCTGGGCCACTGCTCCTCCTGATGCAGGCTGGGGACCAAGGCCTTGTCCAAAACTAATTCCACCATAGATCCTCAGAGGGTCACTCAGGGGCCAAGCCAACAGATCCACATACTCGTTCCTTTGGCTTCAAGTACAGACTGCTATTAATCAAGGGTGTGACTCGCAAAACTGACCATAGATACTGATCGCAGAACTCTGACGGCCAGAAGCAATCGCAGGGCTGTCCGACCCCCCATACCGACCTACTGTCCTTAAAGCCCAAGGTCTCAGCAGCTAAGACCGTCTCCAGTGACTTACCTACCACAGTCTAACCTGACAGGCACTGGCTCACACACACGTAAGTAACCAGCCAATACATGCTAGCCTGCTACCTCCGTGAGGACGTCAGAGGTGTCCAGAGCCACACAAGCCTGAGGAGGGGGCACAAGAGTGGTATGTTCTGCTACTGTGAAGACACCAGAGCTCACATGAAACACTTTGTGGGTTTTGTGTAGCATATACCAATTTTTCCCATTGCTGAAATTCAGAATTAGACAAGCAAGGCTTTAACAAATTGTTTTGGCTGATTGGGATTTTAAAATAAGATTTCTCATGGGTTTCTGCTCTGTGCGCAAGTTTCTCCAAGGTGTGGGCGAAGAATGGGTTGGGACAAAGCTACTTTTTAGCAAGTGTTTTGTAGTCAGGTGTTGGGGTAGCACGACTTTAATCCCAGCCCCTGGGAGGCAGAGCCAGGTGGATCTCTGAGTTTGAGGCCAGCCTGCTCTACAGAGCAAGTTCCAGGACAGCCAGGACTACACGGAGAAACGCTCTCTTGAAAAACCAAAAACAAACAAACAAACAAAAAAGTGCTTTGTCTAATTTCTAAATACTGTGTTTCATTTTATAAATTTGGATAATCACATTTATTTTTTATAGGGGAAAGTAAAATATTAATGTGTCTTAGATAAAAATATATGACAGAGATCAAGAGAAAGGGAATGTATGACTGAACTTTGAAAAAAATTACATGAACAGCACAGCCCAGGCCTGATAGCACAAAGCTGTCACACCCTGAACAGCTTCTTCTGACCCTTGATCACCCAAACGGCACAGGCAGGTCCAGTGGCTCCCTGGATCTGAGACCATCAGGCTGCAACACCCCAGTTTTCCAGTTCCCCATGTCACCCAGGTTTAGTCAGATGAAGTGACTGTCTGGGTATCACACTCCAGAGAATGGAAGAGTTAACTTCTGGCACCATGCCAACCACAGAGCCTTCCGATGAGGAGCCCTACAACCCCATGGCACAGAGGAGTCACTCCCCACTCATCAGCCACCAGAGGACCCCAGAGTAAAACCCTAGATGCCTATGGGATAGGAAATGTGATGCAGCTGAGCTACAGGCCAGTTACAGAATATGGGAGAAACTGAGTCACTCCCAGGACCCCAAGACTGATCACGTGCTCCCAACTGCCAAGCATCCATCGAGGGCACACATGAGAACAGGCTGCCTCACAGTGCTCAGGTCCTAGGCAGGCTGAGCATGCTGGGACAGACCGGAACTGAGCAAGTGAAGGTGACAGAGGGTGCTCCCAGGTCAGAAGGAGCAGCAAGCCACAAACCCCAGTTACAAAGAGCATGCTGGCCATGGCTGGCAGGGCCGAGAGACGTTTCCAGAAGGCCCAGATGGGGTGATGCTCCACTTGTGAGAACTGACAAGCTCCTGTGAAGGACCTGCATCTGGGATTCCAAACAGTGTGGATGGACACTAAGCATCAGGACAGTTCCATGACTCCTTTATCAATCACACGCATGGGCCTTCCCTGAGCCTCATACATGACAAGTATGCATGTCCCCAGGTAACTCTGAACCCCACCACCAATCACACACTGTCCCAGAGTACAGTGCACAGCTAACTATGAACCACTCCCCAAGCAAGGCACTGTCCCAGAGTACAGTACACAATCACCCAACCCCCAGCTAAGCACCACCCCAGGTACAGTGCCACCAACCTCATGGAGACTTCTAGCCTTCATAGGCCTCTCCAGTCCTTACCATGACCCAGAACACCTTAGCTTGGTCTGCAAGGAACAGTCTGATCCCTGCTGTGCCCAAAGCCCTGTGCCCCCCCACCCCCATGCCCCTGCACCCTGCACCTAGCACTGAATACCTCCAGGACTCAAGCTCCCAGGACTGAAACTATCCTACCCACCTCAGCCACCGACATACAAATGAACAGCACTGCTCGACAACAGGTCGTGATGGAACATCAGACCACCGAGATCAGCGTCACGCCACGGTATGACCCCAAACAAGTACCTCTGCCCCATCAGACCACCGAGATCAACACCCGGTCCCGACATTTACCCAGATCACGGTATGACCCCAAACAAGTACCTCTGCCCCTCTCAGTCATTTCTCCATCTTCCAAACGCAGTGACAGAAATGCTGTGGATCCTATACATGCTTCACTGGGTTAAGTTTAAATGCACGTGAGCTGCAACATCCAGCACGCAGTACAGATGCTCAGCACAGCATCTCAGAGACTTTCAGTGAGTGACTCCCAAATCCGTGAACAAAGTGCCAATGAAGTCGCCCAAGACACCTCCCTGGTCACTGGCTCAACACAGTCAAAGGGACCAAACAGCAGCTTAGGGCTGTTGCAGAGTGTTACTTTAAAGGTCTGTCACTTTTGTGTGTGTTGCATTTGTTTACCTCTGGGACGCTGTGTCACTGTGACTGTCTACAACACCTGATGGTCCAATAAAGAACTGAACTGCCAATAGTGAGGCATGAGAAAGGATAGGCAGGGCTGGCAGGCAAAGAGAATAGATAGAAGAATTCTGGGAGGGAAGAAGGAGGAGCAAGAGAACAAGGAGAGGACACCAGGGGCCAGCCACCCAGCCACCCAGCCACCCAGCCACCCAGCCACCCAGCCACACAGCCACACAGCCACACAACCAGCCAGAGTAAAAGTAAGATTTACAGAAGTAAGAGAACGGGAAAAACTCAGAGACAAAAAGCAGATGGGATAATTTAAGAAAAGCTGGCAAGACACAAGCTAAGCTAAGGCCAGGCATTCATAATTAAGAATAAGCCTCCATGAGTGATTTATTTGGGAGCTGGGTGGCGGGCCCCCGAAAGAGCAGAACCCAAACAACAAGGACAGTCTTGAGATGCACCTGATGACTAGTGCACTTACGGGCCCTTTGAACTTACCCTACACCAGGTTACTCAGCACAGTTAAAGAGCCCTCACCAGGGCCTGGAACACCCACAACACACAGCCAGCACACGCAACACCAGGTCACTTTATCAACCCAGCTTTAGTGTGGAGTCCATGTCGAGCGGAGCTTGAGCACTGCTGCTATCATTCACGCTTCCGGGTCAAGGGTGTGATGGACTATCTCAAGGTGCTCTACAAATTTACCCAGATGCTCGGGACACTGGGTCTAGTAGGAGGTGAGTACCTGTGAGTCCTCCTGCGTGCATGGAACTGGAATTCATCCACAGAGACATATGCAAGCCTCCAATGCCGCTCCAGGAAGAAGCACAAAGGAAAGTGGAAACACTCTGGAACCTTCCTCACTCCCACCCCTATTCTGGGCCTCCTCCACCTCACCTTACCTGCCATCACCCCCTCCACACAACCTCAAAGAAGCCAGGTGCTCAAGAATATAGTTTGGGAAATTACCTTTCCCTAACTACAATTTGAAGAACTTCTCAATAATTAGGGTCTGTTCAAATGAACAGTGGTCTCTCTATTTTTTTTGGGGGGGGATGCTTCAAGACCTATGAAGACTCCCTCCTCCACCCCCAGCCACAAAGCCCTCCCCACACAGAATGAGTAAAACCCAATCGGCAGGCAGAAGGAAGCAGGGTCCACCCAGGACAGCCCTGAGGTTCTCCTTTGACATCTTAAAAGATGCTTTTCTGACTAGTTGAATACAGTCGTGCCAGGATTTGTACACACATTTTTACAAGAAGTTCATAACAGACAGTCCACCTCAGCTCTCTGGCTATGAATGGAACCAATATAGAACAAAGGCTGTATGGTTTCCCTGTTTTCCCTAAAACCAGCAAAACTGACACTGGTTATCGGAATATCAACCTGAGAAAGGAATGAGAAAGCCAATTTTCAAATATGTTCTGATATCCACTCATTTCCAAAGCAACCCTGTTCCCAAAGTAGGAGAAGGAACAAAGGTCTGGAGGGGAGTAACCAAAAGCCAAGGAACGCCATCAGATCTGTTGGTGGGGGGAGACGAGGGCTCTGACCTGCTGTGGGTGGGGGGAGTAGGACTCCATCTGACCTGCTGGGGGAGGGGGAGACTAGCACTCCATCTGACTTGCTCACTGTGAAGTGAGACTGGAACTCTGTTAAATCTGCTGGCTTGGAGGTAAAGCCAGAGTCTGCTACCTTCAAAGCTCTGTCTAGCCTGAGACTTGCTCAGTTCTGATTCACTCATTAACTCTATTCGTCTCTACATTGCTCTGGCCTCCCCAAGGCCAGGTGACTTGTCTGTGTCTATGTCCTTTTGAAGCCTCTTCCAGAGAGGAACTGGGTTTGTAAGGGGACCTGGTGTCTGCCAGAGCTAGAAGCCTGCTGTGGGGACATGACCGTGTGCTCCTGCCTCTGTGAACAGAGGGAAAGGATCAGGAACGTGAGCTACAGGGGGTCAGAGGAGCAGGGCAATGAATGCCCCCACAAACCTATCCGTTTGTAACACAGCTTAACCCAGAGAGAAGGCTAAAGAGTAGTAAGCTTGTCTGCAGAGGCTCCGGGAGACAAGTCAGACATGGCGGGGGGTTAGGCTTGGCGTGCCTCTGGGCAGTTCCGGGAACTCCAGGAGCTGGCGTGGGTGCAGGGCCCAGCACACCCCACACACCATGTGGGAGCTGCTGCTCTGTACTGCAGGACACTGTGAGTTTGTTCTCCTGGAGACAATGAAAAGGCCTCGCAAGTCACACTGCAGAATTATGAGCCATGAATTAAAATACATCATTAACATCTTGGGCAAGCTTATCTGACTTCTGTAGACAAAACACGTATTATCTGAACGAATGGGGGAAATTCCCCAACAACAATGAAGAGTCCCTCTCCTCGCAAACCATTCTACACAGGATTAACAATTGTGGTTCAGTGTCCCCAGACCAGGGACCCTCAGAGGTCCATGAAGGGATGTATTCACTGCTCCAGAGTGTACAGGCCACAGGGCAGGGTCTGCGGGCTTCTGTGTCCTCAGACCATCAAGAATCCATTATGAACAGGAGTCCTTTCCACTCTAATAGGAAGATCTGAATGCAGGCCCCCCTCCCACCTCCTCCACTCAGGACAAGGACACAGACCCACAGCCAACTGCAGAGAGAGCAACAGCGCCCTGCTTAGGGGCATCAGAGAACAAGAAGCCTGGGTGTTTCTGATAAAAACGCTCACTTTGCAAGTGCGCTTCGGCTTTGCTTCATCTGAAAAGGGGGTGGAGGGAACGAAGACGACAGAACGCAGTTGTCTTAAACAAGACCTTCCTTTAAATTTTAGCAAACCCCAAATAAATTAAAGCAAGTACCATCAGGCCAGATACAGAGAAGCATCCCCACGACTTTCTATGAATCCGTGGTCTTTCTAGCAAGTTCTGCACCTCAGACCAGGGCAGTGGACCCCATGTGCAATCACAGCAAAAATACAATGTGGTCTAAATGGGATTCCTCTGCGTGTAAGTTGCCTTTTAACAAACAAAAAGCCAAATAACGTCCTTGTTCCAAACAAAAGAGACACTCCATCTTCCAGATACGAGTCCGAGGAGAGAAAGCCTTTGCTCAGAACAAAGGTAACCGCAGTCTACTTCTCAAAACAGAGCATGGAGGATGGAGACACAGCCCAGCAAGTGTGAGCACGTGCTGCCCTGCAGAGGACCCAGGGTTCAGGTCCGAGCACCCACACTGCGGCTCAAAACTGTCTGTAGCTCCAGGAGATCCAATGCCCTCTTCTGGCCTCCGAGGACCCACACACACACACAAATAAATAAAGTCTTAAAAAAAAAAGGAGGGGGGTAAGAAACCTCTGTGTTCTTTCCCTTAATATGAAGATGGGCAGTCACGGCTGAGGAACCAAGAGTCACACCCAGAGAATCTCAAGAATGAATGAGGATGGACACCCTACCCACTACTGTGACGGTAAGAGGAGATTTAATAGAATACAGGGCTGGAGTTTGGGATCGAAGTGCAGGATCATCCAGTATGTATACCTACCTATCTGTCCTGCTCCGAAATGAACACATTCCTGTGACTTGTTGTTCGCCATTTGCTACTTTCTGAGTCTCGTATCAGTGACTTGTCACTAGGAAAGTAAACATCACAAAGCTAACAAGGGCCAGGGCAGCAGGCGCCAGGCTGCTCCGTGAGGCTCTCCAGATAAGTACATAGGTGTCTGTCCTCTCCCAGGCCACTCGGAGCAGCACCGGGGTCTGATGGCAGAGCAACTCCCCAGTAGCATGATCTTCTAGAGGTTTCCACGAAGCGCCCCACTTCCAAGCTCTGAGAACTGCACGACCCCCTCTCTGGACAGCCTGGGTGGAGTGTCTGCTTCTGCAAAGGGCCTTTCCACGGCACCCCTAAGACAGCTGGGCTCCTTGCTACTGTGACACCAGCCAGGATTTCAGACTTTGCATCCTCCCTCAACACCATCAAGACCAATGTTGCAAATAACTCAGGAAAGCTGAAAACTGGAGCGGTGGGGAGGGTGTGTAACTCCAGAAAAAAAAAAAAATGAAAGTTCATAAACCTCTATTTTCAAAACCAATGTCAAAAATCAGGAAGCCTTCATGGAACCTCAGGAATAGTCCAGTCTAAAAGCAACTGAGAAGTTTCCCAAAGGGCCTGACTTATCAGAGAACCCTCCCCACCCCGGTGTCTAACAGAAACATTATTTTCAAATTCTTTTAGAAATTATCAGCAGTGAAAACAAACAACCTCACAGAAATACACATTTCCTATCAGTTGAGAGCAAAATACACTTTGGCTACAATCTGTTTCTACAATGGACGACGTCACGTACCCCAAGCAACAGACGCTTGCCCAACTCCAGACACCACCCTAGATGGAGCCTCTCACCTAACCACCACCCAGCTGCAGCTGATACGATCCATCGAGCTGACATTAGCTCATGCCTCTCTGCCTTTCTGTGTGTGGAACAGCCTCCGACTCACCACCATGTCAACAAAAGGACAGGCTGGAGCACAAGGCAGGCAACATCCCGGAGCAAGCTGAGCTTCCCGCCACCCGTTACCTATGTCCCTTCCTTCCCAGCTCACGGGAGAAATAAACACTCTGGTAATGAGTTTTACTGAACTCCAGAACTTACACATCTGATGCAGACCATGCTCTGAATTAGGTGCATTTCGGTAAAACAGCGGCAAAGCACATCTCGGTAGGCCTTAAGATTTTGTTTGCCATTATGCAAACACCAATCAACATACCCTGAACTCACAAAAGAACCGTCCTCCCAACATGCTTAACTATACATACAGTACTAATACTACACCCATCTGAGTCTTCCAGATTGATGGCTGCCGAGAGCAGCGGCAACAGGACCCAGTTTATCACTAACATTCACGGTCCTTCTGCAAAGCAGCCAGAGCCCTACAGGAGGGTGATCCATCAGAGAATGTTTACAAAGACTGACTCCTGAGGAGAACATGATGTCACATTTCATGGGATTTACCCTGCTTTCCCTGTCTAAAAATATACCTTCAGACACATTTACTGGTACACAGCAGCACGTTGTAGTCTTGAGGACCAAAGACCACCTAGACTTCCCTTGCTAGGAAGCACAAAGCTCAGCAAGCCAAATGCCATCCTAACTCTCTGGAAGGCTTTGTTGTGTTGTCTAGTCCCAAAAATTATTGCAAGGTTCTACACAGAATGGTTGTGACTGATCTTGCAAAAATAAGACTATGCTTTAGGAGGCTACAGCTTCTCAGTGAAAATGAATGTAAAATAAAGAATTTTTTTCTTTAGTTTCCAGGTGCTGAGCTCCACCCTGAGCCCCTAGAGCAGTGGTTCTCAAGCTGTGGGTTGCAAACCCTTTGGGGGTCAAACAACCCTTTCACTGGATCACCTAAGACCATGGGAAAACACAGATATTTACATTACAATTCCTAGCAGTAAAAAAACAATAGCTTTGAACTAACAGTGAAAGTAGTTTTATGGGTGGGGTCACCACAACATCCTGTATTAAGGGGTTGCACCATTAGGAAGGTTGAGAACTACTGCCCTACAGAGAAGTGCTTTCTTTAGACTCACAGCAGGACCCGACACACGGAAGGAAGGTTAGATCTTGTGCCTTAGTCTAACACTGGCTCACGTCAATCACACCGGTTGCTTGAGAACATTTTCCAAAAGCCCAAGACCATGCTGCTAACTGTGTGACTGTATAAGGACAGTCCCTTGGCCATAAGGTCAGGACTGTTGTAAGTGCATGTTATTTAACGGTGCACACATCTACTGATACCACTTTTCCTTCATCTGCCCCTCACCCTCCACCCCTGCACACAGGAGCACACATAGCCCTGGATTTCTCTTCTCTAATTTGTCCAATGCAAATGTTGTAAGCAGATGCGCAAGGTGCTGCTAGGAGACAGGCAGAGATTAATAAAGGTATGCATCCTGCATCTGGCAAGGTGGGGCCTGGAGGTGGAGCTACTGGGCCTCTGCCACACATAACAGGCCATGCCTGTTTGCAGACATGATTCTATGCGGTTCATGAATGTTACTTACACATGCGTGTTTATAGAAACAACCACACATACACCCCTGGCTGGTAACAGAGAAAGTCATTCAAGCTCACCATTCAATACGGCCACTTGTCTAGTAGAGAGAGGCTGTGTGGCTGCGTACATTAGATGCTCATCTCTATGGAAGACAGAAGCAACACAGGGGGCAGTTAACCTGCTCGAACCCGGCACTAGAGACTAAAAGAACCCAGCTCCCAGCGTCTGCCAAACTGAGTCCCTGTTTAAGCTGCCACACATGATTCGCTAGTAAGCATGAAGTAACCGGAGGAAAAGCCACTTTGCCTACACACTCTCATCCCTGCCTGGGCTCCCATCTGTAACGAGATGGCATGAACACAGAGCACATTTAGGTGGCTCTACCAAGCAAGGCTTCCGGAATGCTCCAACAGTGCGTTCTCATGAACTATCGGTACTGAGGATGAAGTTTAAACTGAGCCACTTCACACCTGTGCAAGCCACACCATTCAATGTGTCGGCCTGGGAACTGTGACTTCACACAGGTGCTGTGGGCTTCTCAGCTCTGCACCTAAACCCCCATGTCAAGCCACTCCTGACCACATGTAGCGTGACGCTGGTTTCTGTTTCCTGCTTTATTTCCTGCTGAGTTCATTTTGCTTTGCAAAAATCACTTTGCTGCACTAAGCCTGTGTCCATTAGAGAGTGCTACAGGGCTTGGTGCTGCCTGCTCTGTCTGCAGAAGGGAAAGCCTCAGAAAGGAAAGCCACAGGACTCGCGAGATGCCTGATGAATTAAACTGACAGGGCATCAGAGGGCGGCACAGCCCATCAGTGTAACCACGTGTAGCAGACCAAGATCTTCAAGTACCTACAGGAGAGCCAGGATGACACTGTATGCATAACACAGAGAACAGAACAGGTTCCTGGTGTACAAGACTCTCCCTTCTAGAAAGTTCTTGGTAGGAAACGACTACCTCATTCTCTCCTCATTCACTGGACATCTCCACTGCAGACATGCAAACCATATGCTCTCGTAGTCAGGACAGTTTCCTAAATCAGTTCTCAAAACCCTTAAGGGAAAACTGCAAACTAATGAAGACAGTGAATTTCAAAACAAGAACCAAGGGCTAAGAGCATGGCTCAGTCAATAAGGGCTTGTCAGACAAGCATGAGAACCCGAGTTCGGACCCCCAGCACCTGGGTCAAAAAGCTGGGTTCAGTGGTGTGTGTCTACAATCCTAGCAGTGGAAGACAGAGACAGGAGGATGGCTGGATTCCACTGACCACACATAGAGCCTGGCCAAATTAATTAAAATAATAATTAATCGAAGTTAACCTCTGGTCTCTACATGAGCTCATATTAGCATGTACATGTGTATACACATACACACACACACACACACACACACACACACGCACACGCACACGCACGCACGCACGCACGCACGCACGCACAGAGTTTCCCTACAACCTGCCCCTCACTGGGTCTTGTACATGGAAAGGTGCTGAACATTCAACTTCTTCAAACTAAAGATGTCCTTTCCCAAAATACATTAATCCAAAGTTGGGACCTAGAAAGAAGTTGTCTCCACACTTCAAGCTGACTTCCCAAGGACACAATGGAAAACTCGCCAGTCCCCTCACCACCCTACTGGTCCTCACAACAGCAGTGCCACGGACACTCTCAAAGAGTAGTGCCCAGGCTAAATGTGTAAGGTCACCCCCAACAACACAAATACCACTAGCAGCTGCTCTTCCTCAAGTGCCCAAGTCCTTGGAGAAAAGCCACCCTAAAGGAAACCTTCCAAAAGGCCAGCATGACAGGGGTCTCAGACACCCAAGCCACTCTTGTGCACCGTCCTTACCGAGGGAGGCCCATGGGGAATCTGCACCCCTGGAAGAACCCAGAAGGGAGGCAGGTCCTAGAGCCACCGAGGACAGAGACTTGGGGATCCATCAGCAGCTCTTCAGAGCAGCAACTATACATGTGTCAAGAACGGCTGTGAGCACTGAGCTGTGACTGAGTACACATGCTCCTGCCAGTGGGTAGGCATGTGAAGCCATGGAACATGTGGGCGCCTGCAGAGTGTGCCTGCATTTTAAGTGTGTGTGCTTGTCACATGTTCTAACGTAAGTGTTAGCACAACCTGAGCATGTCACGTGGAGATGAACACACATTCACTCATGCTAGTGGGTCTGCTCAGCAGCTACTGTGAGCTTTGGGAGGATGATAGTGCCTTCTAACACACACACACACACACACACACACACACACACACACACACACGCCCCTCAGCTGTTGCCACTGGCCCCTTTGTTTTTGAGATAACCAGTCCTGTCCTCAATAGAGAGCTCAGAATGTGCTCTGGCTTCACCACTGTGACAGTGGATACATTGTCGTCCTGAGCACCCCTATGGTCTTCCCCACAGTCCAAAGGTCCCTGAGAGCAGTGGGTCCCTTCACTGCCAGAGATTCAGGCCACCACAAAGGAATGTACGGCCTTCACCTCAGCCAGGGCAGGCCTGCTGCTGCGCAGCCCAGTGTGGATTCTTAGCAAGCACAGTCCATCTGCACACACTTGAGACCCTGAAGGGCAAAATTCCTCACAATCCAGCAGAACATGTTCAGAAGACCATGCTTGAACTGAAGCACCTTCTGTTGGAAATGGACCACCAGCCATGATTTCAGCAGCACCTGCAAACAGCTGCAGCTCTCTCTATGGGGCCTCCAGAGCACTCACGTGAGATAGCAAGGGACTCAGAATGGCAGGCAGGTATTTTTCTTCAATAGTACTGGTTCCCACTACAACTCGGAGTGGTCCAGGGGCCAGATGCAGTACCGTAACCCAGAGATTAGGAGAGTGGTCCACCTTCCACAACACATGCCAGCAACAGGTAACATGGCCAGCCACTGGAGGAGGAATGCACTGTTGGCATCCATTAGGTGGGGTCTGTTCTGCAAAGGACCTGACTGAATTCCTGCAGGTGGTTCTCACTGTCCACACATCATAGCCACTTCTGAATCACTGCAACTTCATCATTCACCGCTGCTGACGTAAGGTGTAAACCAAGGAGTACACTCACCCACAAATGAGCATCATGCCTAGAAAGCCCTGTGCTGAGCTTTTGGCTTGAGTCACACCAACCATTCATGTGCCTATAGAATTCAACAAGAAGCTAAACTCCCCCATGCTGTCAGAAGTAGAACTCCACCTCACTGCTGCCACCAAATGTGCCCAGGACTCCACACGCAATGCAAGGCTCATGTCTGCTGGGGATTGTGCCTCGTTTAGATGACATAACTCAGAGTGGGCAGTCTGGAAGCATCTCTCTGGACTGCGTCCCTTCCACCTCAACATCCCATCCCACCTTCCAGAATCTCCAAATTCCAGTGTCTACAATGAACCCACTCACGTGTCCTAAGAGTATGCCTGGGCCCCACAAATGGGTGTGATCTGAACATAGAACCTCACTTAGACTTGATCACCACTCTGGTCATAGACCAAGCATGCTACGGCCACACAGCTTACAGACCCCAGACTCACACAGTGGAAGCAGGAGGCCATGGTTGGCTGGCACATGAGCTCAACTGTAAACCAGGACAAAACCACAGGAATTTGATGGACTACTTTTTCACTCTTCTTTGGTGAGCCCTGTGCCTCAGACAGCTTTGCCTGACACTACAAGGGCTAAGGACTTGGGGGATGATGTACCTGATGACCAATGGCAAGAGCCCATCACTGAAAGGGACTTCTGTCCTACATGACAGAACCCATGCTGTATCACCATCCAAACTTTCCTGATGGAGTGATTATGCCTCTACTTTAAAAGAAGTAACGGGCTATTCCAACGCACACTGAATAAGGCTCTTCAGCACTTCGCTGGTAAACACTCCAGTTATGACCAAGGCAGCCCTTTGTCTGTAGCAACACAATCACCATTAATGACAGGCACCATTTTTTCATACAACAGGGAATCGTGACAGCTTCCCCTGGTCAAACAGACCAAGGAGACCACAGGGGCCAGAATCTAGCGATTCTGAGACCCAAGTAGTCCGCCCAGAAGCATTCAGATGCCCCACTTAACAAGGCCTATGAAGAGAAGGAGAGGGTGACGGGGAGCCATAGTCACCCACAATTTCTTAGCTTACCATGGACTTATTTGTAGGACAATGAACATTTTGAACCAGCAAAACTCAAAAGCAACATGAGAAAATACACCTCAAAGCTTACAGCCCTGGTACACGTGGCTCACAGCCAATGCCGGGTCTCTCTCCCAGACTAGGACCCAGCAGCAGCAGCAGCAGCAGCAGCAGCATGCATACCCAAAGTCCACTGCAGAGGACAGATGCCAGCTAGTCACCTGCAGGTCACAATGAGATTCAACAGGGATTTCCCAGAAGCCAGCTTGGACCATGGAACTCCACCCACAGGGCTACCGCTCCTGTGCACCCCACCTCGACCTCAGCATCTTCATCTGTTTCGCATCTCACTACGGCCAGGCTCTTACCCAAATCCAGAGTGGACAGATGAAAGCTAGCTTTTCTGTCTCTTGCCATCCAAGTGCCATTCAGGTCACCATCCACTCAACATTTCCCTTACAGTATCTGTTCTCTGAGTATTTCTGTCACCTAAGTATCCTGGCTGGTGTACCGTTGGGGTCACACCTACACAGCTGGACCCAAACACTGAATCCTCTATGCACATGGTCTAGAGCGCACCACCACAGCCTCTGAGAGGGCAAAGGGGCAACAACACCATGTCACCTGTTGTGGTGTCTCAAAGCACAGGCTCCCCTATCCAATCCAGCCACGTGTGACCTTAACGAAGACAGCATCCAGGACCACTGAAGGCACAGCGGTCATCACCGCCCATCCTGGCAAAAAGACAGAAAGGCCCTACACACCTGTCCTAAAGCAGCCCCTCAGGTGAAACCTGGGGATGGCACACTTGGACCCTGGGATGAGAAGGCTGGTGACTCGGCCTGTGAAGAGCCACCAGGAGGACACAGTCCCCACCCCAGGGGCTGGAGGTTCAAGAAGGGCAGCCGTCAACTCTCCAGCACCCTCCACCCCTGCGGCTGCTGCTCTCGGCCCCAGACACACCTCCCAGGAGGAAGCACACTCGGCATGCACCCCAAATATTCGTGCCTAAAAATCTGAATCTGACCAAGCAGGGGGTCATGCAGAGAGCTGGGACAACATGGGGAGAAAGCAACCAGTCGTGTGAGCAAGCTGGTGACCACAGGTGGGTATTTAAGAAAGCACACAGTTAAGGAAAATCTGCTGCAGCATATATTAAAATACAGGCACACCGCCTCCGGGGCTACTAGACACAGTTTCAGGACACACTGAAGCACCCCAAACAGCTTCTGGTAAACCACACGGTGAGGGCTGCTACCTCTCCTGTCTATACAGGCAGCAGGCACAGGAAGCATGCCGGACAGAGGCTCAACGGCAGGGCAGCCACGAGGCCATCTACCACCCCACCTCTGATCACAGCCACTGTTCTCAACCAACACGGAAGTGACGCCACATGGATACACCTGGGGGTGAGCCTGGAAGATGACAGGTGAGCATAACTTTCTCCGGATATAGGATAAAATATTTCTAACTTCTTGGTGCTAAGACTCCACAGTGTGTTTATTTGCTTATGTGTTTGTTGAATGAAAAGGCAGGGGCCATCAAGACATCCCGTCCTTTGTATGCCCATGAGATGATTCTTTGCCTGTGGACTCAAGAGTGGAAACCCCTGAACTGAATGGAAGGACGAGCTCTGCAGGTTCTCAAGACCGCCAGGAATCTAGGCAGCACTGCTAGGAGAGCCCCAGGTCTCAGAGAAGAAGGTAGCATCCCCCTCAAACAGCTATAAAACACGGCAGAGTAACCCCCACCCCAAGAAAGGTATGAGGAGCTGGGCTGCGAAGGCCTCTCCAGAACCTACCCTTGGCCATTTCACATACAAGCTTAAACAGACTGTTTTCTTATTTTGTAGCCTATGTATTTTATAAGATCTGGCATTGAGTCATTCAATGCTGGGAAGTCAGGCAGGACCAGGTAGGAGAGGATAACCAAAACTGAGTGTTGCCAAGAGCGACAGAGAACCTATGCTGCAAATTCACAGCTCCAAGTGTGTGTCATGTCACAGAGGACAACCACGGCCTCCTCATCTCAGACCACTTCCAAGGAGTCACCAGGCACAAGGACCAGACACGGGGCCAGAGCCCGTCTCCCTTCCGCAGAGGCTCTCCAACTTCACGCACGCACGGCATGCCCTGTGTCCCACCGGCTACTGTTGCCTCTTCTTCAGTGTTTGGTCTTTAAATGGCTCTGCCTCCTGCTGGGCCTCCTGCTCATTAACAGCCCCAGCACCCGAGCCCAACAGCTTGCTTCCAAGGCTGACTTCCTGCCTAGGACACCCAGCCCAGGTTTACTGCACGACCTGAGCCCCTCCAGGAAGCTGCATCTAAAACACACAAGAGCCAACAGCCAGCAGCGCGTGTTATGAGCTCTTTCAAACACACTGGGCTGGGAAGGGTTTCAGTCACAGAATGCTTGCCTAACACACTGGGTTAGCCACTCAAAACTGTCAAAATAAACACACTATGTATGTATCGGCCCAGTGAGCTCACTCACCACCCTTAAAGTGATTACTACCATTCTGCCAGCATGTGGATACAGGAACTAGGCCCAGAGAGGGTGCACACACCACTCTGTGTCACCCAGCTCAAAATGTCTGAGAGGGACTCTGATGGGATCTGGGGAGGTGAGAGTGGAGTTCCATCCCCATGTGTCTGAGTTATCCCCCCAGAAGGAGGCTGTGGGAATAAAGGGATGAGGTAGAAAGGAGACGCACAGGCCGGAGCAGAACTCCGCAAGACTGGGCTACAAAGACATGACTTTCCAAGACACGCCCGCATGCAGCACAAACCCCCAACTCAAACACAGGAAACACAAAGGCACAAAACCCATGCACTCCTCTGAAGGTCTTCAGACATCAACGCCTCTGCTCCTGCTTCTCACACACCCAGTGGCTCACGCCTCTGCTCCTGCTTCTCACACACCCAGTGGCTCACCCGAGCCCAGCCCCAGTGCAAACTGGCACGCTCTCCCAGAACGATGAATCCAAGCTCTGTGAGATACTTCACTTAAGCCACTGATGGCTTCGAATCCTGTGGGAAAACACTCAAAAGGGAGACCTGCTCACAGGGTCACTCCACTCCCACCTCCAGATGCTCTGGGCTAATTTGGGGAGCGTGAAATAGAGAGCAAACAAGAAGGCCAGAGTAGCCAGAGATGACATTCCCTCTTGAGTCCCATGACTGCTGCCCCTTTATAACTGTCCTCACTGGTCTCCCTCAGCTCTCTACCTCCAGCACAGGATCAAGACTTGCCCAGCCTAGCTAGCTACTGGTGGTCATGAGTGCTGGCCTGTGTGTAGCAGGCAAGACCCATCTCCAAACAGCTCCAGTCAGTAAGCACTGTGGTGTGCCCAAAATAATCAACCCAGAAACAAGAGACAGCTATCTAACCTGACTGGACATGATTGCACAGACAGCAGGAGACCCACGGATTCCACACCGAGATCAGCAGTATGAGGGATGTCATCCCAGTACCAGCCAGCTGAGTACTAACACAGGGACCAGGGCAGGCTGAGGGACTGAGGGAGAAACAGATCCAAGGCCATTCATGTTAGATGGCTGTACCCTTAGTTAGAAAGCAAATGGGAAGCCAGAGAGCACCTGAAGAGGCGAGTGTGACCAACCAGGCTGTGAGCAGACAATGGACAGGAGAAATGGGGAGATGGGGATCCTGAAGCACCTTTGGGGTGCAATAAAGCAAGGCAGCAGTGACTCTGAGCAACAGTGTGTGGAGAGGCCTTGCAGGATTGTCTCCACAGAGGCTCAATGATTGGACAAAAGCTAATGTCCTCATCTAACTAGATTCCAGGCACCTCTAGAAAAGAAAAGGCATCACCATTTCCCATGAGGTTACCCTGGTCACTACTAAAAGCTACAAGCAGCTGCTCCCCAGACAAGGAAGATGGGATCATGAAGACTCACTACCCGGGGCCCTGGTCACAGTCCCAGTATACCCTGCTCCCTCCCAGTGTGGTTGTGGGGACAGCACAGTCCGAGATAGGACAGGAAAACTTTCCCACAGTTCCAGCCAGGGAATATGTTACATTACCTAGGCAGCTTCATTTTCTCAGCGTAGTGTAGCCATTTCTTGTAGTTGTAAATGTTCAACTTAAGCACACTGGTTTCCTGTTTTCTTTTCAATTCATTTTCAGGTGTAAAACAATAGCATGCATCTTACCCTCTTTATGCAGCCAATACAACGCATAAAATGAAAAACAGCAACCAGTACTTCCAATATTTATCCACTGGTTTATAAGTTTTGTCATATGGGCAGCCTCACAAACTGGTATAATGCACCCAAAACTGGCTTAGAGCACAGAGGTCTCTTGGGAGACTGCACCAGGTCAGCATGCCAGCGAGAGCAGCCTGGCTGCACACAGTTCCCTGCAGAGGTGCCCTAGGAGATCATCCAATGGACTATAAAGGTCAAGAAACTGGTGAAGTCTACTTCCTGTGCAACAAAATGTGTGCATTGTATTTGTCTAAAATCACAGATGCTAAGACAGGTGGTATCTTTCATCCTTTGTGGCCTGGACAGGCCTATGGTCACCAGGTGAGGTGAGATAAACCACTCAACTAGGAGGAGGCAAGAACTCGGTCTGTGAAGTGCTCACCTCATCAGCACGGGATCCCAGTCTGATCCCCAGAGCCCATGTGGTGTACATACCTGGAACCCCAGTACAAGGGAAGAGGAGGGAGGATCCTGAGGCCTGCTGGCCAGCCAGTCTCACCCAATCAGTAGCCCCAGGCCAGTGAGAGACCCCTACCTAAACAGCAAGCACATGTATGTACATACACACACACACACACACACACACACACACACACACACACACACACATATGCCCACACAACACCCAACTCCAGGGGCACAGATAAAGATGTACATCCATGTCACCATTCACTCCACAGCTTGGTCCTCAAGGATCCTTTGCTGTGAGGGCTACATCACCTCCCACATATTTGTCTCCTAGTGAGGAAAGATCCTAAACCTCTCAGCAACAATGGAGCATGAACAACAGGAACGGCTGAGGGGCCAGCACCCCAGAAGAGGCCCAACACCCACTCCTCATCAGCTTCAAGCTCACTCCTGAGTATTCCACTTGTTCTAATGAAGTTAGAGGTTCCCCCCACCCCTCCCAGATTTAGCTCTGAACGCCGGAACAGAAGCACCCAGTGGAAACTGGACATGCTAACCTCTGCTGCCTGGCAGAAACTGGGCGCCTTCTCCCAGCAAAATGTAAAATTAGTAAACTGACAGCAGGGTGAGATCACCAAGCCAAAATTACCCCCAAACTACTACTTCTTAAGAATCTGCTGTCCTGCTCCTCCTGGAACAAACCACACAGCTCCACCTTTGTACTTATAGGGCTTCTTAAAAATAGGCTTCGGCGGAGACTTCTGAATGTACGGCTGCACAACACAGTGACCACACTCAGAATTCTCAACTACAAACCTGCCCTTCTTCTCCAAATAACTAAAAACCCGGTAACAGTTTCCACTACTGCCTGGGGGAAAAAAAGGGTTCTCTCAATGAAAGGGAAATGGGAAACTACGGGGCTGTGGCCAGGGGAGGAACTCAGGAGCCATGGTAACTCTGGCCTTCCTGTCAAAGCCTTCAACATTTCTAAAAATATAATGCAACGCTGGGATTTAACAGAACCTCCACTTTCTAATTTTATCTTCTTCCTTTAGAAAGCCTGGAACCCTAAAAGTTAAACCACTGTCCTGGAAATCAGGCTGTGGTGATCTGAGTAGGAATGGCCCCCACAGACTCCTGTGTTTGAATGCTTGGCTCATAGGGAGTGGCACTATTAGGAGGTGTGGCCTCCTTAGAGTAGGCGTGGTCTTGTTGGTGGAAGTGTGTCACTGCTAGGGTGGGCTCTGAGATCTCATCTATGCTCAAGCTGCGCTTGGTGTGGCACACAGTTCACTTCTTGTTGCCTGTGGATCAAGACGTGGAACTCTCAGCTCCTTCTCCAGCACTATGTCTGACTACATGCTTCTCGCCATGAGGATAATGGACGAAACCTCTGAACTGTAAGCCAGCCTCAATGAAATGTTTTCCTTTCCAAGAGTTGCCGTGGCCACGGTGTGTCTCCACAGCAACGGACACCCTGACTGGGACACTGGCACACACTGGCACGGCCACCCCACTTAAATGCTTTCACCTAACACACATAACTGTGTTCTTAAGGCAGGCGTCAAATTGTACATTTAAGTGGTTAAAATGGCACATTTTATACTATGTACATATTATCACAATAAAAATACAAAATCAAGATTTTCAAAAGCAGGAGATCATGTGAAATCCTACTATATGTACTTCCCCAGCAATCTACAACATAAAACGGGAACTAAATTTATAAGACAGCACCAAGTAAACAGTGTATTTCTACATTTGGATGCAGCTTAGTAATCACTGCTTTTTAAGATTTATTTTCTTTTTAATATGGGGAGGGGCACATACACTTGAGTACAGGTGTTCATGGAGGGCCAAGAGGCAGCCAGATCACCTGGAGCTGGAGTTAAAGACGGTTGTGATATGGGTGCTGGGATCCAAACCCAGGTTCTCTGCAAGAGCAGTAAGTGCTCCTAACCACTGAGCCACCTCTCCAGCCCAACTCCATTTGATTTTTGTTAGCATTTAACACCCACCCTTGGCTGAAAGCACTCCAGTTCTGACTAACTCGGAGCCAGGACTCCCTACCTGTGATTTTCTGTCTGCATCTGTCTGATTCCATGAGATAAATAAAACTATTCAATGTCCTTCCTATGCTTTTCCCTTTGCACACCTTCTCTGAAGGTTTCTGTGTTAGCTAGCTGATCAGAAAACACCTTCCAGAGGGTGGCATTCTTCGCAAGAAATAAGAAGCCTAAGTAAAACGGGTGTGAAAACACTGCAGGGCAGCTGGGGTACTGTACACAGTGCAGACACTGTCACTGCAGGGCAGCTGGGGTACTGTACACAGTGCAGACACTGCAATGCAGCCGGGGTACTGTACACAGTGCAGACACTGCAGGGCAGCTGGGGTACTGTACACGGTGCAGACACTGCAGGGCAGCTGGGGTACTGTGCACAGTGAAGACACTGCAGGGCAGCTGGGGTACTATGCACGGTGCAGACACTGCAGGGCAGCTGGGGTACTGTGCACGGTGCAGACACTGTCACTGCAGAGCAGCTGGGGTACTGTACACGGTGCAGACACTGCAGGGCAGCTGGGGTACTGTGCACGGTGCAGACACTGCAGGACAGCTGGGGTACTGTGCACAGTGCAGACACTGCAATGCAGCTGGGGTACTGTACACAGTGCAGACACTGTCACTGCAGGGCAGCTGGGGTACTATGCACAGTGCAGACACTGCAGGGCAGCTGGGGTACTGTACACAGTGCAGACACTGTCACTGCAGGGCAGCTGGGGTACTATGCACAGTGCAGACACTGCAGGGCAGCTGGGGTACTGTACACAGTGCAGAAGATGTCACTGCAGGGCAGCTGGGGTACTGTACACGGTGCAGACACTGTCACTGCAGGGCAGCTGGGGTACTGTACACAGTGCAGACACTGTCACTACAGGGCAGCTGGGGTACTGTACACGGTGCAGACACTGCAGGGCAGCTGGGGTACTGTACACGGTGCAGACACTGCAGGGCAGCTGGGGTACTGTGCACGGTGCAGACACTGCAGGGCAGCTGGGGTACTGTGCACAGTGCAGACACTGCAATGCAGCTGGGGTACTGTGCACGGTGCAGCACCAGCACAGGCTCTTTCTCCACTCATCCCAGAAGGAAGCAATCACAGCTGGGGCATCCCCACTGTAACCCTCCAGGAGAGGACATGCACTGTCAGGGGAGGGCTCACATCCCTACACCGTCTCCCTAACGAGGTGTGCAGTTCATCTGTCACTGAACTTAAGCAGCCCCTAACCTTCCGCATTGTGTTATGAGGGACTTATAATGGAAAAACAGTTTTTCAATTCAAGTCTCCAGATTCTGGGAGGCGGGGTAGGTGTAAAGGGCACAATTAGTGCTCCCACTTCTTGTATCTACAGGCCTGTGCTTGTCAGGTTTGGTTTGGTTTTCGACAATCTGACACAAGCTGGAGTTGAATGGGAAGAGGAATCTCACTGAGAAAATGCCACCGTCATACTATCTGAAGGCAAGACTGTAGCCCGTTTTCCTGATTGAAGACTGGTGCGGGGGTGCGGGGTAGGCCCAGTCCACTGAGGCGAAGGGTGACGGGGAATGTCATCCCTGGACAGGTGGGCATGAGTTGAAAAAGAAAGCGGGCTGAGCGAGCTATGAGGAACAAGCCAGCAAGCAGACCCCTCTGAGGACTCTGCTCCCAGGTCCCTGTCTCAAGCTCCCGCCTTGAACTCCGTCAGAGGACTGCGACACGGGGTATGGAAGCCAAACAAACCCTTACTTCTCCACGTGGCATTTGGTCACACTGTTTCATCGCAGCAACCGAAACCCTAAGACACGGCCACAAAGGGCTGAACTGCTCTGAACTGAACTAGCCCATCCCCACAAGATGAGATTCTACAATAGAAGCTGATGAGAGCCCAGGAGTTTATCTGGGAGCCCTGGGCGATCAGACACAAGTCCCTATCTTAGCACATACTTCTCTGGCCAATGCCGGGCTGACAGTTTTACTAGGAGTCTTCAGCCTCCTGCCCGCATGTCCCCATGCCCCACTGCCTCACTCCCCTCCAGCACTTCGTGTCCTGCCAACAGCACCACTGTCCCTGTAGTTCCTGGAGATGACAGTTATCCCTCCCACCCATCACACTCAACAGATGATGAGCATGTCTTAGGGGTTCTACCTTGCAGTATAAGCCAAAGCAGCCCGGTTAGCGTGTCTTTCTACCTCCTCACACATCGGCCCCACTTTCACCCTCTTCCCTGGGCCATCTGCTGCATGATTTCTCTGTTGCAGGATGACTTCAAGGCTGTTGCAGGATAACTTCTCCAGTATCAGCTCTTGGAGAAATTAGCTCACCGTACAAGCCTGAAAACCTGAGTTCAATTCCTGACTCCTGCAAGTTATTCTCTGGTCTCTACAAGCACCCTGGGGCGCACACCTACAATGCACACGTAAGTGTAATTTTAAAAGTAAAAATTATAATAATTTAAATTTTTAAATTAAAACACATACTAGCTATGAACCACTGACCTGGCACACCCAGAAGTCCTTAGCACTCAAGCACACTTACACACAAGTACATATATGTGCACAAGGCAGGTGTGTTTCAAGGTAAGACTGTGTGCACACACACACAAAGGTGTGTATGCTTACATTGACTTAAACACATCCATACTTTGGAGTGTAAATACATGGCACACTTGCATGTGTGCATACTGTGCACTTATAGCATGAAAGTACATGCCTTCACACACACATTGTTCACTGTTACACAATTGTGTGCTTCTGTACATGTGTGCTTGTATACACTCATACACACACACACACACACACACACACACAGAGCAGTGTAAACATTCAGGTACTCAGCTGTGGCCATGTGCTTCTGCATACATACATGAATGTACACAGGTGTTCACACACCTCTAAGCTCCAGCGTTCTCATACTTCCCCTCCTGTCCTGGGCTCTGGCCACTTTCCTGTCCCCTAGAACCATTACCTACTGCTCCTCAGAAGCTGGAGTCCCTAACAGTACGCCCTTCAAGTGTACTTGCAAAGGTAATCTCACAAACTCCTGCCATGTAAGAAGTTCAAGCTGAAAAACAAAACACCTGACCCCCGCAGTGATCACTTACTCTTGTCAACCAGGACAGAGCCCATCCTAAACATCTGTAATCCACCCAGGAAACGTTCAATCTCAGCACGCCTCAAATAAAAGCCCTACAAGGTACAGAAAAGCAAATCTGCAAGACCACACTACATCTACCACCAGGAGGTGACTACGGAGCGGTGTGGAGGTCAGGACACAGGACAGCAGGAGTCCCTCTGTCCTGGCATCCTCCCACAGCTTAGGTCTGAACAGGCGCACGCAGGGTTCAGAAGTTACACGTGTAAACCGGTAGGGAGGCCAACAACAAGGCACTTTCTAAACGCCTCTGACCAAGAATTAAGTGGAATTAATTGATACAGTGATGGAAATAACGGGGAAAGACAAAGAAGCATGCCACAAAGGCTTTTTCAACGAAGACCACAGCCTAGACTACAGGGTGAGAGCTTATCACAGGGAAAGAAAGGAAGGGAAAGGAAAAAGGAACGACAGGCAAATCAGTTTCAGAAATAAACGGAATAAACTCAAAAGAAAATCCACAATAGGATTAAAGCCTAAATCCAACTATTTGTTCCCTATAAGGCATTCCTAAAATTAAAGACCTCTGAACAGTCGACCAGAAACAGTAGACCAGAATATACCCGAGAAAGAAAAACAAAACCGACAGTGAAAATTCAAATGTCCTGTGAAGTTTAATTCAGGGCTGGACAGCAACCCCTGGGCAGAGCACTTGCCCAGCATTCACAAGGCCCTGGTCCCGTCCCCAGCACTGAAGAAAGAGGAAAAAAAAAACCACTAACACTAAATTATAAAGTATGAAGATATCACTGACCTACACTTTTAAGACAAACAACAGAATAAAATGCAAAGCACAATTCATGAAGACACAGAAACATCAGCAGAGAGGAAAAGACAACCCAGGAAATGTGATGAATCTCTCATAATCCTGGATGATTAAAGCAAGCATAAGAAACAGATCTGAAGGACATCAATGTTCCCTCTAACTTCACAGTCTGTACACAAGGTGCCCCCACGCACCTCAGAAGCCAGCAGAGGCCCCCCATGGGCTCCACACATACCACCATGACAAAAAGTCAACATGTACTCCCAAAACAGGATTACCAAAGGATCAGCCACATGAGAGGGCTCAATTCTCATAGTGACATAGAGGAGGCCAGAACTAGGCCACCCACAGGTCCAAGTCCAATGTACATAAAGAAGCAAAATAAATACCCAAGGCTGACCCACAAAGAAACAGTAACATGGACAGATAAAAATCATCTACTCACTTTTAATGACCCCAGTGAAGCATCTAGACAGAAGGAGGAGGTGGAGTCTAATGATTTCCCCCACAGGAAAAATAAGAGAACATAGTAGGTCATGGTTACACATGTACGTGAACTTGGAAGGCTGAGGTAGGGGGATGGTGAGCTGGAGAATGCCAGCCTGGAACACATAATGAGCTCTTGTGTCAAAAAATAAAACCAAGGCTGGAGTGATGCTCAGAAGTTATGAACATAGAACTCATGGAGAGGACCCAACTTCAGTTCCCAGCAAACAAGATGGTCCGTTCACACCCACCTGTAACTCCAGCTCCAGTGGATTTGATGCCTTCTTCTGGCCTCTGTTTATAGGTACACAGATGTGTATACTCATACACATATACTCATAAACAAAAAATAATTTTAAATATGTTCCATAAAGATATTCGAAACACTTAAGAAAGTGGCTATTATCCAAAGTGTTCTTGCAAAGCAAAAATCCCAAATTATTAGTAGAAAAACTGACTAAATGAAGTCAAGTGATTTTCAAGAGAGATAAAATGACCTGCAGACATTAAGATATACGCATCATCTTATGATGCAATGGTATTTCAGGCTGGCCAAGATTTTAAAGACTGGTAACAAAGACAGAGAAACCCAAGAGCACAGATTCTTACAGAGAATGATCCATGCCACTGGGGACCTCTGTTGCGAAGTCTGGTGATATTCACCCATTAAAATAACCTCTTGTTTCAAATACCACACCTTGGGGAACTGACCCTAGAAGCATTCCCACAAGGACATACACTGTATATCCGGAAAGTACCCTGCATGCTAGAAACTCTGGAGGCGACCCCAATGTCCACCTCCCAGACACAACAAACTCAGGAAATGGAGCTAGTAAGCACAGCACTCCCCTGTGGGATATTTGTGATCAAGGCCACCCAAATAGTCTGTGCTCTTCCCACACTGGGCATGGAGCATGTTCAAGTGGGTGTCACACACAGGACTATGACTGAGGCATGCCTTTAAATTTTTATATTAAAAAAAATACAAAGAGAATGAGGAGATCTTAGTAGGTAATGGTGTTTGCTATGAAATCAAGAGAACCTGAGTTCAAATCCCAGCAACCACATAAAATCCATGTGTGACTAATGAATGCCTGTACCCGATTCCCTGGAGCTCACTGGCCAGCCAGCCTAGCTGAAAGGCTCAATGAGAATGTCTCAAAAAACAAGATGGAAAGCTCTATAGAGGACGAGAGCTATGTACTCTTCTGGCTGTGAATGCACATGTACCTGCACATACCTATGAGTGCACACACCACACACGTGTGTATGTATACACTAATATATATATATATATATATGTATACAGAGAATTTTTTAATCTTAAAAATTGGTTGTAGAAAAACTCATGTAACATGATAACATTTTAAGTGTGACATGGAGGGCACATAAGTGGAAAATCTTCACACATAACTAAGCTAGTGTAGTTAGAAGCCCATCAGACCAGTACAGAGAAAATAAATAGCTTACATAAAATTATATCCATGTTATACAATGTCTAATTTTTTTCCTCCAAATGCCATTTCCCCTTTACTTTACAAATGTCCAATATCAATGTCACTTTTTAGTCACTGATAACACACATTTTGTATAAGCACAAATACAGATAGTCAAAGATAACACACAATTTGAAAATAAATCATTTGATGTGGACATAGACCATGCCACCCCAAGCATTTGACTATTATTAAATTACTAGGATAGACAGATGCTGGGGGGCTGGAGAGAATAGCTTAGTGGTTAAGAACACTGACTATTCTGGCAGAAACCTGAGTTCAATCTGTAACTACAGTTCCAGGGGATCCAATGCCCTCTTCTGTTCTCCCTGGGTACTGCACACACATGGTACACATACATGCAGTCAAAACATCCATCCATACCTATGAAATAATAACTACTTTAAGTTTAAAAATATTTTTAAAAATAGGGGCTGATGGCTCACCAGTTAAGAATACATGCTGTTCTTGCAGGATTCAGATTCAGTTCCCAGCACCCACATGGTGGTTTCACAACCATCTGTAACTCCAGTTCCAAGGGATCCAGTGGCCTTTTCTGGCCTCTGGGGGCACCAGGCATGCACAAGGCATACATATATACACGCAGGCAAACACTCATACACATATTCTTTAGTTACTAAAATAAATCTGTGGCTAGAAACCAAACTTCAGAGACTGCTACAACCAGTGTTGTTGATAATAGAGGGGGAATGGGGTCTTCCTGTCATCTTGAAAACTTCAGGAACCTTAGCCTTTGAAAATTTTCTGTATGTCCTCAAGATGCGGTCTAGCTTTAAGCCCTGAGCAGTAAGACCCTGAGAACACCTGTCAAGCAGTTTCTCTGGTTCAATAATTAAAACACACATGTAGCTTCAACTACTTCCCCTGACAACAGCATTCAAATCACCTCAGGCAAGGAAGTTATATGGAAGAGACAAAGTCCACATCTGAGCCTTATGGGGACATGGCCCTGCTCTCCCTCAGCTACCATAATTCCCTTCACTTAAAAATAGGACACAGCCCATTTTCTTAGCTCCAACTGCAGACATCTTAAAGTGTATTAAACAAAGTGCCTTTCAAATGAATAGGAAAGAATTCTGCCCCAAGTGATTAACTGTAAGCCTATAGTCCTGTTTTCCACTAACCCTCTGAAAGCAGGCAGGGTTTGTCTAAGAAAGGGATGTTATAATCAGAACACTCTAATTTATTGTGATCCTGAAGTCCGTCTGACCAGCAGATCCTAAGGCAATTGAATAACCATAAATTTCACATGACTGGTTAGAAACAGCCTGAGCTCTTGAGCCCCCACCCAGATGTACAGCCGGCAGGGGGTGACTGGCTCTGGCAGCTTAAATCATTTTCAAGACCAGAACCCAGAGATGAAGCCTAAAGTCACAGAGACTCGGGGATTTCTGAACCCAAGGAGCAATCAAACAAGATCTGTCCACTCACCAGCGAGGACCCTCGGGACACAGTTTTCTGTTAAACAGATATGCCCCTTGACTACATCAGCATACGTGCTGACGGGCACTTTCTGTCCTCCGTGAGCAATGTACACTTGGCCTTGGTGACCCCACCTGAGCACAAGCCTATCTCAGGTTTAAAAGCCTAGCAAGTTTTCTGAACACTGATACTGCCATTCCACGAGATAATAAACAGAGTTCCAGGCCATTTCAGCGGTATTTCCCTTATCAAAACAAGCACTGCCATGATTGATACAGCCAGGAACGGAACTTGACCCTCAGTCAAAATAATAAACCTGATGATCAGAACATCTGCATTCACAAGCAGGAAGAACTGGTAACTGAGAGTTCCATCCAAGAACAGGGCCCAGCCCCAGAACCAGGAAGCAATTCACAGCTTGCCTTGAGAGGGGGATAAAACTGTATTCACCAAACCAGAGAGCCTGAAAACCACGGCAGGCTTTGCCGGGTGCACACACCCAGCAGCACACACCCAACGCCCCGGTGCTTACTAACCGGCTCTCTGCTCACTTTCTTCTTAAGGCCCTTCCCTTCCAGCTGGTGTCTCTCTCACGTGGCCCACTGTGAAGCACCCCTCTGTGACATTCTCACTCCCAGTAATGAGGGACACACATCGGAAGGCTGGGAGCCTGCCACGCCGGCACATTGCCCACCACCACGACCGCCAGGGCGGCAGAGCCTCAGGCATCTAGGCAACTTTGGGTCACTCTGACGCTGTCTGCCCTGTTCCTCTCCAGACCAGCAACTCTTCTAACACAACTGCTCCCTGGACATTACGACTGGCACTGATGTGACAGTACCGTGCCCTGTCTGATAGAAGGAGACTAGTGAAATGCTCTTCCCTGGTCCTTCTGAGAAAAGAAGCAAGGTGGTCTGCCTGCCTCCACAGTGCGCCCTAAGCAAACCCCTAAACACAGCCATCTTCACAGACTCCGATACAGAGCTGAGAGGGTGCTGGCCGGCTTGTAACCCAACAACCGTGCTTCAGACGGGCAGCACCTGGGGTGGGAAAGGGAAGGAGGCCTGGGCTGAGGAGAAAGTGTGCTCATCCTCTACCAGGACAATGTTTTCACAGGGATGTACATCAACCCTCCTCGCGGTTTCCATCTGGTCTACCTCGGCCCTAGACAATGTTTATCAATCTTCTAAATTCCCTCGTGTTGTGAGAGTCTCAAAAACACACCAAACTGTGGTGAAAAAAAAAAAAACAGTTTAAGGTTTAATGTATAAATAATATCTTCATAAATGAGGTCACATTTCTCTGCTGTTTTGAACAAGTACCATTTTGACCAGCACCACTGTGGTGATAAATTGCGCACCCCAGTATACTGTGTGCCCTAATAGTGTACCCTAATAAACTTCTCTGGGGACCAGAGGACAGAGCCAGCCACTAGACTAGACATAGAAGCCAGACAGTGGTGCCACACACCTTTAATCCCAGCACTTGAGATCTCATGTCTTTGCTTGGGAAGGACACACGCCTTTAATCTCAGGAAGTGATGGCAGGAAGCAGAAAGGTATATAAGGCACGAGGACCAGGAACTAGAAACTTTTTAGCAACAGTTCAGCTAAGACCCATTCCAGGGAGAACTCAGAGGCTTTCAGTCTGAGGAAACAAGATCAGCTGAGGAGTTGTCGAGGTGAGGTTGGCTGTGGCTTGTTCTATTTCTCTGATCTTTCAGCGTTTACTGCAATATCTGGCTCCCGTGTTTTTTATTAATAAGACCCTTTAAGATTTGTGTTACACACTACACTTTAACGAACTGAACTAACCAGCTAAGTGCCATCTTTAAACCTATGAAAAACAGTACGTGAATCACCTTACAGTTTATACTAAACTGTCATTAGATGATAGAGAACACATACTCATCTTTGGTCCACACCTTCTTTGGACTAAACACCAAATTAAAAACTAATTCACTTCAAATTGCAAAATCACCCTCAGGATTCCTCAATTGAGCAGCTAAGTGTACGGTGACCATCTGAAGGTCCACGGCCCTTCTGGGTCTTTAAATACAGGAGGAGACACTCAGAGCATGGGAGGTAGGTGCTCAGGGACAGCCTAAGAGCACCCTGTTGAACATGCTACACCTCTTAGCAAACAGGCACCCTGGTGTAAACACCATCCCTCACAGTGAACAGGGGTCACTCTGGTGTGCACACCATCCCTCACAATGAACAGCGTGACCCTGGTGTGCACACCATCCCTCACAGTGAACAGAGACACCATGGTGTTCACACCATCCCTCACAGTGAACAGGGTCACCCTGGTGTGCACACCATCCCTCACAGTGAACAGAGGCATGCCCGCACACATGCCACACCTCTCAACAAGATATCAAGTAGGACAAGAGTAAAGGCCAGCAGAGGGGACTGGCCTTCTGTTTCTATGACTTGGGGTTCTGTGACTACTCAGTTGCAAGGGGTTCCAGCTATCTGCATTTTTCCTTCCTTATGGGGGGAGGGTGTTCACACATGCCCAGAGACATACTGGATCTAAAGACAAAAACTGGGCCTACCATGCTGAGTCCCTTTTGAGTAATAATAATGCTAGAATTCAGCAGTTTATCAAATGCTGCGGCAGAGGTGGAAGCCACGGTACAGGAAACACCAGTCATAGTCTAGAAAGAGAAGATGCTGTGTTCCAAGAGTACACAGGTGGGACAGTTCCTGGGGGTCAGGTCCCTGGGGGTCCCCACGGTCTCCCTCGGTGTTCAGGATGTCAGCAATATGGTCTCTCAGGGTAGGGCTTGAGAACTTTCACCCCTCAGAATCCATCCCAGCTATTTCAAAATAGCTTCGCAAACAGGTACCAGGAGAGTGAAATGCAGGTCCATATGGAGTGGGGATTTCCATACCAGGCCTGACATGGGTGGGGCCCCTCACCATGCTGGCTACTGGAACCCAGGCCGCTGCCAAATGGGGCTTTGTCCACACTGGGATGGGCTGCTGGCAGGACTACACATAAGTTTCAAAGATCTGGCACAGAGAGAATAAAAACTACATCAGTATTAATTAATTCCTGGATTGTTCGCATGAGGGGGGTTGTTTGGTTGGTTTGGTTTTTTGTTTTTTCTTTTTTTTTTTTTTGTTTTTTTTTGTTTGTTTGTTTGGGGTTTTTTTTGGTTTTTTTGAGTCAGGGTTTCTCTGTGTAGCTTTGGAGCCTTTCCTGGATCTCGCTCTGTAGACCAGGCTGGCCTCGAACTCACAGAGATCCACCTGCCTCTGCCTCCTGAGTGCTGGGATTAAAGGCGTGCGCCACCACCGCCTGGCGCTTGTTTGCATGTTTTTAAAACTACATTAATTTGTGTGCACACACGCACATGTGCACAGGTCAGAGGACAACAATGGAAACTGATTCTCTCCTTCCACCAAATGGGCTCCGAGGCTCCAACCCAGGCTAAAGCCCTTTATCCACTGAGACATCTCCTGGGCACTCACTCACTCACATGTTTAAGAAACACTCTGAATATATTAAATTCTTTGAAACATCATGAATTTTACACAATTCTCTTTTGATGTGATTATTAGCATTCTATCTTAATGAGCAGCAAGCAGTCCATATAGACAGCAACCGAGTAGACCAAACCTGAGGCCTGCTTCTAAACCGCCTCTGGGCTAAGAACAGCTTTGACATGTCTGACAGTTGGGGAAGAAAATAACAAAGCAACATTGTGTGAGACGTCAGACTATATGGAACCCAAATTGCAAGCGTCCATAACGAAGGCTTCTCCGTGGTGATGTACAATCTCTAATGCTTAGTACTTCAAGGCCAAGACCACAGAGACGTCTTTAACTGGCCCAAAAAGCCTATCTGAGAAAAAGTGTACTGGGGCTGGGCAGACGGCTCAGTGGCTAAGTGTGCTTGCCTGAGTTCAAATTCCTTACATGCATGTATGTATGTATGTATGTATCTATGTAAGAAAGGGAGGGAGGGAGGGAGGGAGGGAGGGAGGGAGGGAAGGAGGGAGGGAGGGAGGGAGGGAGGGAGGAAGAGAGAGAAGAAAAGGAAAGGAAAGGAAAGGAAGGGAAGGGAAGGGAAGGGAAGGGAAGGGAAGGGAAGGGAAGGGAAGGGAAGAGAAGAGAAGAGAAGAGAAGAGAAGAGAAGAGAAGAGAAGAGAAGAGAAGAGAAGAGAAGAGAAAAGAAAAGAAAAGAAAATCCAGGCATGGCTACATATGCCTGTACCCCCAGTACACTGTGGAGATGGTTACTGGGGCTCTCTTGGCCATCAGCCTAGCTCCAAGTTCAATGAAAGATATACACACACACACACACACACACACACACACACAAACACACACACACACACCGAAAAGGAAGGAGTGAGACGGGATTGGCACTTCTTCCTCAAAATGTTGCACCTACAGACATAGGTGTAGGGGAGGCAGCTAGAAAGGATGGATTTCAAAGGTCCCTACCAGTCCACTGGACAGAAGGACCCAGACATGATCGAAACCCCCAGAAGTCTGGAGCCCCCAAACCTCCTGCACTGAGTCTTCCTTAGACCATTCACAGTAGCTACTCAAGGCTCACGCTTATTTTCAGGCCAGATGGTCACATAAGGACTAGGGATCCAAAGGCTCCACGGCCAGCCAAACTCAGGTGAACTGCTATGATGTCCTCCAGTCTCTTGTGAAGAATTCACCAGTGGGAATGGGGAGTGGGCCATGACTCCCCAAGTTCTCCTACTTACTTCAAATGGCTCAGACCAAGATGGAAATCCATTCTGCAGTAATTTCAACAGGCAGAGGGGATGATGGAGTCACAAACCAAGGACAACTGTCCAAGGAGGTCGCCTGCCCAGATCAGCCAGCTTCTAGTCTAGAAGAGTTCTGGTTTCCACATCCCGGAGGAAAAGGCATAAAGGACTGCCAACTTCCTCCAGATGTTCTGAATGTCAAATAAAACACACGGAGCTCACAACAGTGCCTTGTTCTGAGCAGGTACCAGAGGAAAGGTCCATGAAATCACACGGGCTTCGGTGGGAGACTCATGTGGGGGACTGGTTATCCAGGCTTGCTCCAATTTAAGCCTACAATAAATAACTAGTAAGAGGGCCAAGCAGGGTAACTCAGCCAGCAAAGGTGCTTGCCACCAAGCTGGACAACCTGAGTTCAATCCACAGGACCCACATGGTGGAAGGAGAGACCCAACTCCCACAATTGGATCGCTGACCTCCACATGTGTGCTGTGGCACACACTGGCCTGTGGCACACACACAGTGAGTAGATGAACAGTAGCTCCTAAGGCACTGTGTTTTGTTTTTAGGACCTCGGCTTTGTGGTATCTAAGTAGCCAGGAGGAACCACCTTTGAAAATCTCCACAGCCTCTGCCTTGGTACTGTCCCTGAGCGCCAGAGTCTGTGTAAAATAAAGAGCAATATTCAAGCCAATGGGAGAGCGTCCTGTGCTACACACTGAAGAATGCTCTCCCCAGGAAGAACCCATGTGCGACATATAAATCATCACCTCATGCTTTTTATTTTGGCTGCCAGAAAGCTCTGATCCTAAATTATGGCCTATGCATCCCCCCTGGAGGGAGTCCTGAGGTCTGTATGGACAAACTTAGTTTCCCACCATCATGACCAATTAATTAGTCCATGTCCTGTGTCTTATTTGTACTTTATGACATATTGGATGTGTGACCTTAAGCGCTCTCAGCCTTTAATGGCAACAGAGATATAAACACAAACTATTAACACCAACATGAATATAATGTGATTTTAATCACCAGATACTCAAACGGGCTGGCCACACGCTCACCCAGCACCTACAGGGAGACACAGCCTGTTGTGATACTAATACAGTAAGCTGTGCAGCTCTCGGTTTACACTGGCCATAACACATTTTGAGAAGTTCTTAGGAAATCAGCAAATTACCCAGTACAGGGCCAGCGAAATAGCTCAGAAGGTAAAAGCATTTGCCAGATTTGATACTCAGGACCCATGTGCCAATTCCCGCAAGTTGACCTCTGACTCCACACACGTATCGTGGCAAGCACAGGACCCTTATACACTCAGCCGTGAAGAGAGTACTTGCCGCTCTGGTAGGGGATCTGAGTTCAAGTCTCAGTTGTTGTCAACTGGCTCGCAACTGCCTGTAAACTCCAGCTCAGGGATCCCGACACCATCTTCCGGCTTCCACGAGTGTCCACAACCACAGGCACATACCCACACAAACACATGCACAGCTAAATAAACACGTAAGATTATTAAGTACACAGCTCAGGTCAACAACGAAGACACAATCCTCTTCAGAAAATGAACACCATCCCACGTCTGGGATGTCAATCTGGACATCCTATCTCCCTTCAGAGACCATCCCCAATGGCTGGCTACGTCTATTTAGAGTAACCCCACAGGAAAGGCTAGGGTTTCTATGCTTGTTAACAATAAAGAAAAACTACACAGCACAGGCGGCCCATGGAAGACTGAACAGTGAAGACACCACCACTACGGATCATTAATGATCACAAACAGCCCACCCAGACATCACCTGGAGCACACAGGACAAGAAGACCCTCCAGTCCAGTGGGCTCCCAACGTGGTCACTCTGCTGCATCACCAAAGAGAAAAGGAGCCTGCTCTGCCGTCCGGCCCCATCCTGTCACATGTCTCGCGCTATCTTGTCCGTGTGTGCCCACCACGTCCCGGTCAGCTCTCCATCTCACCAGCCCGGGTACACTCCTTACCAGCTTGTCCCGCTCAGACCTCTCTGCCGACACCTTCACATCCTGTCTCCCTGTTCCCCCCTGAGGACAACCAGACCACAGCTCTCAGACTAAGATCTTCCTTGGTCCGTGGCTTTGGGCACAGGGCACTGTCTGTACATCACAAAGGCTCTTGACTCTTCCGACTCCTTTCTCAGAGGTCCTCTATATCCCGTGCCAGTAACTCGCTCTTATAAGACGGGATGCTTCTAGCTAGGAAGCTACAGATCGGTAGAGAACTTGCCAAATGAAAGGGGCCCTGGTTTAATCTCAATACTGGAGGTAAACATGAGGTCCTCAGGTGGCTCAATTAAATGTTTGCCAAACACACACGAGGATCTGAGTTCAGATCCCAGCACCGACATGAAAACTGGGCACAGTAGTTGGTGTCTATAATCCCAGGGCTGAAGAGAAGAACACAAACAGATCCTCGGAGCTTGGGAGACAGCCAACCTAACCTAATCAATGAGTTCCATGTTCATAAACACCCACACAAACGCACACACACGCACAGAGCGCTATCGGTATTGGTAGCTACCACTGAATTTCCTTGAAAAATCTACACCTTTGCCCACAGGGCTGGCCTGGGAACTATGCTGACAGCTGGCTGGCTGGGAGACAGGCCTTTCTGCTTCCTCCTGGACTGCACTCTACAGAGCTGCTATGGCCTCAGATGGTGACAACTGGCCCAGTTCTCACACAAACACTTCACTGTGGAGCGATGCAAACACTGAATCAACACTTTTTCTACTCTCAGGAGCTAGGTTTTAAGCACCACAGGTGAGCTGATGGGGCCGCTCTATAAACCATGCTTAGCAACCGATCATGTGCCAGCTTGGTGCTGACTCAGCATACTCTTAGCAACCTTGTCCTCTAGGTGGACTTTAGTGCACCTAGTTAAGTATGTTCAGTGCCAGTACCCCGGAAAGAAAACTAACCTGGTGCTAAGATTTCCCCAGGCCAAACCCCGACCCATCGTGGCCTTGGCTGAGTGACCAGATTTTCCTGCATTTCAGCACCTACAGAACCCCAAATTCACCCAAAAATTACCCATAAGCCACCGAAATACAGTAAAGTAAAAAAAAAAAAAAAAAAAAAAAAAACCAGAAATACACAAAGACATGCAAATGATCATAAAAGCACTATCCTGGTATGCAGTGAGGCCCCGTCTCCAAAGAAAACAAAAAGGGGGAGAGATAGAGGGAGGAAGGGGGAGGGAAGGTGGGAAGACAGAAGAGGAGAGCAGCAAGGCCACACTGAAGTCACACTAGCCTGCTCAGACCAAGGAGGGATAGCTAATAATTTATCCCCTGGGGTTGGAGCACAACTCAGCGGCTGGACACTTACCTTCCATGCACAAAGCCCTGGGTTACATCCTCAGAGCTTCAGAAAGACTAATTACAGCCCACCCCCAATGTAAGCACCTAAGGAAGCCTCTCTGAGCCAAAAGATGTAATGCACGCTCTAAAATGGGTGACTGTCTCACAGGCAGTAGGACTGAATGCCTACACCACATGTTCCAGCTGCCCCTGCACTTGTGCAGCGCAACACAAACACATGCCGCACACACAACTAGATCCCAAATTCCAACTGAGACCGAGACTCAAAAACGTACGCCTATCGGGAACACGAGCCACTTCCTGAAGTCAAGATTCAGGACAGCCTATAATCTTCCACCAACCTAGAAAACAAGTGATAAGCCCATCCACCAGGAAAACCATTAACACACTCCGCTTCTCTGTCACCGGGGCAATTTACAGAGGCTAATTTTAATCCTACCACTAATCCCATGGTTCTACCGAATCTGTCCCCAAGTTTGTGTTGCTATGGCGAGTGCTCATAACACCAGGAATGCACTTACTGGCGGTTTTAGGAACAAGACCATCCTCCTCCCCTTGCAGATTTTTCAAAGTACAAAGCCATTTCTGGGAAGAGGAAGACAATTGGGTGCCTGGGTAATATGCTATTCTCATCACAATGACCATTATGGCCTCGTGCCAAGTGCTACTCCAGGACAGAATATCATCATCATGCTAATGGGTCATGCCAAAGACATGGGAAGTACTAGTATGATTGGAATGACCCATCTGGATCTGGGGGAATATGATTACCAATGAATGATGGTATTTTCCCTTACTGGCACAGAAATACTGTATCACTGATCATCTCAGTGTGACTGGGGTGCAGGGAAAATCACAGCTCCCCTTTTCACACTCTGGGCAGTGCCCTACCTACAGCGTCCACAGAACATGTCTTGGAGACACACATATGACCAGGCTTGTTTGTTTACTTCTTTCTAAAGCCAGGATGATGAAGGCTAGCAAGGCCATCTGAGAAGACACAGTATCCAGAGGTGCTGGGGCCCCGGAACAGCACAGCCACGCATCGGTCAGGGATGGAGGAGATCGGCCCTGACAGGGCATGTTGATGCCCTCCTGAATCCCAGCATGAAAATCTACCCTTGTGAATAAAATGCAGTCTAACCAGAAATCCCCAGCTAGAGTGTGTGGACAAAGCTGTCACACGCGAAAACATCAACTACAAGTGTAGGTAATTCCATAACAGCTCAGAACTTCAGTAAAACTAGAGAACTGATCTATGAAATCACCACTAAAACCAGGAAGCCGTGAATATAGCAACCTGCTACATATATATATATATGTGTGTATATATATACATATATGTATATATGTATTCTAGGGGTTGGGGAAACTAAGCCCTTAAAATGGAGGGTGGGAAGGAAAACACACATCTTTAGCTCTAGGTTAAAATCTCAGGAATAATAAAGAACCAATGTGTAAATATTCTCTTTTTGACCAGCAGGATCCTTAGTCTTACTCCCAAGGAAAAACCTTGCCACGCCTATAGATCTCTAGGTTTTCCTGAATTGGCATAGTCACTCAACACTTAATGGCAAACTATTTCCCATAAACACGAGCCTTGCTCACCACTCATAAATACCAGCTGAAGAACCTGCTAAAGCCACAGCTACCTCTGGGCACAACTTCCAATGCATCACTGACGGTACTCAATTTCAAAGAACATTCTCGAATGCCAAAATAAATCAACGTCCAGCACAGCTCCAGTCAGCTCATGCAATATAGGTTAAATAGAACCATATGGTAAAGACAGACACATGTTGCCCTTTGCTGAAACAAAGGACAAAAATTCCTAAACAAATTGTCCCTTACCCTTTCACATGGGAGGATGTGGAGCTGATTAGAAGGATTTCTGAAGTGCTAAGAATGCTGGGGTGGGGGGAGGGGGAGAACGTGGGGGGAGGGGGAGAACTCACTGCCTCGCCATTAACAAAATATTAGACTCCACAGAGCGCCTCCATTTCTAAGTCTCCCTCTAGGTCTAACACCATATTGTAACCTCTGAGCACCAGCTCCTAACGAAGCAGGAGGAGGGCGGGCCAGCTGTGAGCAGGAGGCTGTGGCATCAGCGGGTCCCCAGGGTATGAGAGGCAGCGAGAGACAATCTACCTGTTCAGAAGGAATAAAACACCTGCTCAACTAAGCTTGGAAACAAAATAGCAAGTCATGTACCTACCTCCTCCCAATGCTGTGGAGACAGACCTCCCCTGCTCCATGTCAGGTATGGAAAGCATTCGGACAGCAGCAACTTCACTAAATTCCTGACTCACAAACACCCAGAGCAAAATTATCTACCAGGATGAACACATCCTGGAACACAGAGACACCGTCCGATGAAACTGCCTTTTAGATTATTTTTCCCCTCTTCTCCAGTTTTGTGTCTTACTCATTACTTAACATATATTTACATGTTTGCTTTGTAAAAATAGCTTTAGGTCTAATTACACTGCTTAGTAACTCCCAGTACCATTTGGGCTGAAGATTAAATGCCAGCTCTTTCTTGAAAAACTACATTTAAGGCATGTTGAGAGGCACAAAATGATACTTCTTGACAACTCGGATGTGTGTGCTCCTGAGAGCATTTCCTTCCACACAAACACCAGAGTTCTCAATCTGGCAGGGAAGGCCACAGCTGTCGGGGGACACGTGTAGGCAGATGGGGGTGGGGGGTGGGGGGATAAAGAAGGGCAGAGTGGACAGTTGCCACTGCCAATTTGCACAGATCCTTCAGAAATACACCTCATTTACCTCAGCAGACAGGCCAGGACATTTACAGGCCCGGGAATGTAGTCATATGCATGAAGTATGTCTCCCTGGAATAAAATTAACTTTCGAGCTGTTTTGTCTAAGAGCCAGATAAACATTTCACATTCACACTCAATGCCTCCCTTTTCAGCCTCCCTTCCACGAGGTTAACGTTATTAATAAATTCTCCATCAATAGGAACACTCGATAGGATTCCTTTCTTGAAATGAAAGCTTCTGGTAACTTCCAAAAATTCTTGAAAATTCTGAAGTAATCATAGCTGGCTTCCAGGGACAGAAGACTCCCAGCCCACCCTCCTGGGCAGGAAGGAGGGGAAGGGAGCACTTGGAACAGGGAAGAAAAGGGTCCTACCTCCCCCAGCTGCAAAACCCCTCCTGGGGGAAGAAGGGAGGATGGGAGCCAGGGCTTGAACGTGGAAAGTGCTGCCCCTCAGATGCCCCCGATACTCTAAACCCTGAACAGGTGGTTGCTACTGCACTCCAGGCCGTCTGGCGCGAAGGCTGGGATCGGGGCCCCACAGCCAAGGCGGCAGGACCGGTCACAGCAGAAGCGGAGGAGAATAAAACCCTTCCCACAGCCGCTGAGCAGCTCCAGGGTCCGCATTCACACCTGCCTCCCAGCATCTGCACCTTCCTCTCAGCCAGGGACACCGACAGCCTCGGATTCCCCACGCCCCTTCCCCCTTCCCCGGGCTCCACCACAGCCCTCCATCCTGAAGCTTGCTGGGAAAACCAGCTCCTGAGGAAGTTGCAGTTCCCAGCAGCACCAGAGGGGGCGCTCGCCTGCCCCGCCAGCAACAGAGTCATGAAATGAGTCCCTCATGCTTCCACGTGAATAATTCTGGAAGCTAAGGTCAAAGGTGCCGGATTGTAGGCAGCCTGCAGAAGCCTAGTGAAGCACCAGGACAAAACTCCGGTGGACTCACAACTCGGCTCTGGAGGTACGAACTCTGGAAGATGGGAGCTAGGGGATTTCCCTGCTGTTTCCAGAACTCGGGGGATGGGAGGGGGCACTAACAAAGAGATGCATTTTTTAAAAGGACTTCGTCAGGATAGCTTTTATTCCAAGTACTAAGATATACAAACACGTACTTGGTAAGCTGTCTGCTTTTGAGGAAGGAATGCTATTCGCAGGTTCAAAAGTTTATAAAGCAAATGCCTAACTAAATAAATTTGTTTCTCCTTTCTTCCACGAGTTCCATTAATTATGATCAAATCCACGTGCAGCGCTAAGAGAAATTTTGGCGATTCGGGATAAGTGTGGCCAGTCAAAAAAAAAAAAAAAAAAAAAAGCCAAAGTGAAAGCTGATATGTTCCCCTGCCCAGTAACAGCCATGTCTGCTTTGGTTGTGAACCTAGGGATAGTATAAGCGAACTATTTCGTGTAGTCCCACAATTAACACCTGTCCTTCTCTCCTGAACTCAAAGTCGAATAAGAAACCAAGCAGTGAGATGACGAGGAGACCCTCTAAAGGAGCAACATTATAACAGGAAAGCACGCAGGCTGGGGGATGCTCCCTCCCTCCTGCCCCACATAATCAGCTTACATTTTGGCTCCTACTTTCACAGCCTTAAGGTATAACGCCGCTGAAACTCTACACACTCCACAGAGTCCAGTCCCACTCGACGCCACTCCCACACAATTCTTTTTCAAAGATGACTTCTGGTAAATTATGAATAAGGCAAAAACATATCTGGAGTATGAATACACAAAAACCTACAACAATCCCTTAAACCCAGGACTGGTTTTTCGAGAAGGAGCCATGACTAAACTCCACTTAGGTTGCCAGAGTATATTACCATCTTCCCCCAGTTGAAGACTGGGGGCCATCTGTTAGGAGTATTCCCCACTTCAAAGTATTCTTAAAGAATCTCCCTTTCTCCTTCACGTAATTGTTGCTAAACTTAATCACATCAAATGCTCCACTTATAAAACTCAAATATCTCCTAGTAGGAGCCAGTAAGGCAAACGGAGTTAAAAGTTTCATTTATGAATGTGGAGACACCGTGTGACATGTTGTGGTGGGGAGGGCTTCTCTCAATCCACTGTAACAGTGTCTCTGGGACACCGTGGGAAGTTTAAGAAACAAGTAAGATTTCAACATCCCCGGAGAATTTTTAGAGGTACCTTAGCTGCCTCTACAAGGTGTTTACAAATAACAGTGTTCAAAAACTGCCGAGATAAGCTACCAGGAGGACACACACACACATCAGCAATTAGTATCAGATACACATACCAAAGTAAAAGTTTGGGGCCCCAAGGTGATTTCATGTATTAGATTTTTAAAAGCTCAGAAACACAAGTAATCAAAACTCCCTTCTCTCTGTCCACGTTGGGAGCAGTGAGTAACCAGGGCCAGCCACTGTGGAGTTTTGTTCCCGCTTGGAAAGCCATGCCGACTCCTCTCCCTAGCTTTAGTACAGACACACTGGGCTGGCTTCTTTTTCAGAAGGCTAAAGTTCTCTGAAGGCTTCAGTATATTCAAATTAGCAAGTGTCAGGAAACAAGTTCTCCTAATGAACTAAGAAAATATTAGACATGTATTTATTTTAACACACCAGGATTTTAATTTGATTATCAAAACAGTTGTGAGCCTTTCCCTGAGTTTCAGTTTATCCCAGAACCCATTCGAGATAGCTATGGGGTCACTCTCGTGGAAGTAAAGCTGTCCCCTCCAGTGACCCAACTCACACCCCTGACTCCAGGGCAGCTCAACTCCATCTCCAATTTTGCTAGAGGGGGAGGGGGCCCTTAGAAGTCACGCACAATAGTAAGTAGTGTGGTAGCTTTAATTCTAGCCGGTCGGTGTAAATAAAAATAACACAGCTATTTTGACGAAACAATTAAAGAATGCAAGAGAAAATGAAGGAGTGATAAAAATGGGCTCTTGTGTACAGGGCAGTAGCAAATATCCTACCAAATGGCAAGCATGCCTAGTTCCTTAAAGTAACACATTCCTAAACCGAAATACTTCAATCATATTAATAGGGAGGTTTAAAACGTAATCTGGAAAGATCCTGCTGGGGAGCTATTCTCTTGGCTTCTACGCCGGTCAACGCACATCAATTTTTAAATTATATTTAATCAACATTCAAGACTTAATGGTAGGTTCACCGGGACGTGACTTTCTGCTGTACCTTTAATTAAGACGCCGTCTAAAGTTCTTCCGAGACTTGCTGGTTAAGTGGGCACCGCGAGTGGACCAGAGGTCCAAGCACTCGGTCCTTTGTTACTCAATGGACACCCTGGAAGGCCCGCCCCAGCCCAAGGGCACATCTGGGCTTCTAGAAACAACCCAACGTCCACTCGGGGCCTCCTCTCCACGCAGACATCCATGAGGTCCCACGCGTCGACCACCAGAGCCCCCCGCCCTCCCCCCACCCCAGCAGCCGCCGGCACCCCCGGACCCACCGGCCACTCCCGCCCCAAATCCGCCCCTGGGGGGGGAGCAGGGCCCAACTCAGGTGTGGAGACTTACATAACCGCCCCCCAGAAAGCGGGGGGACGCCTCCCCTCCCGACCCACCTCCAACCGAACAAAGTGAAGTTTAAAATAGAAACCAATTACCTGGCCTGCCCGCGGTGCTGGGCCGCGAAGCCCCGCCGCGCCTCCGTCAAGCCCCCCCAACCCCGTCCCCCCTCCCCACACACACACACCCGGCTGGGCCACCCCTCCCTCCCTCTCTCCCCCTCCCTCCCCGCCCACGCACACCCACGCCGCTGTCCCACGAGTTCGCCGCCCCTCCCTCCCCCGCCCTCCCCGTGCCCACGCCCCTCCCCCACGGCCCGCGCCCCCACGGCCCCGCACGGACCCCCCGTCTTTGTTACGGTGCGAAGTTGGGCTGCGGGTCCCCGTCTCTTTCACTTCTTGGGTTACAGTGCTGCAGGCGTGTGACGTCCGCTCCACATGACGGGGGCGGGCGGGCGGGCGGGCGGGGAGGGGAGGGGAGGGGAGGGGGTAGGGGGGCGGGCGCCCGAGGAGAGGGGGCGGCGGACCCGGGGGCCTCCCCCTTCGGCGCCCCGCCCACGGCCCGCCCCCCGCAGCTCGCAGCCCAGCAACAAGCGGCCGCCGCCCCCGCCCCCGGGACGGGCAGGTGGGTGTCCCGCCCCCCAGCCGCACGCCACGCCCTCTAGGGCGGGCAGGTGGTGCCCCGCCCCTGCGCGCCCTCCCCTACACCCCCCCTCCAGCAGCCACCCAAGGCCCCACGCCCCCGCCCCCAAGAGGCGCCGGGCCGCCCCGGACACACAGAAATAGGAATGATTTAATGCAACAACATACCCATTCCTCAAGCCACCGGGCTCGCTGAGATTGGAGAGAGAGGGCCCGAAAGGGGTGGCGATCCGGTTGGGTGGAAACGGCCCGCGTAGGAGGGGATACGCGGACTGACAACACCTAGTAACCGAGTTGGAAATCTCAGGAGCCCGGGCACCCTCGAGGTGACCTCGGCGCAATCAGACGCTGCCCACAGGGTGTGGACACTGTGCCTTCCAAGGTCTGTGCCCCCTCCCCAGGGGTCTCTAGAAAGGGGAGGCGCACGCGTGTATTTAACCCAACATTGCATCATCACCACCACCACCCCCTAGTGAATCGCAAGGCAGACCACCGAGCGCCCCGAAGGCCCAGCATTTAAACACAAAACTAGGCGATCCAGGTCCCGAAGAGAGAGTGCCGCACTAATCACCCATCACTGTGGATGCTCCTAAGAAGAGTGCAGCAGATTCAGACAGTAGGCGGCTTGGTGTGGCCCGTGACACAGTCGGCTCGTGAATGTACCCGCTGTGCAGAGCAGACGCGGCCAGGGCGCAGCCCTGCTAAGACCGGTGAGCACCAGAACTTTCATTAACCGTGAGCAGTTCGCATTCTAGAATTTACCATGGGCTAAGTATCACTCCCCGTGACAGAGTGAAATTGGAAGTTGGAAGACGAACAGTGCCCTTCAGTTTTATATGGAGTTAACATCCTTTTCAACAACCCACGACCTCTGCACGTCTGCTATCGGCAAGTGGCTGCAACACGACCCCACTGGCGCCTGGAACCAGGCGGATGGAGCTGCTCCAGAGTGCCCAATGGCTGAGAAGTGTTATCAATCGTTCCTCTTTCCTTCCCGTGTGGCAGGTTTCGACTTGAATCCGAAAGTGCCTCTACTGCCCAGTCTTCGCAGGAAGACGTTGGGAGGGGGCAGGGTCTCCACTTGGACTGCTGCGTGCGCATCTAGCTGGACAGACTTGGATAAAAGCGTGTCCACGTCTACAGCACACATCTGTGCAAATGCGGGAGCCTGCGGATGCGCGCGGCTGGCCGGACTCTGTGCCGACACATGGACGCGTGCACGCGCGTGCGCGCACTCACACACACACCCCAAATTACCTCCGGGATAGAGAAAGCTGCTGCGGATTGGTCGACAGAGCCGTCACTCACACCCAGGGGGCAGGGAGACTTTTCAAGGCAGTTTCTTTTTTCTCTCTCCCTCCCCTCCCTGTCGTTCTATTTAATGGTAAAACAACAGCAGAGCTCTGAAAGTTAGCCATCTATGCGGAGTTTGAACCCTAACGAGGCCGGAGTCACAGGATACCATTTAAATATATCCCGTACGTCCACAATGGACGAAAAGGGAAATAGCCTGAGCGAGGAGCCTGGAGTAAGGGGAGGGGGGGGGCAATCGGGGCGGGTAGACTCAGGGTAGTGTTCTCAACACCCCAAAAGAGACTTTGACCTTTGAGTGATTTAATAATTAAAAAATGTTTTCACACGTCAGATTATAACAAATGTTCATCCCTAATTTTTAGAGTCGTTATTTTATTATTTAAGCATGCTGAAGCAAGCATGTTTCCTTAAGAAAGAACTGACCTATTTTGGGCTGGAGATAAACGATCATGTTAACAGATGTTAATCTTGTAATCTGTTTTTCCTGTAAAGCACTTCACATACCCGAGCTTCAAGACCTTAAAAATAACATCTTTTCCAAAAAGACCTGACGTCACAATCCACTCCCTGGGAAGAAAAAAAAAAATCACACTCCCCTCCAGTTTTTCTCTCCTGCAATGATTTCAAAGACATTAAATCTTTTTCACTTTATAAGTGCCGATTTGTTCTGCCTCAACTCCCACAGGCTTTTATTTGCATTTCAAATTCCACAGGTTACACCAGTCGCCTTTTCAAAAAAAAAAAAAATGTAAACTAACAATGAAGCAGTAAATGGCTTTTTGTGCATCTGGATTAAATAAGACACCGAATGAATATATTTTAAAGGAAGGGGCGAGCAAGTTGATCTGTGCTCACCCAGAGACCAAGAGACTCTTCATCAGCCAAGCCAGGCAATGAGTTAGCTAGCTACACACACACAACCCGAGGCTGGGGGTTGGGGGCACTGGCTGGTCTGCTGCGGAGAGCTTGTTAACGCTGGTGATGGATGCGGCTGACTTACAGACCCACATTTTTTCGGGTAAAAGGCTGGTTCTCTGGAGTCCTAATTGCAGGGATCCACTGGTTTCCCGACTCACAAAGCCTGATAGTCATCGCACACCGGCCTTCCTCCATGAACCACTGGCTTAAAGACCCCACTGGCCTGGCTTTTGACAAACTTATTCAGACAAAGTTTCTTTAAAACTTGACGAGGCGATTTAATCTAAATACTGGTCTTAACTATTCGGTATGTTCTCCCTGGAAATGGCAGAGGAGGCGCCGTTCCAACCCCCACCCCACCCCCGCAGCATACACCCCTCTGCGTTCTTCTCTTTCACACACCCGGGTGTAATTCGTGTGTGTATATGTGAGTGTATACACATATATACATGTATATGGCTATCAATAAGTGCCCCACCCCCACTCTACTATACCCCAGGAAGGCAAAGCGCAATTCCGAGGAGTCCCGGCCTCGCAGATCTCCTTCCCTCCCCACTCGGAGTCACTTCCAGAACCTCGCCCCCGCCCCCACCCCTACGCGAACTTCCCTTTCTAGAGATCCCACTTTTTTAGTGTTAGGGTCACTCCAATCTCCCCGCTGACCCGCAGAAGCCCGGGGAGGGGACAGTGAGAACACCCCCCCACACACACACCGAACACAAATACGCAAACAAGTCCCCTAGGCAGCAGCGCTCTATGCCCACAGGCATCGATCCCCTCCGCCAAACCCTTAATAATTGAAGCGGCTCCTCCGGCCCCGCCGCCCATCACCCACCTTCATTAGCCAGAGCGTTTTACTTTAAAGTAAGGCAATTTGCTCTTTGTCTCCTAATGGATGAGAGCGCATCCGAGCTCCCCTCCTCCCGCGTCGCCTTTGACGAAGTGTACAAAGCCAGAGCCTCTTCCGCGCTCCCACCCCGGCCCCCACCCCGCCCCTCCACTGCGGTAAAAGCCACCTCCCGGGCGCTCGCCCCGCCACCCGAAGTTGCATCTTCTCCTCTCCTGGAATTGCAGAGCGGAGTAACTACCAACAGAGAAAAGCCAAGTCGCCCTCCTGGCGCCAGGGACCTTCTACAGGGCGCGCCCCCTGCCCAGCACGCCCCCACCCCACGGGGCACAGCAGGGTCTTGGGCACGTTGTGGGTCCCGACCCTCCCGGCCCTGCCTGTCGATCCGCCCTCCCACGGGCCAGGAAGCGCCCCCGCCCCACGGCCCCTACCTTGGAGGAGAGGCGGCGGGCCCCGGGAGGAGGACGCGCACGCCCCGCGCATCTGAAGGTGAAGCAGAGCGCCCGCGGCGCCGAGCCGAGCGCTGCTCTAGACCGACCGCGCCAGCTGCGCCCGGGCGCGGGGGACGCGCGAGGGCGCGCGGGACCCGCCACGCGCCCGGCCCCCCTCCGCGCGCCGCGCGCGCGCCCGGGACGCACCCGCCCCGCGGGGGCCCAGGCGCCGGCAGGGCTCGGAGGGACTGCACCGAGCAAAGACGGGGACCCGGCGTCCACGGCCAGAGCAGGCCTGAGGCTTCCCCCAGCCCGGGAATGGTCTGCCCTGAAGGAAACGCACACGCTCCACTATTGTCTCATCAGCACAAAGTTCTGCCACACTGCGGAGAAAGTCTGGAGGCTCACGATGACTCAGACCCAGATAATTCCTCCCCTAATAGCACTGAATCACGACGTCCGCGGCTAGTGGTCGCCCCTCAGCTTCAGGTCTCAGGTTGCCGCAGCTCCAGTTCCTAGAGACTGTTTACGCGCGCGCGCACACCACACACACACACACACACACACACACACACACACACAAACGTGCAGACGTGCCTGAGATGTATGTCCAGCCTTCTCAAGCACCTGGACGCTGAGCCTCGAGCCCAGCCTTAAACGGTGTCCACCCTGCCCGCGTGTCCTGAACTTCACGGGAGCGAGTCTAGGAGTCCGCATGCCGCGGGAAGAACACGACATCTCCGGGGCTGAGTGGAGCTTCGACTCGTTTGTCACCGTGGGGCTGTTTACTCGTGCCTGCAAAGTTCAACTCATTTTGCTTTGGTTCTGAAAACTTCATTTGTGCCCCCCCCCCACACACACACACACACCTTACTACTTTTGGTGGGTTGTAATTAGTGACAATATATTGAGTCTGTGAATCAAAACCTTGATTTGACTCCTCTAAAGCTTTCTTGGTACTTGGCAGGGAGGGGCTGCGGGAAGGGGGGGGGGAGGGGATCTGGAGAAGCAGAAGGAGGAGAGAGGAGGAGGGGCCGGGGAGCGCGCCCCGCGATCCGCGGTGACGTAGGCCAGGGGAGCTGTGGCCTGCGGAGGGGCACTATCTTCTCCCACCAGGCTCTTGGCCATATTGTTCCGCTGCTGCGCGTGATAACTCCGCAGTGGAGAAGCATTCGGGCCAAGACGCCTGAGTTGGCTCTGCCTAACAATCGGCGTCCGAGATCCCGGCGGTTACCTTTCGCGGTGGCTTTTCCCGGTGCCTAGCCCTCGCTGCCAGTGCAGCTTGGGGGCCCTCCCTGGCCACTGGTTTTGCAATAGAAACTCCTGTGCGGACGAGCTGCAAAGGGCGGCGCTTGTACCCTGGCAGAGCTGGCAATCGGGCGGGGGCCTGGCTGAGAGTGAGATGTTTCCGTGTGCATGCGTGTGTTTCCGCCGAGGAGGGGGCGCGGAGGGAGGAGGCCCGCGAGGAACGGCCCGCGAATCATAAAATGTAAGCCCCGTGTGATTAATGGTCGGCACTAATTTGGAAAGCAGGCATGTTAAAGGTCACGGCCAATTGTTGCTAGTTTCAGCCTGAATGCTTAAGTGGGATGTATTCTTGAACAATCACATTTAAGTCTGATTCACAAAAAAACTATTGAAGTGCCCACAATTCATTACAATACCCAGTGAAAATTCACAAGAAAAGCTTCACCCAACTCAGCTAATGACATGAGTATAAATAGCATGGGTAGATGTTACATGTGTGTACACAATCTCCAACACAGATTTAAATATGCGTGGCACAAATTTTAATTGAGTTTTTTTCGGGGAGGGGGACGTATTTTTAAATCGATAGTGGTCCGTAGTTAAGTCCACGACATGCAGGAGGCATCCATCTGCCCCTTTTGCTCTAGTTTCCGACTACAGGTTGCATTAATAATTTCCATGTGTTGAAAAATTGACAAGTTAGAGTAGTAGACAGTAAGGGGGGGGGGACCTTCCTCTACATAAAATTCTACAGTTTACATGACGTGCCTCCTTTCTCCAGTCAGTTTAGAGAGCTTCCTTTAGCCACTCCCATGTGATTTCACTCAGGGCTTCCTCTGTCTACAATAATAGTGTGCTTTCAAATGCTTTTCTTGCACACTTCTGGACAATACATTCGAAATCTGAGAGTGAAATTTGATAGATGGGCAAGAGTCAGATTCTCCTGCCCACGTGACAAACCTAGAAAAGGCAGCCTGAAGGCCGGCCAGTTTGTCACTAAGTTGAAATGCGTCTTTCAGTAGTTGCTCCAAAGCCCCAGAGGTTGTTTATTGTCAACATACCAGTGCTAGATTCTCTACACACAAAGAACTACGGTATAAAAATGAATTCGAGAGGCTTCTCGTGCTACTAGTGCAGCCATACTGCAGCTGTTTTATATCTTCAAATATCTTTTTTTAAAGCCATTCAAGATTCAGGACCCCTTCTACACAAAGTACAAACCCCTGGGACTCCTTGGGGGTACGGGGTTCCTCCTGTCCCGAAAGGTTTAAGTCAATTAGAATATTGGAGCTGAGCACAGCCGCAATGGTGATGGTTAACATTTGGATATTTATAACGTTAAACCGGCTGATCCTTCTGGCTGATGAAACAGGAGAGGGAGAAAGCCCTAACTCCCCTCTGCTGCCCTGGTTGGTTCAGCATTTGAAACTCTGCTCCTTCCAGCGATTTGATGGGGAAGCTGTGCTCTGTGATTGGGGAATGTTTAGATAAGAAACGTTCCTAGGGGGTTCCAGTAAAGGAGAGCTAAGCGTTAAAAAGCAAACAAAAAGCACCACTCCCCTCCCCCAGAAAAGGCCTTGCCTGTCTGAAAGCCTGAAGTGAAACTCTGCAATAGAGCATGAAATCCGAGGCAAGCTACCAGGATGTACTAGATAGGAAGGCTCTAAATGTGAGCCCTGTGTGTGTGTGGGGGGGGGGGGGGGGACGACCATGAATGCAAATATTAATCCTATCTCTTTGAATTTATTAAGACTGTGTGAATTATAACTCAGAAAGGAGAATGGCATTATTTACCTAGGCCAAGGGCGATCTTCTACTCTGTAAACTAACTTAAGTGTACAGAGGGAATGTCTAAAGACAGGAATTCAGAGGGAATGCAGTCTAAATTTGGTTTACATCACCAATGGGTATTCCTAGGTGTTCCATGTGAGGGTCAGAGTTAAACTGTTGGGAATGAGAAACGTTTTACATAGAAATGGAAATTGGATATCTGCTGCTATTTCAAAAATGGTGCCCCAATCCTAACTTGGTGCTCTTTTGAAAAATCTTCCCTTTCCATGGAGTTTAAAGAACTCAGTATTCTCTGCATTGAGAATCCAGAGGAGCAGAGGGATAGTGTCTCAGCTTGGGTGTGCTGGTGGGAAGTTAGCAGTCAGTCTCCCCTTGGAGGGTGGGTGGTGAAACCATGCCTCCCTTCTAAAGGCAGTTCTCTGAAATGCTTTCCACCTGCTGGAATCTAAAGCTGATTGTATGGGATGTTTTCGTCTTGGTTTAGACTATCTCGGTTCTCTTATATCTTCATTCTATTTAAGGCAAGGCTAATAGAAAAGAAGCGATGTTTTTCTCACACACGTGCACACACATATGCACATAACCACCTCTAATGGGAACTGTGCCCGGATAGTCCCGTGATTACACGAAAAGGCTCCTTACTAAGGGCACTCTTCTCTTACGTAGTCATTTATATACCAGATAATTCAGGGGCAATGATTCAATCAAAGTTGAGATCTTCATGTTCTTTCGAACACTTGTGAAAATTTGTTCATCCCTCTTTTGAATCTAAGCCTGAGGACTCTGTACAAATTGTACCCTTGTGTGCAATGACAGGAAAGCTTTGCTCATTCTCCCCCAATGTAGAAATCTTTAAAAAAAAATTTCTCACAGAATCATCATTCAACAATCTTTCCTTGATTTCTTCACAGGAGTAGAAAAACACACAAAATAAACACGAAATATCTGCATGCTGGCCCGTACACTGTTCTTTTTGTCACACAGATTTTCTTTTACTGATCTTTGCTGTGCATATCTTTCGGGCTACCACAATGGGTAGCATTAACAAATAACACTGTTGAATCACAGAGCGACGAGCCCCACTCCCAACTGAGGCACCAATGTCCTGGAAATTGCCCTCACTGTTTAAGCCAGGCAGCTATATTTTCTCACGGTTTGCAGTTTTTGGTGACTTCACAGCAGGTAGACGACCCTCAAGTCTGTTCCTAATTTCACCCTGACTAAAAGGCCCAGCAACAGCTGGCTGCAGAATAGCCCAGTCCAGAGCACCACAGATGTGGGTCATAATGGTTTGGAGATTAAAAGGAATGGGGCCACAGAGTAGAATTCAGGGAAGGAGAGAGAATTCAGTAAGTGCTCTCTTTGGAGGGAGTCCCCATGTTTGGGACTCTGCTAACTTCTGTCATGATCCTATGGCATGTTAATTCCTCAGCAGGCAGGTTGTGGCCTATTAACATCTCACATCCTTTACAGCAGCAAAACCCTTGACTGTCTCAGCCCCCAGATCTCATTAGATGTCGCCATGCATAACTGATTACATGTGCCTGTCGCCGGGAAACTTTCCCAACAGAACAGAAAGGAGAATTAGGGAAGCGGCGGCCATGTCTTCTTCACTGTGGCAGCGAAGCATGCTCTTACTGAAAGGGGAAGACACTCAAGACACTCGAAAGGCCCTTCCCTGAGACGTGATACCTCCGTGATGCAGTTTAAAGGCCAGCAGCAGCGGCTCAGAGGGGTCAGGAGGAGGGAAGTCAGTGGACACAGGATAGAGGAGACCTGCCCAAATTAGGGACTCAGGACATTGCATTGAGGGCCGGGGTACAGTGACTGGGAGGCCTCAATAACAAAACAAAATGGACAATCTTAATGGTCTTTAAATATACGACTGGCACATCTCACAACGTTGTTTGTCTCCACAATGCATGCCTGGAACTTTTTCATCATCCCAACAGAAACTGCCATCCATTAAACACTTCGGGTCTCCCTCCCCTCCCCCAGCCCCTGGCATTCATCACCCTACTTTCTGTGTCTGCATTTGACTCTGGGGACCCGGATCCCCCTAGTACTTGTCCTTTCCAACAAGTATAATTTCACTTCCATCATGTCCTCAAGGCTCACCCATGTTAGAGAATGTAGCTGGATGTAATTTTGCTTCCTTCAAGAAAGGCAGACGTGGGCTAAAGAGGAAGGTTCCGGGTAAAAACTTGGCTACAATGGCTGCCCAGCACATACACAAGGCCTTGGATTCAGTTATCAACACTGGGGAAATAATTATAAATGGAAGCAAGTAATTTGAAAACGCAATAATAAACTAGCTAACGAAATGACCAGAACTTCACTAAAAACAAACCTCAGGAATTTTTCTGTGACCCCCAATGATCGATCCCCCTCTGGCTGTCTTAGTCTTTGCAGACCTTGTAAGCATCAGCAGGAATCCAGCGGCTCTTCTTCCCAGCCAGCGGTACCAGCAGGTCTGGGTCTACATGGAGCCAAGACCTGCTTTGAGTCGAATTCTCTCTGGTTAGAATTCTTCATTTATTTATGACTTATATTATCTTCTTTTAAAATAAAATTTCACACACACCCTGCCACCTCCCCCCAAAAAAGGGTAGAAAAATGGGAGATAAATATTAAGGCATTATAAATGTAAAGGAACAGAGAAAGGAACGTACCAGGCATTGGAGATGTATTAACAAATGCAGCTGAGGCCTGAGTAAATTCAAACCTCCAGGCCTCAAAGAACCTTTCATGAGAGCTGATTTCTCTGGAACCCAAGCCCAGCCTGGTCTCTAGGCAGTGTGGAGGTGGTCCACTTTCAAATGGATGATGGTGCTCCAGGGGTACTTACCTAGGAGGCATGAGGACAGATTCGGGGATCTACACGGAATCTTTCAGAGATACGTGGTTTGATCTCTACTGAGTCAATAATGCACAGGCTCTCACTTTTGTGCTTGTGGTCCTGCGACAGCATTATGGGACCAATGGGAAATGTGGGGAAATAGTATTAGACTGTTAAACACTTTGTTCATTAAACACTTTCATGGTATTTCACACTGGCCATAATCATTTAAACAAGATAATAAGGCCAAACAAAATGGCAGCACTAAGGGGGCCAGGACAGGAAGATCAAAGATCAAAGCCATCCTGGACTACCTAAAGAGATCCTGCTTTAAAAAAAATCATATAATACTAATAATAAAATGAGTATCATATCCAAAGTATAAACAAATGTTTGCTGCTTTTTCAAAACTGTACATTTGTTCATTGATTCCACATTTACTCTTGAAGCCAGGCATTAAATCAAGTGCTAATTCTAAAAACAGAATTGATGGTATGCTTATTATCAAAACCTGCAGCCTGTGAGCCCTGTGTGCCAAGTACAGCTATGACTCCAGCCCAACACCAAACTGTAGACTTCAAACATTGTGAGACTGGTGTGTGTGTGTGTGTGTGTGTGTGTGTGTGTGTGTGTGTGATTTTCTTTTCTAGGTCAATTGTGCAGTTCTCCGCTGATGTCAAAAGGTTGGTTTTTACCTGATGGGAGTCCCACTGGCAATTTTATTTTGTGCCATTTATTCTGTCACTGTTTCCAGGGAGGAAGGGGCTCCTGTTAGCCCATTTGTCAGATGCCAACAGAGAGTCTCGTAGTTCACCAAGGAGACCAGTGGGGAGAGCTGGCAAGTAGCAGGGCTGAGGTGGAATGCAGTGACCTCAGAGGTCTTAACCTCTCACCTGACGGACACCGCAGCCTTGCTAGTGAAAGAGCAGTTCTATAAAGCCAGACATGGACTGTCCCAGGATGCTCACAAGTCCCACTATCTACCATTGTCCTATTTATTGGCCATTTGCACTTACATAAATGCTGTGATGTCTTCAGACACCACCCCCCAGGTGTGTCTTACATCGGCATCCGTCTTTTCCACCTTCCCATCCTTCTGAACCTGATGTGCTGGCTGCCAACACTGGGGCAGAAGGCCTTTCTGCAAGTCTCGTTCATTTACTTTCTTGGAGTTGAACCAGCTTTGAAAAAAAAAGAAGCCTAACATACAGGTGGCCTGGCCATACAGAACTGTCATCCTACCTCTCAGAACGCTGAAGCAGGAGGATGGTGAGCTGATGGCCATCTGGGCTACAAAGTGACAAACTGCCTCCGTTCTCAAACAAACAAAACATATATATTTAAAATTCAGAAAATTTCAGGAAGAAATCGGGCCGAGAAAAATGAGAGGAAAAAAAAAATGAATGAAACAGGGTGGGTGTGGACTCAGCCGGGGTCTGCACACGACGACACTCGGGTAGGTCAGAGATGATGGAAATTTCCTCTGAGCTTCTTTCTAGCTGGTGTGCAAAGCCAGGATGGAAGCACATCCTTGACAAGATGTGTGCAGCCTGTAAACCAAGACCGTGGGCTGGGCGCCCAGCGCCGTTCCTAAAGGAGCAAATCCCGCTTGTTCCCTCCTTACTGTGGGGAGGCAAAATAATCAACTTACAATTTAGCAAAAAAAATGTGTCCTGACTGTGTGAAAAGTGGGAATTACTATGAACAAGAAATGTAACTGTCTAGCAGAACAAAGGGAACCGAGGGGAGGGGGGAGGAGTGACGAGGGGCGGGGTGGGGCATGTGCTCAGAGTACCTTACATGCTTCTATGGAAGTGTCCTTACGAAACCCAGAGCCGTGGTGTACAATTAATATTTGCCAATTATAATTTTTTATGACATTTCTTTATTCATTTTTGGAGAAGGGGCAGTATGCAGGCCAGGCATGGTGGATCAAGTGTCGGGGTCCGCAGACAGCTGAGAGATTGTTCTCTCAGGCTCAGGCCATCAGCCTAAGTGGCAAGCATCTTCGCTGAGTTATCCAGTGTGGGTCCTAAGAAAAAGTATTATTTGAAATAAAAGGAAAGCAAACGTGAAGTCATTTCAGGTTGTCTCCGGGGCTGTCAGTATGGAGGCAGGTACGTTCTTAACAGCACAGATCCCTCCCCAAGTAGTTGCTGATGCAGTCAATATTATGAAACTATATTGTAATGCAAGATGTCTGAAAAATACCCAGAAGCCTAAGAATGCTCTCTCTTAGACTGCAAGAATGGTCTGCAAACATGAATCACTTTTGAAATCATTCCTGTTTTCCTTGGTAAGGTATATATTTTTTAGAACATTGTTGGTACAGACCTAGGACTGTGTCCCTGAGCACAAATGCACACTCGTGCGAACGTGCAGAAAACACACACACAAACATACACACACACACACACACACACACACACACACACACAGCATCCATGTTCCCCTGTGAGGCCTGCCCCTTCCTCTGAGGACTAGAGAGAGCCGGCATGGGCTGAGCTTATGTCCCCCAGGCGGACTCCAGCAGGGAAGCTTCCTCGGGGTATGTCAGCACTTTTGACTCCGTGCAGTTAAATTCCAGGGCTGACCAGCCTGGCCTCTTACCTCCCGAGCCGCCCCTGGGTGTGTAGAGCATGAGGCCTTCTAGTAACTGATGTCCGGGCAGGCTCCGGACGAACACTTTTCCTTCTTTATTTCCTGTGGCTTAAACCCTTTCGGCTTCTAGAAAGCCTTTATTTAAAATAAATACAGAAAAGATGTGCTTCGCTGTGAGCTATAATACAGAACAATCCTCTGCTGAGTGCCGAACTCTGTTCAAACAAAGTTCACGGATGGACTGACAAATTTACAAAAGCCAGGGACCCCAGAGAGGAGGGGCTGCCCCTCACCCGGGTCTCCCCGCAGTGCTGGGCAGGCCTGTCACCAGGCGCCAAGGGGGAGGGGCTGGGCAGTTGTCTCTTGGGGGGAGGGGGTGCAGGGGGGAGGGGTGCGGGGAGTGTGTGTGTGTGTGTGTGTGTGTGTGTGTGTGTGTGTGTGTGTGTGTGTGCTCTGAGTTACCACCGGGCCCTAAGTAGGGAAACTGGAAAAGTAAAAGGGAGCCTTAAACCTCAGTGGTGGTCTCTGCGCCCCTTGTTCCCAGAGAGTAAATTACCCGCTCCAGCCGCGTGGAAATGAGACCCTTCTGATCTCCAACCCCTCCCCCGCAACCTTTTTCTTTTTTTTTTTAAGCTGCAATTGAACCGCTGCAGTCGTTAACACGTGGGCTTCTGAGTGAGGCAGAGAAACTGTTCCGCACACTGATGCTAAGCGTCAATTCTAGGTCTTGTATTCTTTAGGAAACCTTCGAATACGGTTTTGCTGATATTTCTGATCGTAGAAAACAGTCCTTTGGAACAACTGCAAAAGCACCTTAGTTTTTGTTTGTTTGTTTGTTTTTCAGAGTCAGTAGTTAGGAAATATCACAGAGCTAAACTCCTTACCCCTCCCGGTGCCAGGGAATGCCACTGTATCCTTAAATACAAAGGCATACTGGAACACATCCTGTAGTGAAAACACAAGGAGAATTTCAAATACTAAACCACAGGACCGTAGACTCACACAAGGACTGTAAAGAAAGCTGGCTGGTGCAGTGGTGCCATCTTATAATCTCAGCGTTTGGGGAGGCTGAGGTAGGACTCTGACTTGAAGGCCTGCCTGAGCTGCACAGTGAGCCCCTGTCTCAAAAAAGATTAAATGGGGCCGGATGGCTCAGTAGTTAAGAGCATTTACTGCTTCTTCAGAGGACCAGGGCTCAGTTCCCAGCACCTACTTGGCAGCTCACAGCCATCTGGGACTTCATTTCCAAGAAATCTGAGGCACTCCTCTGACTTCCTCTGGCACCAGGCGTACATGCGGTATACAAACAAACATACAGCAAAACAGATAAAAATAAGTACAGCTTTTTTTTAAAGGTAAAAATAAAATAATGTTTCTTTTTAAAAAGCGTGTAACAATACGACTTCCGTTAGAAACGTCACGTTTCCCTTGTCATTCATGATTGTGAAATTTTCATTTCTCCATCTTGCTGTCCTTTAAAGTCACAGGAAAGTTAATGGTGCAGAGAGCTCTGAATTTTGGAAACTTCCAATCCAGAGACGTTAAGCTGCACATCTGCGCGAGAAGGAGAGTGTGCCGTGGTTTGGATCCTAAGACTGCCCCAAATGCCCACATGTTAAACACCTCGTCCCTAGCTTGTTGCTATGGAGAACCTGTGTAACCATTAAAAAGTAAGGCCTGAAAAAAAAATAAAAAAATGAAAAAAAAAATAAAAAAATAAAAATAAAAATAAAAAAGCCGGGCAGTGGTAGCGCACGCCTTTAATCCCAGCACTCAGGAGGCAAGAGGCAGGCGGATCTCTGTGAGTTCGAGGCCAGCCTGGGCTACAGAGTGAGTTCCAGGAAAAGGCACCAAAACTACACAGAGAAACCCTGTCTCGAAAAACCAAAAAAAAAAAAAAAAGTAAGGCCTGAAATGGAGTTAGTTCATCATCGGTAGTACCCTTGAAGGTGATTATGGAACCCTGGTGTACAGGGTGAGCTTTGTGTGTCAACTTGACACAAGCTCACCCTGTACACCAGAGGAAGGAGCCTCCGTTGAGGAAATACCTCATTGAGACCCAGCTGGAAGGCATTTTCTCATTTAGTGATCAATGGGGGAGGGCCCAGCCCATGGTGGGTGGGGCTATCCCTGGGCGGTTGGTCCTGAGTTCTATAAGAACCTGGCCTGAGCAAGCCATGGGAAGCAAGCCAGTAAGCAGCACCCCTCCATGGTCTCTGCATCAGCTCCTGCCTCCAGGATCCTGCCCTGTTTGAGTTCCTGTCCTGACTTCCTTCAGTGATGAACAGCAATGCTGAAGTGTAAGCCAAATAAACCCTTTCCTCCCCAACTTGCCTTTTTGTCATGGTGTCTCTTCACGGCAGTAGAAACCCTGACTAAGACACCTGGTCTCTTTTTGTTGTTATTGTTCCTACTTCTCAGTTGCCATGACATGAGTAGTTTCCTCCGCCAAGAGCACCAGCCGTGATGTCCCTGGAGGCCTGCTGACCCTGGACTGACATCTCCTGTACTGTAGCTAAAATAAGTCTCTCTTCTTTCTAAGTTCATTATCGCAAGTGTTTGTCACAGTAACAGGAAGCTGGCACAGAGATTCTAAAAAGTTTTGTTATTAAATATGAGACTCAAATATTTACTAAAAAGCTTTAAAGGGTCTCAGTAAGAAGTTATTTTAGGGAGTATAGCATCATGGCAAATAATTCACCTACTATTTGTTTTTAAGAATTATAAGTCGGATGAAAAAATAGAAACCAAAAATAAAATGTTTTGATTGAAAAACTTTAGGAATTACATCAAAATAATTGCTTCAGAGAGCGTGGTTCAATGGCGGAACATTTGTCTAGCACGTGTGAGGCTCTGAGTTAAACTCCCAGCCAAGGAAACGTCTCTCCCTTCAAAATGTGATGGATGCCCACACTGCAATGGAGTTTACAGACCACTGTCTGCTTCTTTTATGCATAAAGACACCCATCTTCTGCTCAGACATAATATGTAGAGAATGCCATAGATTTGAAAGGCAGAGACTTGTCAGTATAGGTGACAAGCTGCAGGACAGAGAGAAATACAAGCAAGGCCTTGAAATTGGAGATGTCTCCTCGTGGTGGGAAAACTGCTGTTTATGTGTGCAACTGTGTGTCCTCACCACAGCGTAGTCCATTTAAAAGTTAAAACTCGGGGCCATCGTTTAGCTTCTCAGTGACACTATCGATTAGAACAAGGGTTGTTTTGAACTCGTATGAGTTTCTAAGATTTATGGGTCTCAGTGTAGTTCTTAAAATCCATGTGCCCCACCCAAATACTGGGGGTGGGGGGAACTTCCTTCTGGTTACTCCAGGGCTGCTGCCTCATAAGGCAGCACACCATCTTGAACAATTGTTCTATTCTTCATAATGCTTTGTTGAAAGGGATACTGAAGAAATATTATCATAATGTTGAGTGTCAAACCAAGATGTTTTTTCACAGAATGTAGCTATAGCAAGCTGTAAATTTGTGACAATTTCTGAATAGACTATGAATTAATGTCAGATGCACGCATGACTATAACTTCAGCAGGCTTCACCTAACGAACGATGGTAAGAGATAGTGCAAAGGCTGAGGCCCACAAGGAACACTGTGGAGAGCGTTATAAGGCCATACAGTGTACAGCTTAAAATGTTAATTTAGATTGAGTCAGGGCGCTTGGCCCTGTCACAAAGATAACATTAAACACATATGACAAGCAGAGATGAAGCCATTCGTTCCTTCAGCTAAGATTGGCTGCTCATATGGTGCATATTTGCTCCATGCTGGTTTTGTTTCTGTGAACAAGGACTCTACGGCTTAGCTGGGTTCCAGTGTGGACTGCACACCTTGCTCAGAGGCTTTGCCAAGCTGTCCATCTTGACTAGGTTCCCATTCTGTCCCATCTTATTGGCTAAAGAATTTCTTGGGCCCACCAACCATCACACGGAGTCCCACCTCCATCCTGTGTATTGTCCACCTTGTGTATAACCAGTGACTACAGGAAGCTATCTGGAACCTCAGTCTTAGAAAAGAGTGAAGAGAGAGCTTGAGCCAATATGGTGGTCCCACTTTCCCATGTCTGTAAATAGTATAATTCTGGCAAGAGGACACAAGGCAACATTTGCTAGGAGTGGGGATTCTGGCCAAGGGACTCTTTGTGGCTAAAGGAGCCCGGAGTCAAGTGCCCTCTGACTTTTCCTGAAGTGCAGTCATCTGAGGTGGTAGTCATTTGGGATGTCAAGAACAGGTCTCTTTCCCTTCGGCTATGTGAGGACATAGAAACTCCCTCACCAGAATGCACAATCCTTGATCTTGGAGTTCCAGTCTCCAGAACCATGAAAAATAATGGTACATTGTTCAGAAATCCCCCAGCTGGTGGCAATTTATTTGAACAGCACAGATAGACTGAGGAAGGCCCTAACTAAAGCAGCTGCCACTGCAATGAGTGTGTGTCAATTCTGTGCCATCAGCTGGTCCCAGAGAGGGAGCAGGTGCTGCTCAGCAACTATTCAAGCTGTCTGGAGGGGAGTGCACTGGGCTGCTGTGGAGACTCCTATCCTTCCATCAGTGACATCTGAATTTGGAAATATCCATGCAATGCACAGTAGAAATATTGTCTTGGTTCAGGCTACTTTCGCTGTAATGAAATATCATGACCAAAAAGCAAGTTGGAAATGAAAGGGTTTGTTTGGTGTGATAGTTTGTAAGAAAATGGCCCCCAAAGGGAGTGGCACTATTAGGAGATGTGGCCTTGTTGGATTAGGTGTGGTCTTGTTGAAGGAAGTGTGTCACTGTAGAGGTGGGCTTTGAGGCCTCATATATGCTCAAGATACCACCCAGTGTCTCAGATCACTTCCTGCTGCCTGTGAGTCAAGATGAAGGACTCATAGCTGCTTCTCCAGCACCATGTCTACCTGCACACCACCTTGCCAGACTATGATGATAATGGACTAAACTTCTGGAAATGTGAGCCACCCCAATTAAATGTTTTTCCTTTATAAGCGTGGCTGTGGTCATGGTGTCTCTTCACAGCAACAGAAACCCCAGCTAAGACATTTGGCTTATCTTTCCATATTGCTGTTCATCGTCAAGGGAAGTTAGAACAGGTGGGAACCTGGAGGCAGGAGCTAATGCAGAGGCCATGGAGGGGTGCTGTTTGTTGGCTTGCTCCACGTGGCTTGCTCAGCCTTTTTTTTTTTTAATAGAACCTAGGACCACCAGCCCAGGGATGAACCCACTCACAATGGGCTGGGCCCTCCCCCATTGAACTAACTAAGGAAATGTTACAGCCAGATGTTATGGAGGCATTTTCTCAATTAAGATTCCCTCCTTTCAGATAACTCTAGCTTGTGTGTCAACTCAAGTTGACGTAAGACCAGCCAACGCAAATACCTAAGACAAGTAACCCAACTTAAAAAGGAACCAAGAAGCTGGGCGTGGTGGCACATGCCTTTGATCCCAGCACTCAGGAGGCAGAGGCAGGCAGAACTCTATGAGTTCGAGGCCAGCCTGATCTACAGAGTGAGTTCCAGGACAGGCTCCAAAGCTATAGAGAAACCCTGTCTTGAAAAACCAGAAGAAAAAAACAATAATAAATAAATAAATAAATAAATAAATAAACCAAGGAAATGTATCTAGGGCCCCTACATCCCTTGTAGACAATAGGGAAGTACAGAGCCAGAGTGCAGGCATACCTGACTGGAGTGGCTGATGTAGCAAATGGTGGTGAGGATGGTGTGAAAACGCTGTCTCCTGTACTGCTGACAGGGTGTGGGATGCAGACACTGCTGGGAGTCCTTCAGGCTGCTGGTGACTACGTTAGCATTTCTGTGTGACTCAGCGAGCCCATCCCTGGGTTTACTCCCAGCAGAAGTGAATACATACCGGCATGAAAACTGTACACGAGGGTTCACACGCCACTGATCCAATGCTGATCCAATGAACCACAGAGTGAAGATAGCCCTAGTATCCACGCACTTGAAGAGTGATTGAAGAAGAGGTGGCTTATGGGTCCACTGGTGCACCATCAACTGGGGAAAAGGGAAGCCTACTGCATGCTGCGGCAAAGGTGAACCCCCCAGAATAATAGATGAAGTGACGGAAGCCAGCACAGTGTGTGGAGATGCCATCAGCACAGGGTTCAGAGCAAGCCTGCTTGGAAAGACAGGAGTAGAGCTGTGGTTGCCTGGGGATCCTAGTTGGCTTTCTGTTGCTATGGAAAACACCATGACCAAAAGCAACTTACAGGGAGGAAACATTTATTTGTCTCATACTTCCATGTCGTCGTCCATCATTGAAGGTAGGAACTCAAGCAGGAACCTGGAGGCAAGAGCTGCTGCAGAGACCAGGAGGAATGAAACTCACTGGCTTGTTTCCCATAACTCATTCAGCTTGGTTTTTACGTCATCAAGGACCAGCTGCACAGGGGTGGCACTGCCCGCAGTGAGCTGGGCCCTTCCACATCACTCATTAATCCAGAAAAGGTCCCCACAGACGTACTCGCAGGCCAATATGATGGAGGCAATTCCTCAGTTGAGGTCCCCTCTTCCTGGGTGTCTCTAGTTTTTCAAGTTGATGGTAACTAATGAGTACACTGGGGTTACCAGACGTGGGGAGATGTCTGCTCATGGCTATGGGACTCCTTTTCTTTTGTAGCAAGGATGAAAATGTGTGGGTATCAGATATTGGTGATAGTTATGCAGTTGTGCATGTTAAAGAGGTGGATGGTGCGTGAATTATGTCTTAATAAGTTGTTATTTTTTTAATGTTGGTTCCATTAACACCGGTCATATTCAGTTTCACACAAAAATGAAACTCAAAGGTCTGAGAGTCGATGTCTCTTCCTGGGCTACTCAGGAGTGGGGACATAGGAGGAATGGCTTCCTACCTTACTCTTCCGTATACCGGCTAAGTTAACCGCCCCCAACCCCTGACCTTCAGTCGCTCATCTCAAAAATGAGAGGCCAGAATTAAACCATTCCCTCACATAATAATTCCTTGATTCGTATTTTAAATGGCTCTCTCTACACTCATGTGCAAATATGAGCATAATCATGAGAACAAAACACATGTGCTTATTTTTTAAAATGCACAGCCATGTATAAATGTGGCTGTTTGTGCGATGGGGCCATTAGCAGTTCGCTCTTTCGTCTTGTGTACTTTTCCATTCTTCCTGAACAAGCATTTTAAATTTATACTTGGGAAAACCTTTTCATCAAGAGAAAAAAAAAAAGATCGTGCTGCATTGATTAAAACGTGGTAACCTGACAGAAGCAGGCTGCGTTGTGGTTGCTAAGTGCGGGGGAACACATCTGTGCCTCCCCAGCAGTGGGTGGAGATGTCTGAAGCCCCCGGCGTTTCTAGAGTTGGGAGTCTTCTGGACAAGGTGAAGATTCATATCTAAAAATATTCTTGGTTTTCACACTGAACATAGACCACTTTGCTTCGATTCGTATAATGTAGAAACAAATGCTGACCTGATCTTTGTAAATACTGGTGGAGGGTGCAGGAGGACACTGCCCCCCAAAAGGGAAAAGGGGGAAATAAAGCTTCATACTCAAAAAGTGAAGCCTGGGGTGTTGACTAAGCAGCAAAGGACAGCTGTGGCAAAGTGGGCTGTCCTTGACTACCGTGCAGGCAGCCACAGGACTACGCAGTGGTCCCTCTTGGTTTGGATTTTCACACCAAGAAACTAGGACTGTGTGGCAGGGAGCTCTTGGATTAAATGGCAGTGAGACTTTTTTAAAACTAAAAATTGTTATGTGTCTATAGTCAACACAGCCATTGATGTCAATAAAGTTAAAGCATGCATTGTGTACTTTAAGAAGAGAGGAAAGGAACTAGAGAGATGTCTTGGTGGTTAAGAGCACGTGCTGCTCTTGCAGAAGACCTGGGTTTGATTCCAGCATTCACGCAGTGGCTCAAAATCATTCATAACTCCAGTTTCAGGGCAACTGATGCCTTCCGATATCCATGGGCACTAGATACATGCATGGTACATATACCTGCATACAGACAAAGCAAGTATGTCAAAGTTTTAAAACAAGTGAATAAAGCTGGTGTCAGACACATTCCTATAATTCCAGCATGCAGGAGGCTAAGGCAGAAGGATCACTACCATGAGTTAGAGGTATGGGCTCAGAGTATGACCCAACCTCAAAACCTAAATAGATAAATAATAAATAAATAGGTAGTTACAGATCTAAGGACCAGCGGTGTACTGATGCAGGACATCAGACATCTACACACATGCACCACCGGGTCTTTGTTGCTATGACTGTTCTCTAAGGTTGAGGTCGTCACTGACCCCAGAAAGACGAACTGACACCCTGAGTAATGGGCAAGTGGCTTTCATCCTGGGAGAGAACTGTGACTGCTGCAGGAAGGGACCAGACCCTGGTGCACTCGGCAGGCCTAGGCTATTTCTGTACTTGCTCATTTTTTCCTGGGGTTCAGAGCCCGCAGCCAGGGTGGGGAAGGAAGAAACAGTGTGTCAAATGTTGGGTCAGGAGCACCTGCTTTGGTATGGCTTCTTCACTGTCTTTGTTATTTAAATATACTCTTGTGTAAGTATGCAGACAGGAAACCGGTTGCACAGAAGCTTACCCAACAGCTTATTGAGTTTCACATACTCAGATGGACTCCTGTTTGGAGATTGCTCTATATCTCAGTTTTGGGAACTACTGCTCAGTATTGTGTTCTCTGGGAAGAACATTCTGAGGACTGCAAACGAAGCTGGGGCTAGGGAGATGGCGTAATATTCAGAGCGCTTCCTGTGCGAGCAAGAGAACCCGGTTCAAATCCCCAGGTCAAAAGCTGGGTGCTCCTACGACTCCAGGGAGGGAGCTAGAGACAGGTTTGGTCCTGGGAGCTCTCTGGCCTAGCCAAAATGTCTTCCCCTGGAATCTGAATATGTGCACAGACATTTACACACGTGGATATACACCCTATCCTTCATCCCCCCACGCACTAAACACATGTGTGTACACCCTATCCCCCAACCCCCCCACACTAAACATACATGTGTATACACCCTATCCCCCTATCCCCCCACACTAAATACATGTGTATACACCCTATCCCCACACATGCTAAACACACATGTGTACACCCTATCCCCCCAACCTCCCCACACTAAACACACATGTGTGTACACTCTAACCTTCCAATCCTCACACACTGAACACACATGTGTGTATATACCCTACCCCCCACCCCTCCACACCAAACACACATGTGTGTATATACCCTACCCCCCACCCCTCCACACCAAACACACATGTGTGTATATACCCTACCCCCCACCCCTCCACACCAAACACACATGTGTGTATATACCCTACCCCCCACCCCTCCACACTAAACACACATGTGTGCACAAACCTCCGGCCCTGGTCCTGGAAGAAAGAGAGGTGGGCAGGCTGGTGTGTAAATGAACCCCTCTCCTATGCGCACAGAGATTCTTACTAGGGTACAGCCATACACATACACTAAAAAGAAGCTAGGAACATTATGTATAGATTTTCTTGGTTCATAATTTATTGCTACAATAGATTTTGATAATTCTCCATGCCTCCTGTATCTTTTTCGTGATCAGCAGTGGGAGACAGTGAGTGAGCAAGCAGGAAGTACCTATTGCAGGGTTTCCGCCAAGTTCTGCAGGCTGTACACTAGTAAGAATCTCTGTGCTCATAGGAGAGGGGTCCATTTACACACCAGCCTGTCCACCTGCCTTCCTTCCAGGGCCAGGGGCGGGATGGCTCTCCTCTGAGTCGTGTCTGCGCGCGCGTGTGTGTGTGTGTGTGTGTGTGTGTGTGTGTGTGTGTGTGTGTGTTTTAAGATTTTACACACACACACACACACACACACACACACACACACTCCTAAAGTAAGGGTCTGAAAGGACACAGATTTAAAGCACATTAGTGACTGGGTGTGGTGGCTCATGTCTTATAATCCCAGGATTTGGGTGACTGAGGCAGGAGGATCAGTGAGAGTTGGAGACCCTTCTGGACTGGAGTAGGAAGCACTACCTCAAAACAAACAAGTGAAAAATCCCCAAAGACAAAACACATCGGTGGTTCCCAAATTCAGCCTCTCAACACGTGTGTCCATGAAACCGACGGGCAGAGATGTAGGAAAGCAGTCTTTGGGCGATGTTATAAACACGTTAAATCAGCACACTGAATTTGATGTGATGCTCTGGGCCTCTCATACGGCGGCGTACAGGAGTCCCTTTGCACATCTCAGATAAAACCAGGCCTCCTGGGTGTGAAAGGACCTTCAAAGTTACCACTCCCCCAGCTCACTGCCCACAGGCTGATGTTGGAGGCGGAGTCCCCAAGCGGGAAATGCTTGGGCTCTCTCCCTCCCATGCTGGACTGGGGAGATGGCCTCTGCTAGAGACTAAAATGACCCACAGCCGTCCATTTCTGACCTTTGCAGCCAACACCATACAATAGTGGCAATGTCCCCCGTTATAACACAGAGCCACAGCCACTTAAGCAAATGACTGATACCTTCTTTTTAAAAATTACGTTGATATAGGAAGGGTCTCAAAATTCTGACAAAATGTAAAGGAGTATAAAATCTAACAACTGGAGGAGCAGACTACATTTTCTAGGCTGGCTTCAACAGTCAGTTTGCACACAGCACACTAATGAGTGCGTTAGCAAACTTTATCACAGCCTTACTACAATTTAAAAGCCACATGAAGACCAAGGGAGACACAACACGTGATTTCCAAAGCCTGCTGCTGCCGCTGCCACCTAATTCCCTGCGCCTGGCTTTGATTTGCTCTTACTCTTTGAGATAGGACATGAAGAGTGTGATTTTCGTAGCAATGAGTGTACTTTTGAGTAAATCCTTTTGAGAGGTCTTTCGTATAAATAAAACTCAGTCATAATTAATTGGTGGGTGGCGTGGGCTCTCACTTGGACTGCGGTTGTTACCCTTTCCCGGTGCATCCCTGAACCTTGCTTTGAAAGCCTGATAAGCTGACACCACAAATCCAGGAGGCGCTCCAGTTAGACACTACAGCTTGGCTGAAACCATCTTCTTGGGGTATATAGTTTGCCGACTTCTCAGAGTTCGGTAAAGGTCTCACTGACTTGGTCTCACTGACTAAGAAGAATCACTTGAAAACCTAATTAGGCCCATAGGGTGTAAGTGTCTTAGCTTGGGTTCTGCTTCTGCATTTTCTCAGAAACTGAGAATAAAGGAGCGGCTCTCTGGACACCTAAACCTGTCCTTCCCTCATTTCGTTTGAGTAACCGAACACACGGCCACCCCATGACACATATGACGTAAGAGTTAACTCCAGAATTTATAACTGAACACCACACCGAGAACGCAAAACAAGAATGTCCAGCACCCTTTAGACAGCTCACTCTATAGCCCTGGCTAGCCTGGAGTACACTTTGTAGACCAGGGTGGTCTCAAATTTATAGAGCTCTGCCTGCCTCTACCTCCAGAGTGCTAGAATTAAAGGCTTTCGTGCACCACCACACATGGGCAAAGACTATTTTATTTTTTATGTGTATGTGTGTATATACATACGCCCTCCAGTAGACTGCAGAAGAGGATGTTCCATACCCTGGAGCAGTTGTGAACAGCTGGATGTGAGTGCTGGGAACCGAACTCAGGTCCTCTGCAAGAACAGAAAGTGCTCTTAACCACTGAACATTTCTCTGGCCTCTAAGGTCAGCTTTTAATGGGCAAGTTAAGTATTCTAAGTGAATGTTCAGCTTTCACTTTACTGTTCTTATTTAACCCAAATTATCCATTGAAGTAAATGCTGGCTGAGTTTGGCCTCCAGCCAACAGCTCACAGGTTATCCCCGGACCTTTAACAGAGAACAGAGAACGCAGGAAGGAACAGGACATATTTGTATTTCCACTGAAATGCCATCATCTTGCAGAAGTTAATGATTAGCATTAAAACTGCCAGGCTTGAGTCTCAGCCTAGAAGAAAGAAGTGGGAGCCAAGAAACCCGAAGAGTGCCCCCTCCTTGTGACTGTTCTGTGTGGTCCACCGAAAACGGGCTGCTGCGGACAAGACGATCTAGGGCTTAGGTGCTCAGGAGAAACAATCTGTGAGGTCCTGGTGAACCTGGGAGGGATGGGGAGAGAGAGAAGAAGGCAGCTCGTTCCATGGAAACCACAGCCCAGCTGCTGCTCTCCTTAGGGCCAGGCCAGGCCTTCCCCTCAGATCTTAAAGATTGTATACCAGTTTTCCCCAAGGCTGCCCATCTAGATGCTTTGTTTGTTTGTTTGTTTGTTTGTTTTTTATCAACACTACTTTTTATAGCTAGATGTCTGTCTAGTTTATCTCTGGAAACAATATTTTTAAACTCTAATGTTATGAATTTTGGTGTACCTCTAATTTCTCCTCCAAGAGGGGGGCATTTCTTTTGCACAAGGTGTCTACACTATCACGGCAAACTTCTCATTTAATATTTCTCCTTCTAAACAAAGTCTCTTTTTTCCTTAAAAACTTATTTGCTATGGATGGAACTAGAAAATATCACCCTGAGTGAAGTAACCCAGACTCAGAAGGACAAACATGGTATGGTATGTACTCACTCATAAGTGGATGATAGATGTAAAGCAAAGGATAACTACAACCCACAGCTCCAGAGAAGCTAGCTAACAAGGAAGGCCCTAAGAGGGCCACATGAATCACCCTGGGAAGGGGAAATAGATGAGATCTCCATGAGTACACTGGGGAGGAGGGGTGGGCAATGGAGGGTAGGGGATGGGGTGAGAACATAAGGGAATGGGATGGTCGAGCTGGAACAGGGAGGGAGTGGGACAGCAATGAAAGAGATACCACGATAGAGGGAGACATCATGGGACAGGAAGAAACTGGGTGCTAGGGAAGTTCCCAGGAATCCACAAGGATGACCCCAGCTTAGACTACTAGCAATAGTGGGAGGGTGCCTGAACTGGCCTACCTCAGTAATCAGATCAGTGAATACCCTAACTGTCATCATAGAGCCTTTATCCAGCAACTGATGGAAGCAGATGCAGAGATCCACAGCCAAACACCAGGCCAAGCTCCAGGAGTTCAGTCAAAAAGAGAGAAGCGGGATTCTATGAGCAAGGGCATCAAGATCATGATGGGGAAACCTGCAGAGACAACCAAACCAAACTAGTGGGAACTCATGAAATTTAGACCAACAGCTCTGGAGCCTGCATGGGACTGGACTAGGCCCTCTGCATAGCAAGACAGTTGTGTAGTTTGATCTGCTTAAGGGGCCCCCTGGAAGTAGGATCAGAATCCATCCCTGGTTCATGAGCAGGCTTTTTGGAGCCCACTACCTATGATGGGACACTTTGCACAGCCTTGAGGCGGGGGAGGGGCTTGGACTTGCCTCTGCTAAATGTACCTCCCCATGAGAGACCTTACCTTCTTGTAGGAGGGAATGGGAGGTGGGTTGGGCGGAGGGGGGAGGGGAGGCTTGAGGTGTGGGAGGAGGGAAGAAGGGAATCTTTGTTTGGTATGTAAAATGAATAAAAAACATTTTTCTTAATAAAAACATAGGAAAAAACTTATTTGCTGAGGTAGGCAGGATGGTTCAGCAGGTATAGGCACCTGCCATGACCTGAGTTCAATCCACGGAGCAAGCACATGCAGAAAGCTGGGTACAGTCATGAGATCTGAAACCCCAGCATTCCTTTGGGAAGGGAGAAGAATCATCCCAGAAACCCACCGCCAGCTAGAATGGCAGAAACAAGAGACAGTGTTTCATAAACAAGGTGAAAGGAGGGAGCCCACTTCTGAAAGCTGCTTGTCCTCTGACCTCCACACACTTATTATATTGCACACACTCTCAAATTCATACATACCTCAGTGATAATAATAATAAATAAAAATGAAAAACTGTTTGCAATTTTAAAACAACTTCCTTCCTGCTGCCGTCTTGATATATTTTTCCATTTCTTGGGTCAGTTTATTTATTGTAGCATATAGGACTGATTTGCAAGGCTTTAGTTTTAATCTTGACACTATTTGAAACACATGAGTTCTGAGCCTGGGTGATCTGCATCCTACATTGTGAGCATCCCTTCTACTCATACCAAGAGAGATAACATGGCTTGCTGGCTCTACAGCATGGAGAAACAGTCTTCACGCCACAGGACAAGCAGTGAGTCTTCCGGGGAACTCTGGTCATAAGGAATGACTCCTAAATGCTTCCCAAGGAATTTCCTTCATTATTTCAACCACAATGACCATATGAAAAGGACACCACTGATTCCAGATCTTCCCAAGCAATACATTGTTAAAAAAAAAAAAAACATTTGAAAGGTGAGCAGCATGTAAACTAATGACGTATATCCTCTTTTTAGGGTATTTCCTTAGCTAATGATGGAGGCTGAGATTTTGTGAAAGGGGGTTTTAAATGAAGACAGCACTTAGGGAGAGTGATGGAGGGCCGCTAGCACTAAGGCACACTAAGTAACCTTCAAATGACATCCCTGGTTTTAACCAGCTTAGGGAATTGGTAAAAAAATAAACAAATAAAAATTAAAAACAACTAAATTCTTTTTGATGACCATCTAGCCAAGGTTCTCTGTGTCTGTTAACAGGGAGTAGAGGTGGAGGGTTGAGCAAAGGAAGCATGGCAGCATCCCAGGGTTTTAAAAGCAAGCAAAGTGTGTTGTTCCTGGAGCCCAAGGCTTAGGAGCCTAGGAGAGCCGACAATGAAAGGCCAATTACAAGAGGCCCTGTGAGAGACAAAAAAACTCCCCAGACATCCTTGTCAATGTGACAGAGACCATTTGAAAACGACATGATGTGCAGTGATACCAACCATCATTCCATCGCAGCCATAGTGACAAATGCTGACGAAGTTAGGAGCTCATTTCCCTCACTGATGAGCCTGTCCTCTGCAGTGTGCGCCTACATAAGAGAGCCAAAGCCACACTGGGCTTTTCCTTGTCTCCCAGGTTGCTAGGATACAGGTGTTTCTGTTGAGTAATACTATATAGCCGAGATGAGTATCTGTCAACAGTCCCTTTTGCATCCATCCTCTGTCTTTCCACAAGGCACTGCCACTATGACCTGTCAGTGCCTTGAAGGGAGTCTGCCTTGGGGTGTCCTTTGTCTTAGGCTGGCACCCCCAGGTGCACCAATTCAGCAGCACCTCAAGCCTTCCCTGCACCCACAGTGACTCAGGAGCCTTAAATTTGTGTGTGTGTGTGTGTGTATGTACATATAATATATGTATGATGTGTATATTATACATCTGTGTATGTTGTGTATGCACATTTCTATGTGAGTTGCCATGGGGGGCATGTAGAAGGACCGAGGACATCTTGAATGTGGTCCTCAGCTTCCACCCTGTGTGAGGAGGACAGAATCTCTTTGCTGTTTGCTGCTGCATATGTTCGTGTGGCAGGCTAGCCGCCTCTGCCTCCCATCATCTTAGGAGCGCTGGGATTACACATAGGGCTACCACTTCCGGTTTGGAGGACCTCAGCCCAGGTCCTCACACTTGCTTAGCAAGCACTTTACCCGTTGAGACAACTCTCCAGTCCATGGGCACCTCTTATTTAAAAAGGCCGTCTCTCTAAGACAACAACCAACACTGACAATAATTCAGACAGTTAACCTAGCTGAAGATCCATCCAGACAGGCCCGCAGAGTCCTCTATTCCAAAGGGAAAGCCCTTGAGAGAATGCACTGGGTGTACTAAGTTCAGGATAGGGAAATGGTGAGTTTAGGACTTTCTTCCTTGTGATTTTTTAAAATCTTCTTTCCTTTAAAAAAAAAAAATCGGGTTGGGGATTTAGCTCAGTGGTAGAGCACTTGCCTAGCAAGCGCAAGGCCCTGGGTTCGATCCTCAGCTCCAAATAAATAAATAAATAAATAAAAATTTTTAAAAATTCTCCTTTTCTTTTTTCTTGAGACAAGGTTTCTTGTATCCTAGACCAGTCTCGAACTCTTCATTGTAGCAAAGGATGATCTTGGACTTCTGATCCTCCTGCCTTCGCCTTGTGAGTGCTGGAATTACAGGCATGTATTAGCACTCCCAGGGTATGTGTGTGGTGCCAGGGATTGAACCCAGGGCTTCCTTCGTGCATGCTAGACAAGCACTCAGCCAATTGAGCAGCCCCTTTCCCTGTACTTTCTGTTGCCTGGAAACAGCTTCTTAGCGAAGTTACAGTGCTCCCTTGTTGTAAACTCCCATGGAAAGGGGAGGTAGAGGATGGTCTCCAGGATGAAAGACATACTGTCTGCTAAAGCCATTGCTAGTTGTAACTCTGCATAAATATAAAAAAAATAGCAACTGTGAAAACCAACAAATTGATATTTTTCAGAGTCACAGAAAGTCTGGTATGAAGCACCCCGGGCTGTGGCTGTGTTCTGTGGACAGTGGGCTATTCCAGAGAGCTTTGAAATCCACTGAAAAGTTGGTACGAACACAGCAATCCACTCATGTGACAGAATCCAATTACGTTTTGTAAGAAAACTTTGATATGTCACAAGTATTGGGTAAAAAGGATAACTACAATTTCCTGATTGATGTCATAGTTCAAACATCAGTCTGTGAGCTTTACATTTGACACAATGACAAAATTAATACTTCATTGCCATATAATTGTTGCACTTAGAAAATTTTCTCAGATTCCCTATGAAAAAATCTCACCGTCCTCTTTAAATGAAAAATCACCATTTATTTCTTTATCCAATATGTATGTCTTCCAATTGTTTTGTTATTCTCCCTTGGAGACTGGTCAGGGCTCTTTAACCAAAACCAAACACACCATTAAAAAGCACTAGAAACATAAAACAGAAAGGAGTCGGAGAAAAGCAAAACTCAGGCTAACTTGGGTGCTTGGATAGGCAGCTGTCTCAGCTGGGACATCGTAATCAAGTCCTGTATGTTAAGTGATGTCCAGTGCATCTGACCTGCTGGGGAAAGGCTGTTGTTACTCAGCCCACACATGACACCTGGGGGCAGCTGGGCTTCCAGGGAGTGTCTCGGCTGGCTTTGGCCTCTCTCTGGGTTGGTGGCTCTTATGTTTCCTTTCATGACAATAAAACTATTTGCTGGGGCTCGGGACAGGGGTTTTTTCACGGAAGGGCAGTCTGTGAGCTGAGCATCCCCGTTTCCACTAAGTATAGTTTACATGCTGGTTTGGTCTGCACCATGTACTGTTTTCCCAAGTGTCAAATAATGTTCGGTTTTAAAAGAATCGCCACGCGGGCCTTCTGTCTTGCTGTCTACACTTTTACCTGTAATCTGATTGTAGGGGGACAGAGAGGAGCTGGAGTCCCTCCCTCCCCAGCACCCTGTTACTAACAGCATTTGTTTGGTTAGTAATTCTATCTCAGCCTGGACTTTTCCCATTCCAGGCGTTTGTTGCCCTGTGTGCATAGCTGCATCTCCATGGCAATGGGAAAACAGGATGCTGGAGATTCAAGAGGGGCCAGGGAAGATGAAACCCTACCCTCCTCTGGCCTCCCGGGAGGGGCCGGCTAATTTATATGTCAAGTTAAGAGATGTGGGGACTTCAGATCAAAGGGGGTCATAGGGTGCTCTTGCAATGGGAGATATTTATTATAAATACAAATGTGTCCAAGGAAAGAGACGGAAACCTTAAAAGGCATGTGGACTGTGGTTAGTAAATAGAAATAACACAGCTGAAAATGGGCACATAGCTAAAATTAACAAGCACTTTAAAAAGCTGTCTTAATTTAAATGGAGTAAATGAAGACAGTGACGGCCTCAGCCGGAATTGAAAATACAAATCACTGGGAAACACTGATGAAGATTTCTGGCTGCATTTCTGAATCATTTTGTAATACCTCCTGGCTATGAATGTGAAGATTACCAAATGCATATTGGAAATTTCTAGTTTCACTTCTTGGCTATACATGTTTCGTTATTAAGAACATTTGTTTCACGTTAAGAACTACCCACTTACACTGAGCTCCAACAGGGCATTGGCATGACAGATTAGGATGTAGAGTGTGAGGGCTTGTAGGAAGGAAGGAGCTTCATGTCCCGGTACTCTAGTAGCAAAACAATTAATAAGCCTACCATCAAAGTGATACAATGGGAAGCGACTTCTACTCAGTTACCTGAGTTATTAATGCTAATTGAGGCCAGGTGAAGCATAGATAATTGAACTTCACAGAAATCCAAAAATCTCTATTCAGCCAATAATTTCAAACTTCTTCCCCATCTAACCCATTACCAGAGGCACTAACAAATAGGACAAATGGATTACATTAAATTCCACTTCCCTAAAGAGTACGGCTATGAGGTTTTTCTCATTGATGAATTCAGAACTAGAGCCAAAGGTCAGCTATATTCCAGAGACTAAATCACAGGGATTTCCCCAACAATTCAAAGGAAAAAGATAACATCCCAGAAGGTGGCCTACAAGCAAGCCGTTTGTGGCACAGAACAGCTTTTTCTCATGAAACTGAGTTGTTCCTTGTGTTTGCGGCCCAAGGCAGGCTGCAGAGTAACCGAGGCCACTAGAACTACAGTTTGGGGTTTCAGGTCTTAACCAGTCTCTAGAAGCTTATCCTCCAACTGCTAAGTCTTTCTCACCCATAAGCCTGGGTTTTGTTCGTTTGTTTGTTTAATTGAAGTAAAATCAACACAACTCCAAATTAGCCTTTTCCCCCTTGCTGATAATCAAGCTGGCTACATACATCTCCAGCTTCAAATGGATCCATTATGGATGACTGTGTGTGTGTGTGTGTGTGTGTGTGTGTGTGTGTGTGTGTTGGTGTGTTTGCCTGTGCAGGCACATGGAGAGGCCAGAAGTTGAAATCGAGATGTTTCCCTCAGTTGCTTCTGCACCTTACTTACTTACTTACTTACTTATTTGTTTGTTTGTTTGTTTATTTATTTATTTATTTGAGACAGAATCTCTTACTAAACCTCTCGGTTTCAGCTATACTCCTGACCAGCAGGGGATGTAGGATCCGCCTGTTTCTGTCCCACAGAGCTGGGGTTACAGGCTCACATGGCCACATCTGGCTTTTAGGTAGATTCTGGAGAACTGAACTCAGGTCCTCGTGCCCCCGAATGAACCTTTTTGAAGTGTGTAACTCAGGGCTGGAGAGAAGACTTAGTGAGTATGAGCACTTGTGGCTCTTGCAGAGGACCCAAGTTTGATTCTCAGAACCCACATGAGGTATACTCAAGTTCCATAACTCAAGTTCCAGGGGATTCAGCACCCTCTTCTGACCTACATGGGTACCAGTCATCCACACAGTGCACTTTCATACATGCAGGCAAAAGACCCGTACACGTAAAATAATAATAAATATACTTGTTAATTGTGCAGCGCAGTGGAATTTAGTGGAACTGCAGGACTATACAAGCCTAACTTTGACCTAATTTCAAAACGTTTTCAGAGTTTGTGAAGAAGACCCCGTTTGGGCTCATTAGTGGCCATCCCTTCTCCCACCTCCAGTCCTTAGTAACCACCCACCTACTCTCTGTCTCCATGGGTCTGCCTGCCTTGGACCTGCCACACAAATGGACCCATGTCATAGTCAGTTCTTTGTGCCTGGCTTCTCTCACTTAGCAGACATTCTCAAGGCCCATCTCTGTGTGGTATGTGCTAGCACTTCATTCATCTTCATGGCTGAGTGATACTCCATGGTGAGGACAATTATTTACTAATTCACTAGTCGATGGGCACATGAAGGGTTTCTACCTGTGCCTGTGAGGTGTGCTGCCGATTAAACTAACATTTTCACCTCGATTTTCCTCTGGTTCTTGTGGAAACTGGGAGTGGCATGGAATGTGGGCGTGAAGTTGGGAAGCAGCAGGTTCCTCTATGGGCATAGATGGCTCTATTACCCCCTGGAGCTGGACCCTGAGGATGAAGACCACTTCAGGGTCCCAACAATGGAGATAATCCCAGATAGGAGCAGCCTAGGATAGGAAGAGTGGAAGTGGGTGGTGAAGAGACAAGAGCAGTCAGTCAGGACTTCAGAGAAGAGGAGCAGGGAGGTGACACCATTAGACAGAGTTGGACTGGTGTATCCAGCTCACAGAACGGAAGGGACAGGCCGGTGAGGACCAGAGGAATATGAGGGCTACTTCCTGTTCTGAAAACAGGTGCCCAGAAATGAGCCTGTGGCAAATCAATATCAGAGCCAGACTTCATGGGGGCTCTGTCACCCTGAGTGATGACCCCCAGAAGAGGACCCCACACTTCCCTACACTGGACAGTTTTATGTCAACTTGCAACAAGCCAAAGTCATCTGAGAGGAAGGAACCTCAATTGAGAAAATGCCTCCAAAAAAATAGATTGTGGGAATTTTCTTAATTAGTGATCAGTGGGGGAGGGTCAAGCCCATGGTGGGTGGGGCCATCCCTGGACTGGTGATCCTGGGTTCTATAAGAAAGCAGGCTGAGCAAGCCGTGAGGAGCAAGCCAGTAAGCAGCACTCTTCCATGGTCTCTGCATCAGCTCCTGCCTCCAGGTTCCTGTCCTGCTTGAGTTCCTGTCCTGACTTCCTGTGATGATGAACAGTGTTGTAGAAATATAAGCCAGATAAACCCTTTCCTCCCCAGCTCGCTTTGGTCAAGGTGCTTCATTGCAGCAATGGAAATGTGTAGCACTCATGATGACCCTTCCTGCCTTAGCGCTCTGTGTACTCTGACCGCCCCCAACGCCTTCCCTTGCTCTTCACCCCTTCCTCCCACCCTCCCTCCCAAACCCCATGCCTTCCACCTATCCCACTCCACACCCCCATGTAATCCACACCTCTCATACCCCACACTCCCCACACCCTCAAGCCCTCCACCCAGCAGCCCCCCACCACATGCGCACCCCACACCCCCAAGCCCTCCACCCTCTCACACCCATTACTCTTATGTCCCCAGCTCTGTGCACCACACGTACCCTACACCTCCATATTCCCTACCCCATGTACACCCTATATTCCGGTACCCTCCCCCCAGTGCATACCCCATATCCCTGTCTTCCACCTTGAACTTACTCCCCATGCTTAGCCCACACAGGCATGCTGTGTCCTCGACACCTCCTTCAAGGCCCTAGTACTCACAGGACTTCAGTACCCTGTTCTCTCACCAGGACCTCGGATGTTCATATTTCAAAGACAAACCTTCCTTTACAGGAATCAGTCAGATGAGCATTCTCAGTTCCTCAGTTGGCTGATACTCGTCACCCGAAACAAGGATGAACTCTAAAAATCCCTGTGTTTTCAACTTGGTGCACACACATGCATAAAATATCTTGTCTACACACTTGCATGTACAGACATAAGTTTGTGAGACAATACATAACCATGGGTTAGTTTTATTAGTTCTACAAATGGCATTACAAACAACAACAAAAAATTGTCAACAGATTATTTTTCCAGATCCAATCATCCTGGACATAAACACTTCACCTTTGCCACTTTTTTTCAATGCTCATCATAGGTCATGAATATTTGTTTAATTTTCCTCTGTTTTATGATGTTCCCTGCTCTTTCACAGTGAAGCTTTTGTGTACAGCAACCTCTAGTCTTCTGGCAGGGGGTGATCCTGGCAAGGATGTCCTTAGGAGACCCTGCTGCTCAGAAAAGCCCAATAACACAGAGTCAGAAAAGCAGAGGATGAAGCCTGTCCTCTGTAGGATACCTGTGTCCCCAGTAAGCAGAGTGGTTGCAGATTTGCATGGTTTCACCCCCCTAGGAGAAGAGCTGTTCTGGAAGTTTCCAAGTGTGTGGAAGCCTGGGAGATCTAGCTGCCCAGTCTTAGGAGGTACTGCTCCTGTTCATGCCGGCTGTCCCAGGGCAAAGTGCTGTAGGAGTTCCCCCCACCTCTGCCCAACACGAAGCCAGACAGCTCTGTCGCACACGTGCAGCCTCCACAGGGCTCAGGACACTCCAGCTGGACTGCTGTTCCTGCTCCCGGCGCTGGAACTAGAGAGAAGGTCCTGTAGAGAGGTGGGCGGGGAACAGGAAGTGGTATATAGATCTATCTAAATAAAAACTAGGATCCACAAACAGCAGAGAACATGATTTAACACTTTTAAAACATGGGAGACGAGGCTTCACACAAATAAATGTTCCCCAAATAAATTAGGTTTGAAGGTATGAAAGAAAGAAAGCTGCTTGAAGAGAGGCAGGAGAGCATCCCACAGTGACTGGGACGGAGCAAAGCCGTCAACACCCTTTCAGCTGTTTACCCGTGAGCGATCCAGGGCTGAGAACAAGTTTGTAGAGTCATTAGTGTCCCAGGAAGCATGTCATACTCCTCTGGTCACAGACATGCGGTGGTGGTGGGGTGCAGAGGTGTCAGGGCTGACCAGAGGCTACCTGCTCCCCAGAAAGTCAGACAGGAAGTGGAACAGGTCCCAGTGGGGTGTAAGGCATCGAACACAGGACTCTATGGGGGTGAGGGCACGTAGTATTGTCATTTTGAATGTCCTTGGAGTAGGCAATCACTTTTCAGGGTACAGCCGGCTGGCACTTTCCTGAAGCCCATCTCTGGCCTACCAGCCTCAACCTGCTGCTTCAAGTGGAATATGCTGTACTCTGAGCAGCTGGCAGAGCAAACATGTTCCAATAAGCAACTGAGACTCGGCCAGGCGGCTATATCCCAGGCCGAGGAATGCTGCATTGTCGTAACTGACTTGTGAAACACATTCGATTGCGTTCACTTATAATATTAAAGATTCATAATAGCTTCCAAGAGAACACAAATGTCTAAGTGAACGCTTTTGATCATTGTAAACTTAGGTGGAAAAAAAAAAAAAGAAAAGCAACATTAAAATTTCATGTCAGCCCTGACTGTGAAGGTTTTTAGATCAGTATCCCTAGCATCTCATTGGCTGTGGATGTTGGCTGTGGATGACAGGGTCACCTGTTTGGGTACTTTCTGTGATGCAATCAATAGGACATTCTAAATGACATTAGGTTTGCTTGTTTAGTTTCTGGTGTTAGGGACAGAAGCAGGCCCCATGCAAGACCAGCATACTCTCCACCAGTGAGCTACTCCCCTGACTGTTGCGTTATCATTTGGTCTGTCAGGCACCATCTCTTCTGTCCCATAGCACCTGCCATCAAGGCCCCCTAGTGACTCTGACTCCTCAAAATACTAGTCTACAATGAAGAGTTGGGGACTGTGGTTGCAGGTCTGTGTGTTAGACGTGTGTAGCTGAGTTTGTGTGCATGCACAGTGTGGAGCTTAGGTGTGTGTACTGTTCATGCCTGAATACACCTGTCGCTTGAGCCCCAGATGACTGCCCAACCCCTCCAGGGTTTCTGACCCTGCAGCTCTGGGGTGACCAGCATCTGCTCTCCTGACATGTTGCCGAGGCATATAGCACTCCTGGCCTCGGGGTCTCATGACCACCTGGACAGATCTACAGCCTGAGGGAAAGGCTTTGGCGTTGCCCCGGAGAACATTAGTGAGTGGGGAGCATGTGGAGCTGGAAGGGACGCAGTCTTGGGACTTCTCACCTGTGCTTGAAGGCTTTACCAGACCTAATAGGCTTAGGACTTAATACATTTCTCTGTTTGACTTTTTAACAATAAGAATAGTTTCTTAAGAAATAGTATTGTTAAAAGCCAGGTGTAGTGGTGCCTGAGGCATGACTTAGTGGTTTAGAACACTTGTTGCTCTTCTAGAGCTCAGCGCCCAGCACTCACAAAGCTGCCTGTAACTCCAGCTCCAGGGCCATCTCACAGCTCCTGGCTTCTAGAGACATCTGCACATGCATGGCAGATGCGCTCTCTCTCTCTCTCTCTCTCTCTCTCTCTCTCTCTCTCTCTCTCGCTCTCTCTCTCTCTCTCTCTCTCTCTCTCTCTCTCTCTCTCTCTCACACACACACACACACACACACACATGCACACAAATAAATACATATGTCTTTAAAAAAATCACAACACTTTTGGTGACACACACCAATGACCTCAGCATTCGGGGGGCTGAAGCAGGAGGGTTGTAGAGAGTTTGAAGCCAGCCTGGACTACATGGCAGAACATGACTACACAAACAAACAAGACAGCAACAACAACAACAACAACCAAAAAAAAACTTTTATTATAATTGTTAACAACAACAAAAAAAAAGTCAGGCGTAGTGGCGCACACCATTAATCCCAGCACTTGGAAGGTGGAGGCAGGTAGATCTCTGTGAGTTTGAGGCCAGCCTGATCTACAAAGCAGGTTCCAGGACAGCCAAGGCTGTTACACAGAGAAACCCTGTCTCAAAAAAAACAAACAAAAACAAAAACAAAAAACCAGAAGGGCTCAGCGGTTAAGAAGACTGGCTGCTCTTTCAGAGGACCTGGGTTCAGTTCCCAGCACACACACAGCAGCTCACTGCTGTGGGATGGTCTGTATGTCAAATGTGTTGCTGATTGGTCAATAAATAAATCACTGATTGGCCAGTGGCCAGGCAGGAAGTATAGGCGGCACTAACAGAGAGGAGAATTGAGAGAATAGGAAGCTGGGTGGGGAGACACTGCCAGCCACCACCATGACAAGCCGCATGTGAAGATCCCGGTAAGCCACGAGCCACGTGGCAAGGTATAGATTTATGGAAATGGATTAATTTAAGCTGTAAGAACAGTTAGCAAGAAGCCTGCCACGGCCATACAGTTTGTAACCAATATAAGTCTCTGCGTTTACTTGGTCGGGTCTGAGTGGCTGGGGGACTGGCGGGTGAGAGAGATTTGCCCTGATTGACCGTGGGCCAGGCAGGAAAACTGTAGCAACAGCTCACAACTGCCTGTTCCAGGGGATTTGATACCCTCACAGACCTACATGTGAACAAAACACCCACGCACATAAAATAAAACTAAATAAACCATTAAAAAAACAAGCAAGCCAGGCAGTGGTGGCACATGCCTTTAATCCCAGCACTCAGGAGGCAGAGGCAGGTGGATCTCTGTGAGTTCAAGGCCAGCCTGGACTGCAGAGTGAGTTCCAGGACAGGCGCCAAAGCTACACAGAGAAACCCTGTCTCAAAAAAAAAAAAAAAAATTCTACCAGGCTCTGAGAGATGGTTCTGTTTTGTGGTCCAGTGCCTAAGTTTCCTTTATATTGTTGCAGCAAACACCATGGCCAAAAGCAACTTGGAAGGAAAGGGCTTATTTGGCTTTCATATCCCAGCTCACAGTCCATTGCTGAGGAAAACCAAGCCAGGAACTCAAGCAAGAACCTGGGGGCAGGAACCAAAGCAGAGCCGGTGGAGAAACATTGCTTACTGGAATGCTCCCCACATCTTGTTCACCCCAAAACCACCTGTCCAGGAGTGGCACCACCCACAATGGCCTGGACCCTCCCACATCAATCAATAATCAAGAAAATGTTCCCAGGGCCTGTTTACAAGTAGGCCCGACAGAGGCATCTTCTCAATTGAGGTTCCCAAATGACTCTAGCTTGTGTCAAGTTGACAAGACACTAACCAGCACATCCAGGTAGATGACCCGTCTGCATATTTAAGGGATCTTAAACATGATCAGGCATAAACTAGGAGAAATCTTCAGGACTCAAATAAAGCACAGCAGGCCGATGGGGCATGTTGGCTCTGCATCATTCTTGTTATTATATTGTGCATCAGCCAATAAGGTAAGCAAACGAAGAGGCGCCGCCACGCTATACAATCCAAACCACTTTCCCCCAAGCTTTTCTTTCTTTCTCTACCTCTAGTTCTTCAGTATTCAGTAGAAATCACCAGCCATGTGATTCTAAGGGCTAGGCAGTGTAGCCCTTAGTCCTTGTCTTCCATGCATCCCAAGAAGGATCCACAAGGGAGCCACACTTGTCACAACTCCGCCCTCACTCCTCGCTCAGGACTGAGGCATCTATCTCACAAGAGGAGGGTGAAGAAAAGACGCAGAGGTCTCCTTCCCAGACCAGGTCCTGCCCTGGGTCTCTGGGGACATGCTATCTTTCTAATCTCCCCAAACATAAAGAATGTCATTCTGCTGACTTTATAGATAAAGAAATCACCACTCCATTAATAGCCAAGTCTGGGAAAAGAATGGGCGACACCAGTACTAAATGTAAGGAGCTGGCCCTACCTGGACTGGCTGGCTTCTCGGCTCATCACTCGAGGTCCAGGCACACGCTGTGAGCTTCCTGTCTGAACGGAAAGTCCAGTTGCTGACCCTTCCCATGTCTGCATTCGCGTCTGTGAGTGCCAAAGTCAGCGCTGGAATTGCAACAATGTTTTCAGCGTTCACTAAACAGATCACCGCACTTCATGCATGTCAACGCATGCTTGCAGTCCCACTTAGAGAGCGTGCTCTGACCTACGTGTTGATGCCTCACACGCCGACGTCCACGGGCAGCTCTCTTTCTTTTTTAGATCTTGCTGTGCTGGGGCTGGAACTCAGGGACTCACATATGCTGGGAAAGGGCAATACAGAGGGTCAACCTTCCTTACCCAAATAACGTTCCAAGTGCGTCCTGTGTGCCGCTTTGGAGACATTTAAGATGACTTTCATCAGTTACACTGTATTTCCTCACGAAGTCTTTAAAGTCAGGGATCCATGAACGATTCAACTTGACCTCTCCCGAGGAGCAGGCTATTGGATAAGACTTAACTCAGTGTCAGCACTACCTCACCAAATCCTCCAAGCCTTAGGCTCCAACACAACGAAAGCTTCAAAGCCGAGCCCCATGGGGACATGGCAGCCTTGGCTCTCTACCTGCCACCCCAGCAGAACTCCAGACTCTTCCCTGCTCTTCAGGAGCTCCCTTCCTTTCCTTTGTGTGATGTGTTCAAGTGTGCTTGCACCCTTATGTTCTTCCATGTGGAGGTCAGAGGTCACTATCCTTTTATATTGTTCCCCATCTTTTTATTAAAATATTTTTTGTTTATTTTCTCTTTTGAGGCAAGGTCTTGTTATATAGCCTTGGTATGCCTGGAATTCACTATGTAGACCAGGCTGAACTCAAACTCACAGAGATCCCCTTGTATCTGCCTCCCAAGTACTGGGATTAAAGGCTCACATCATCACATCCAACTTTTCCATCCTTGTTTTTTTTTTTTGTTTGTTTGTTTGTTTGTTTGTTTGAGATAGGGTCTTTCACTGAACCTGGAGCTCTGGTAGACTGGCTACCCGCAAACTCTGGGTGTTTTTCCTGTCTTTGTTGCCCAGTTCTGTGATGACAGATACCCTTCACAAGCTCATCTTTTTACATGGGTGTTTGGTGTCTGAACTCAGATCCCCATGTCCCTGTGTTCTGTTTTCAAGGTCAATGCTGTAATCCTTATCTAGATAAGAGGGCAGCCTGACTGCACCATCTGTCACTCTGCTGGTCATCATAAGCACACGCTCAGTCTAAAAGCATGCTCTTCCTTCTTCCCTGACATTTGTCAAGAGAATATGAGTAGCTGCCTTTCCCTACTTGAACTTCTAAACAGGCTCTCAGAACCAAGTCTGTGTAACAGCCAGTACTTTAAAACAGTCCATTTCAAACACACCCTCGTCTTGACTTCTGGAGGAACAGGAAGGAGCAGGATAGCACCCCCCTACACACACACACACACACACACACACACATCCCCAATCCCTGCCAGACCACATCTTCTCAGGCCACATTGGATCCAGCCAATGGGCCTTAGGCTGCTTACCTCTGAAACAAAGCCCAGAGTCACCCAGGACTCTTTTCTGTGGAACACAACCATCTCCTGCCCTTGGGGCCTGGAGTGGGCGGGTCTGCAGTCAGCATCTGGACAGAGGGTCAAAGCCTTTGCTGGTCATCGCTTATCTTTGCTGTCCTTTGGCTTGGAGCTCATTGTGGGATGTTCTTCTTGTTTATTTCTTCTCTTTTTTGTAATAGAAAATACATATTGGAAATTCTCACTATGACTTAGAAATTTATATATCATACTAAGAACCATGGGCGATTTTAAAATGCCAACAAGGCCCATGATCTTCTGTTGACTGTCTTTCCCTTACATTTCTTTTGAAGAAAACTTTTTCTTTCTGTTGGCGATAGGGTTGGAACCCAGGACCTCCTTCATGTTAGGCAAGCGTTCTACCCTTGAGCTACACGCCCATTCCTTCCCTTGATTTCTGACATTCCTTCAGGATGTTGTTTACTCCCTATTGCTCAACTCTGCTCTTCTGAATGCAGGCAGGCAAGGGGGTAGGTAGCCCTCACCTGTTGGCTGCTCCAGGAGCTCCCTTGGGTGTGCTGGTGGGCTCTGAGATTAGCTTCAAGCTCTCCTCACTGTGTCTGATGTCAGTATGGAGTAGTGATCGTGTGTGAATATGAGTGTGCATGTGTGCAGATGTGTAGTCATATGAGTGTACGTGTTTGTGTTGTTGGATTTTTTTTTTTTTTTTTTTGAGGCAAGGTCTGACTTGGAACTCACTTCAAACTTGTGGCAGTCTCCTGAATGCTGAAATTATGGATTTGAGTGGCCACATTTCTATGGAAAATGTGACAGAAATTTCTAGTTTCTTGCTGGGCCTAAGAGGAATGACTAAAAGGTGTGTCTGTTTTCTGGATGCCAGGAGATGAGGCTGGCTTTTTTTTTTTTTTTTTGAGGTTTATTTATTTTATGCGTATGAGTATTTTGTGTGCATAGATAGATAGATGACGGATGGATAGATGGATGCATGGATGAATGGATAGACGGATGGATGGATGGATGGACGGATGGACGGATGGACGGACGGACGGATGAACGGACAGACGGACGGACGGACGGACGGATGGATGGATGGATGGATGGATGGATGGACCACATGGGTGCCTGGTGCCCTCAGAGGTCAGAAGAAGGCTTCAGATCCCCTGGAACTGGAGTTACAAATAGTTGGGAGCTGTCTTGTGGGTGCTGGGAACTGAATGCAGATCCTCTGCAAGAACAAATGCCCTTAACTGCTGAGGCGTCTCTAAATCTGGTTTCTTTATTGACCCTAGAAAAAAGGCGGCCCACCGCAGATATCATCCAGTGTTCCTGACAGAATCCATCCTCTAAGCTGGAGAAGGAATGTAAGTTTTTCTGCTGGAAAATACCTGTTGACGGGGGGAAAGGTTAGCACATTCTTGCTCTTTCTCCTGACAGTTTTGGGGATTGGACCTTTGGCCTCATACAAACAAGGCACGGGCTCCACCCCAGAGCTACAGCCCAGCCCTGACTCTACATTTATCTATTTTCTCACTTGTGCTTAAATTGTGCCATAAAAACCCAGTTCTTCCTCTCTCAGACCCAGTGGCCTCTGGTCTTCTTACTATCTCTGCAAATTGTTCTAGATATTTCACCAACACAGAGGACGGCTGATGCTGTGTGTCAATTTGGTTGTGTTGTAGAACCCAGGTATCAAGTCAAAATATTTCTGTCAAAGTATTTTTTTAAATGAGATTAGCATTTCTATGCAACAGGCTTGGAGTAAAGTAGATTAAACTCCACAGTTTTGGCAGGACACCTGATCAGCTGGAGGCTTGAAAACAACTAAGACTGGTCTCATCAGGGGGTGGGTAGCTCCCCAGTTCTCCCTCCCAGCCCCACACAGCAGGTGTGAGCCAGTTGTTCAAAGTTAACCTCTGTATCACCTGCCCTGCCCGCCACACCCCTCTCTCTCTGTCCCTGTCTGTCCCAGTTACTGAAACAAATACTTGAGATATTCAGCTTGTAAGAAAAGGTTTGCTTAGGCTCACAGTTCTAGAGGGCTTTGCTCCAGGTAGAGTGGATGGTGCCATGGGCTTCAGGCCTGTGGCAGGCAGGACATTGTGGCAGAAGCCCACAGCTGGAATACAAGAAAAAAGACGTGACAGAGACCCCGGGGGCTTATATCTAATGGCTCATCCCAAGGGATGGGAAGCCCTCCAGACTTTAGGGGGCCTCACCTCGTGAAGACTCTACCACTTTCCTGTCGAGGCAAGCTGGGGACTCTGGCGTGTGGAGTTGTGGGTCTTCAGAAGATATTCCCAAATGCACAGTGTTCAGGTTCCTCTCAGGCTCTGACGGTGGTGTACACTACATGTACAGACTCTGTTCAACCCTTTAGGGTGTGCTGCTGTTTGGATTTCTGCCTTCTAAGTCTTCCTTCGTGGTCCCTTGCCCCCGTCCTCACTTCAGATCTCATGCAGCCCTCCAGCAGAGGCCTGTGGGAACCCGCCGGCCAGCTCTAATGCAAGCATTGGCTTGGGGCCTATAATCTCATCTGATGGGCTGTGCAGGGGCCAGTCAAGGTGTGCCTCCTTGGTCCACTGTCACTCTTAGTGGTGATGCGTTCTTTATTTAAAGATTTATTTAAAAAAAATGTTTTAAGCTAGGTGGTGGAAGTGCACGATTTTAATCCCAGCACTCAAGAGGCACAGGCAGGCAGATCTCTGAGTTCAAGGACAGCCTGGTCTACAGAGTAAGTTCCAGGATAGCCAGGACTACACAGAGAAACCTTGTCTTAAAGAAAATGCTTTTAAAGATGTATATATTTTCATATTTTGTATATGTGTGTTTTGCCTGCATATGTGTCTACGCACCATGCACATGCAGTGACTGAGGATGCCAGAAGAGAGCATTGGATCCCCCGGAACTGGAGTTACAGGTACTTGTGAGCCTCCATGTGGGTGCTGGGAATCGAACTGGAATCCTTTGGAAGAGCAGCCAGTGTTCTTAACTGCGAAGTCATCTCTCTAGTCCCTTAAAGATTATTTATTTGATGTGTACATTTCTGTGCTTAAGTATTATGTTCACCATAGGCATGCCAGTGCCATTGGAGGCCAGAAGAAGGCACCATATCCCCTGGAACTGGAATTCCAGGTGGTAGTGAGCAACTGTGTAGGTTCTTGGAATTGAACTAGAATGCTCTGGCGGAGCAGCCAGCGCTAACTACTAAGCCATCTCTTCAGCCACAAGACCTGCGTTCTTAAAGTCAGGCTTGGTCACATCATCCCTACTTTTTTCGTGAAAAGCTGCTATCTGGGCAGCAGGAGTTGGTGTTACTGAGGCATTTCCAGGAAACCCCATTCGCTGGTTGTTGACTCTTGCCTCTGTGTCATGAACCAGTCTCATGAAGCACAGCTGTTGGAGGGTTGGAAAATATTACCTCCGCAGGAGTGTCCCACACCCCCAGGAGGCCACAGGGCCCAGACTGTGCTTAGGCATCAGCTCCGTTGGCTGCAGAGTCCATAAGGAAGACAGTCTGCCCACTGTGAGGCTGCTGTGATATGAATGGGCATTCACCCAGTGTGGACCGGCACCCCCAGTTCCGCTTGTTCAGTCCTCCTGAGGCCTGCATGTGACTCGTTCTTAATTGCTGATGTTCATTTGTCACACATCTGGTGGAGTCGGAGAACACAGGCTCTAGAGCTGTCTTGGTTTGAATCCTGACTCCACCTCTTGTCTCTAAAAGATGACTCAGTATCCCTGGGCCTCAGTTTCCTCTTTGTCACCTTGGAACAATCTAGTTACACAGCTCTTGAGGAGAATGCGAAAAGCAGTAGCACAAAAGGGCCCTTTTAAATGATGAAGCAGTTAGTGGTGTGGACTGGTATGTAGCTCAGATGATACAGGGCTTGCTCAGCATGCTCAGAGTCTCAGGTTTGATTCCCTAGCACCACAGAAACCCAGCACAGTGGTGCCTATAACCCAAGCACTCCTGAGGACAAGTTCTTATTGAGCTTGAGGTCAGCCTGGACTATAGTCGTCTCAAAAACAAAGCAAAACAGCAAAAAAACACGGCACACAGAAAGTACGCAGTGAGTGGAATGTGGCTTTAATTGTAGCATGGGGGGATGCAAATAGATCTTGAGTCTGGGACCAGTTCAGGGTATATAGGAAAGACCCTGGAGAAACACACACACACACACACACACACACAGAGAGAGAGAGAGAGAGAGAGAGAGAGAGAGAGAGAGAGAGAGAGAGAGAGAGAGAGGAGAATATGAAGAAAATTGCATTCACTTTTGTAAGACATAAAATTATGATATTTATAATGACTGGTTATATGGTATAGTCTTATCTCTTGTCTTCACTGCAGATTTTCATACTTGTAGAAATCTTGCCTTAAAGTGGATAGATCCTTGTAAAAGAGAATGTTGAGTCGGGCAACATGAAATTGCCAATTTTTAGGTTAAAAGTGGCCAAATATAAGCAATTCCATGTGGTTTTGCTTAATATTCTTCTCAAGTGATGTTTTTAGTTGTATTCAGAGAAAAAGAAGGCATCAAATGAATGATACGTCCATGATCAGCATTATGCCATCAGTGTAGACTGCAGTAATTATCAGCGCCTGCACTAATTTTGAATAGTCAAATTATGCTCTGTGTCTATGCATCCTAGAGCTGAACAGTACCTAAGAGATCATTAATCTAACGTCATTTTTAAGATATGGAAATAGCATCTCAATGAGGTTAATCACACATCCCGGACTGGAACTCCCTTTTTTTTTTTTGATTTCCAATTCAGCGTTCACTGGATTTCGTGCAGCCGTCCTAAGACCGCGTGCACACAGAACAGCTTGATTGTAGAGAGCCCTGGTGGCTGTCAGATTTGCATGAAAAAAGAGACGAAGAAGCTGCAGTTCTACTGCAGAGTAAATAACACCTAAACGGAAACACCGGCTGTTAAAATATTGAACACTGGCTTGGGAGTTTTGCTCAGTTCGTCACTCCTAGGACATACGTGTTTTACAACGACCTAGGTAGGCTGCCTCCTGAAAGACCAGTGTGTTTTGCTGGACTCTGCCTTCCTTGTTCCTGAAGCAGTGAGGCCACGCCCACCAATGCCATACAGATGAGGGAAAGAGCTCCAGGGTCTTTGCACTGGACCCCTTTCGACCTCCAAGACAGCCCAGCACTGCCTGCCCACCAGGTAACACCTGAGCTTGCCCACTGTTAGAAACTCATGAGCGTCCGACACTCCTATTTAGGAAACATTATGCTTGTCCAATGGAAACCTGACTGTACCCGTCTTATTCCTGTGTGAGGGGAACATCTCTAACTGTAACCACTCCCCTCATCCCCTGGCAAAGATTAGATGGCTGGGCTTTCCCAAGAACTAGTGCACGTGCTGGCTTGTGAGGCAGATGACCTCAGTGGCTGAGCAGAGCATGCTTTAACATAATCGGTTTCTCCTCACGCCGACAGTGATGTAGCTGGTAACCTAGACGAAGGTAACACCTACCAGGGCATGTAGACACCCTCCGTGGCAGGTCAGACAGGGTGGAGAGATGCACCTCAAAAGGTTGCTTGAATAACAGACTAAGGCTTCAGTGTGTGCAGACAGACAGACGGTGGGAAACCCCGTGTCTTATGCATCCACACTGTGTCCTTGTACCCAGTGCTCTGTATTTCCGTTGGTGGGAGGATCTTCGAGGGAGCCCTCTGTTTTCTTTCTGTCTATAGCTTCTTCCTACACAGGGTGATCCTGAGATGCGGCCAGTGGATGGAGGAATGTGTGTGCCGTGGCATGATGAGGACCTTGTAACCAGGCGAGGTGGACCTATGTAATGGGAATTGAGTGCTGTCATCTGTCACCAATTAAATGGTGGCAGAATGACATTATTAAACATCCGCTTAGTTGGATGAAAGGGTCTCCCTAGCTGGCTGTGCTTTTGAAATGGAGCACCCGGTGGGGTGCAGCCAGGACAGCCTCTGAAGTCATTACCACCCATTAGCAGCTGGGTGTGAATTGGTTCATCAGCCCCAGGCCCTGAGCTTGGCAGGCCTGGGTCTGGCTTAGTGGTGTGAGGCAGGACATACCTAAAGGCAGCAGGAGTAGCACTTTACAGGGGAGGGAGCCAGAGAACTGGGAGGGGCAGGCTCCAGCAACCCCCTGATGGCTTTTTCAAGGCTTCTCTAATCATGAGCCTGTTCTTAGACCCCACCCCCAAGGCCAGGGCTATTCATTTATCTGTGCACATCTGCTTTTCCATCTACCCTGTTAAGGAGAATTGCTCAGAAACGGTCCAAAAGGGCTCCTCTGCAGAATACCCTTTCAAGGCAAGATGGGACAGCTTGGCTATGCAAAGCTCCTACCCAGCTCCCTCCACAGCCACACAGTGGTGTCAGTAGCTGCCTCTCCCAGGGACCCAGTTCCTAGTCAGATGATGCCTCCAGTGGGGGTTCATGTGCGAATATTTGTATGTTTGTGTGAGTACACACATGAGTTTCCCTGTCTGTGTGTGTGGGTCCTCATGTGAGTGTGCTTATGTGTATTTGTGAGTACATATAGTAGGGAGCCATTTGGTTCTAGCTATTTAGTGTCTGGGGAAATGATGGTCCCAGGGCATTGTTCTTGCATAGTTAATGTGATTTAAGAAAACTGTCTTAAGAATAAATTGTTAAAAAAAAAAGAAGAAGAAGAAGAAAAAGAAGAAAGAAAGGAAGGAAGGAAAGGAGGGAGGGAGGGAAGGAAGGAAGGAGGCAAGGAAGAAAGAAAGAAAGAAAGAAAGAAAGAAAGAAAGAAAGAAAGAAAGAAAGAAAGAAAGAAAGAAAGAAAGAAAGAAAGACAACCCCAGAGTTACTTAAAGAGACCATGTCTGAGGACAAGGGGTCATGTGCCACACTTTTCTCCAAAAGAAACTATAGAAATCTCAGGCTGGAGAGAGCCATTCTGACTCCCTTGCAGAGCCTCTGAACCTCAATACACCTAGCTTCTGCTTGTGTCCAGCGACTCTTGGAATCTGGCTGCCAGCTCCCGAGGCCACGGCTGCAGTGTGGGAGGAGTGTTCTGCCCGTACGCGTTGTTTCCATCTGCAGCCTCTCCTCCGTGGCTTTTCCTAACTTGGTTATATTGAGCACAAATCACATCTTTCTCAGCACAAGATGAAGCCAATGAGGTTAAGCTGAACCTGTGTGGGCATTTCTCAGGCTCCGTGAGAAACACCCTTTGTAGTGTGTGCCCACCTCACCGGGGAGTCTGAATAGTGCCCTTAGGAAGGTCTGTGTGATCCCCATGGTGGCTCAGGACCTGGCATGCAGCCCAGGGCTGCTCCAGTCCCGTTACTTGCCCAAGGCTGAGGTCACACATGTCACCCCAGAGCCAAGGAGACCAGCCAAGCTTTCCTTCAGTCCTGATCAGGGACACGGAAGGAGGGGAGGGTGAGGTCAGCCCTGTTGCCGCTGCTGAGGACAAGAGGACTCTCACAAGCCATTGTCCTTTGCCTGGGATCATCCCTCTTTCCACAGACATGTTTTCTTTTGTTGAAGTGTGTCAGGAAAAGGGATGCGGGACCCTCTTCAAAATCTTGCACATGCACAGAGAACACCCCATCCCTTGCCTAATTCCTGCTCGTCTTCTTTTCTGCACTTGCTCTCCTGAAGAAAATAAACAAAGCACACTAGGTAAATGCACAGAGGGAAAAAAACAGAATAAATGGACCTCTAAATGTGTTAGTCTAACGGCTGTAAGACCAGATTTGGGGTGAGAGGGCAAAGAGAGGGTGGAGGCAGCGGCCACCCTGTTTATGTTTTTAAGCCTTCGACTGTGAAACTGATTCTTTCATATTTTTTTCCTGGGGGAGCCTTGTTTTATGGGGTTTTCTGCTCTAATCATTCATAAACAAACGTCCATTAACCATGCTGGGGGTGGGGGGCACACGGGCAGGAAGGGAGGAAGAGCAAGTTTCGGTGGAAATAGAGTGGCTACAGACTCAGGAGGTTGGGGGCACAGAATTGTATTTTCTCCTGACTCTCCTCTGGAGTCTCAAGTATGCTACAGATAACTGTGCAATTAATCTTGGCATGTAAAAGACTGGCCAGAACTCTAAACCCTAGGAAAAGACACCTCAGCAAAATCTTACGTGACGTTAACATAAAAAGCGTGGAACTGGAGAAGGGAGTTAAATTATTAAAAAACAATTCTAGCACCACCACCCCCGTTTTCAAACATCCTCATGCATTTTTTCAGTTTTCATTGTTTTATGTTGATGGGGGGGGGTGAGACTCCAGGAAACAAGGGCTGTGTGGGGGTGGTTTTATTTCTTTATTTTCTCCATCACTCTGTTTTAAGGCTTTCCCAAGAATGTACTCCACTGTCTCCTTGTGTAATTCAGTCCAAGACACAACACCCTCTATGCTGGGGGTCACAGCGTTGCATCTATCTGGAAATCTCTTTTCTTTGGGACAACATTTCCCAAAAAAACCACACCCCAGCATTTGCCGGGAATGCAGCAACCTCTGTCCTGTGTCGTCTAAACCTTTCAACTCCCATTAATTATACCACTTGAGGTCTCAAAAGCCGGTGAATGAAAATCCCACCCATAGGCTGTTCTCAGGCAGAGCGCCCTGTCAATTGTAAACTGGTGTAAAGCTGGCTGGCTGGGAGACCTGAAGAGCGGTGGTAGCCGGTGCCACCCGAGGGCCTTCGGCTCTGCTACCAAATCTAAGTGAGCCGCTTAGGGTAGGAGAGAAAATCTTGGGGGTAGCTCCAGGGGCTGGGGGCTCCTAACAGTGAAGTACTTTTCTTCAAATTTCCACTTTCATGGGCAATTGAGCCTCAAACGTGAGGGAAATACACGTAAGGGAGAAACTGAAGCATGCTCTGAGTGTAAAAGCGGGTTAAAAAGATGGTCTGGACTCCTAACACGACACAAAGCCCTCAGGTGAGGACCCAGACCCCATGCATTTCCCTTCCCTCCTGCCGGAGCTAATTACACTTTCCTCTTCAGTTCGTGCATACATCTTCCTCCCGCTCTGGCCTCTTCCTGGTGCAATTAACTGATTAATGAGCATGCGTCGCTCGCCTTTCTCCTCGGCATTCCCAGCCCCGCCCACCACCGGCAGGCAGCCACCATTGCTGTTTTTAATGTTTGCCTTGTTTCCTCTGCTTCCTCGACAAATGCATTACTTTGTGCCGCTCTGTTTTAAGTGCACGTGGATGGCATACACGACATTTTGCTCTGCTTCTTTTTTTATTTTTATTTTTTCACTCCTGCTTTGGGGGTCCACTGGGGTCTGGTGATGAATATTACAGGTGGCTGCTAACTGCTCCCACGTAGCTTCTAGCTCTCACCAAAAGCAGACAGACATCCCCGACACAGTGAGCATCGTTGTGCTCCCTGGTGGAAAGGAGCAGCAATCTTCCTAAAATAAATCTGAGCACTGGGTACGCAGATGCTGCTGTGCCGCAGCGGGGGCACGTGTACACTTGCGCACACCCCAGTGTGCTGAGGATCACTCTGTGGCCGCGCTTCTTTCTTCTTGTACAAATAGCAGCCTGAGCAATACAATATGAACCTGGGATTTTGTCTTCGTATCTGACAGGGAGAATCTCCACATCATTATTTCAAGTTGATTTACCGTTTCGTGGCTCTGTACTCTTTTGTAAATTTCTTATAAAAGAATCCAACACGGGAAGGTAGGCACAACATCCCACCGCTGGCTGAGGTGCTGTTGACATTGGATAGCTGCTGGGAGAGAAAGTGTCAGTTTTCTGTAATAATGTGACCTTTGGTGGGTTGACCACATACCAAGGCAGGCCCCACTTCCCAAAATAGCTAGGCAACATAAACTAGACTCAGTGGGGAAAGAAGAAAAGAAAACAGAAATAATCTCAAAGTTGAATGGGAAAGGATTCAAGGGTAGTAGGGGGATGTGGGGGGGGGGGAATTGAGGTACATAAGTCCAAAAATATAAAGAAGAAATAAAATTGTAAAATTAAAATCTTAAAAATAAAATTAAAACAGAGACACCAAAACCTCAAAAAGAATACAACTTGAATTCTGATTGATATGGAGTTGAATTTGTAGATCAATTTAAAGATAGTGGAAAGCATTGAAAATATTAAGTGATTCCACACGTCTCTTTGTCCTTCGTTTTACTTTTTAAAGCTCTTCATTTTGCAATCCCTTCCAGCCTTCTGAAAAGGTTGCAAAAACAATAAAATGCTCACAACATTTCCTTTGCCCCGTTTCCCCAGCAGCACACACGTCAGAACAGGTGGTTAGCGCAGATGGACTGTGGCCTGAGAACCGGCACGCCTGGCTCACAAGTGTCCCACTGCCACAGCAAACATGGCAGCCTACAGCTCTCTAACCACAGACCTTCTCCAGGCTCAGCAAGAGGCCTGCTCTTGTCCTTTCCCTGGCCTTAAATGCAGCTCAGAATGGCCCACACGTTTAACTGCCATGCACCCACGTCTCCTGCCCTCTGGGACGTATTCTCAGGGTCTCTCTGCCCATCACAAAGTAACGACTGAGGTAGCTGAAGCAGGAATTCATGACATGCCGTTTTGTAGAATGCCCCTTTCTGGATTTTCTGATGTCTCCTCTGAATTCAGGTTGTATCCCTCCCCACAAGAATACTGTATAAACACGGTCCAAAGACAAAATACACAACATCTGTATGTGTGAAACATGTTTATATTAAAAACCTACTCACTGATATTCTGAAATTAAAGTTTTCTCAAGCATTCTGTATTTGGAGAACTGCGGATGTCTATGCATGTGTGACTCTGTGTTCGGATACAGACTGCATTATTTTGGTATCACTCCTTGACAGAGAGATTGGTGGCTAAGATGCTGTGCATGGGTTTCTCCGTTGAAAAGTTATATTTTTCTTTTTTTAATTAGTAAGTCTATTACAAAGATATTCAGAATTTATATGAATATCCTACTTCCTAACTTTAATCTCCATTCTGACACAGAGCAATTATTCTAGTAGTATTTGCAAAATGGAGACCTTATATACCCGTTATTCCTTTTACATTTGTTAATTGGGAGTCTACTCTGTGAAAGCGCCATGCATTCTCCTTGGTTGATTTCTTTCTCTTTAGTGTTTCGAGACAGGGTTTCTCTGTGTAGCTCTGCCTTTCCTGGAGCTCTCTCTGTAGACCAGGCTGACCTCAGACTCAAAGATCTGCCTCCCAAGTGCTGGGATTAAAGTCATACACCATCACACCCAGTCTTGATTGATTTCTTTTTTAAATTTATTTTTATTTTATGTGTCTGAGTGTTTGCCTGAATATATGTCTGTGCACCAGGTGTGTGCTTGGTGCCTATGGAGGTTAGATCCCATGGAACTGTAGTTACACATGGTTGTAGCTACCATGTGGGTGCTGAGATTTGAACACAGGTCCTCTGCAAGAGCAGCCAGTGCTCTTAACTGCTGGGCCATCTCTCCAGCTCTGATTTCTTTATTCAACTACATTTTTTTTTGTCAAAACAAACTTGTGGTTATTAATTTCACCACATTGGACATAATCTGTTTTGTGGAACAATTGTTTGGATGTGGGGGTATGATGGACTCCTCTGAGAAGTGCTCTGCTGTGTCTTCTGGGCTCTCGGCTGTAAGGTAGTATCCTCTCGCCTCCCACTTCCTCCTGGAAACAACCCTGGAAACAGCCTCTCCTCCGAGACCTCCTGACCCGCTTCCTGGGAAACTTACCAAGAAGCCGACTGGGAGGTGGAGGCGGGAGACCTAGCTTGAGGCTAGTGAGACCCTGTCTTAGGAAGGAAGGGAGAGAGGGAGGGAGAGAGGGAGGGAGGGAGAGAGGGAGAGAGGGAGGGAGGGAGAGAGAGAGAGAGAGAGAGAGAGAGAGAGAGAGAGAGAGAGAGAGAGAGAGAGAGAGGAGAAGGAGGATTAGAGAGAGGAAGGAAAGAAAGAAGGAAGGAAAAAAGGAAACCCACTTTGGGAGTGGAGATGCAGTTCCTATTGTGCTTTTTAGTCTTTCTATAAACATTTGCTATTTTTAAATTTCCCATTGGCCAATGTAGGTATTGAGAAGTGCTGTGATTTTCTTCCTCCTCCCCTCCCCCTCCTCGTCCTCCTCCTCCTCATCCTTGTCCTCCTCCTTCTCATCCTCTTCTTCTATTTTTGGTTTGTTTGCTTTGTTTTTTCAAGACAGGGTTTCTCTGTGTAGCTCTCCTGGAACTCACAATGTAGACCAGGCTGGCTGCAAACTCAGAGATCCACCTGCTTCTGCCTCCCGAGAGCTGGAATTAAAGACTTACCGCCACCACCCAGAAGGAAGTGCTATCATTCTCATAGAATGTCTTATATTTAACATCAAATTTAAAGCCTTGAATCAAATGCCAGTAATGAGCTCTGTTCACTTCCCATTCACTTTCACCCATTTTCCTCTCTCCCCTCCCCTCTTCTCCTCCCCCCTCCCTTATCCTCCCCTCCCCTCCTCCCCTCCTCCCCCTCCTCTCCTCCCCTCCCCTTCTCCTCTTCCTTTCCCTCCCCTCCCCTCCCTTCCCCTCCCTTCCCCTTCCCTCTCCTTTTCTTATCAGATTGGCCAGGGTTAATGTTACTATGTAAAAACATATAGGAGTGAAAACAGACATGATTTCTTCCAAACTCAAAGAGAATGCATCAAAGCTGTTGACAGGTGTTTGCTTTAGACTTTTAACATGTAATCCTTGCTAAATTAAGGAAACTTCTTTGATCTAGGCTGCTGGGAGAGTTAAAATAATTTAGTCGTAAATGAGTGTTTGTCTTCTTTAAATATTTTATCTTGTACTGTTGACTTGTTGACACAATCATATAAATCATATTATTACATTTTTTTTTGCTACTGCTCTTACTATTGCAGTGACGGAGATTAAACCCAGGCCTTACCCACACTAGGTAAACTACCACTGGACTCTACCCTCCCTCCGCTTTAACTTGTTCCCTTCCTCAATTAAGGGGAGAAAGATACCTACTTTTCTCATGTGTATCCACCCTGCCGCCCTCTTTAGACCCAGCTATTGTAAACTGTAACCTTGTGTATCATTTTGTTTGTTTGTTTATTTTCAAGACAGGGTTTCTTTGTGTAGCACCGATCTGGAACTCACTCTGTAGACCAGGCTGGTCTTGAACTCATAGATCTGCCTGCCTCTGCCTCCCGAGTGCTGGGATTAAAAGTGTGTGCCACCATCGCCCAGCTATAATATTGAATTTTTAAATTTTAATTAACTTAGTTATACATGTGTGTGTGGGTCTGAGTGTGTTTGCTTCCGTGTGTATGCAGGAAGTCAAAAACGGAAGTTGAATTCCCTGGAGCTGGAGTTTACAAGCAGTTGAGAACTGTCTGACGTGGGTGTGGGGAAGCAAACTTGGGTCCTCTGGAAGATTAAACCGGTGCTCTTAGCCACCGAGCCATCTTTCCAGCCCCCCTGTATTGTTCTTCCGTACCTCCTTATTTTTAAATATAGTATTACTATTTGCAAAGCTGAGGACTGAACCCAGAGTGTGTGTATGTTAGCACCCTCTTACTGAGCTGCACCCCCGGTCGGTCTTTCCTTCTCTGGACTGGTACTATATAAAGGTTATTGGAAGCTATACTCTCCTTTTTATACTGCCTTTGTCTGACAGTATACTGCCTTTGAAATCAAAAACATTTTTTCTAAAATGAAAGTTATGTACTTTTGTGTGTGTGTGCCTGTGTGTGTATAGTGTGTACACGTGTGTTGGGGTATGTGCATGGCTGTGCTGAAACATGCAGAGGGGCTGAACCCAGGACTTCCTGTACGCTAGGCAAGCACTCTACTAAATAAGCTATCTTCCCAGCCATGCAGTCACTTGAGTTTTGAAGAAAGAATGAATATAATTCAATGGGGAAAAAGTAGTCTTTTTCAAGAAGGAGTGCTGAGACAAGTGGATATCCACGTGGAAAAGAATGGAATTTGACCCTGTGCCACATCATACATAAAAATTAACTCAGGGCAGGAAGCAGACCTCAGAGTAAAGCTCTAAAACCCAGAGAAGCCTTCAAAGACAGTGGAGAAATGGAGCTCTGTGGCTTTGGTTCAGCAGCGGCTCCTTGGCGGGAGCACCACAGTCATAAGTGATCAAAGTCTGAAAAATTGAACTTGGTCAAAATTGAAAACTTTTGCTGTGGTCTGGGTGGCAACCATGGAGAATCCCAGTGCTTGGGAGGGGGAAGCAGGGGAGCTGGGAGTTCAAGGGCAGTCTTGGCTACATAATGAGATAGAGGCCGGCTTAGGCTGCACAAGCCCTGTCTCAGAATTAAATCAATCGCGGGGCTGGAGAGAAGGATAGGGGCTCAAGCACAGTCTGCTCTTCCAGAGGACCTAGATTGGATTCCCAAGACCCACATCGTGGCTCACAACTATCTGGAACTCTTGTTCTGGGGGAATCTGATGCCCTCTCTGGACTCCCTGGGAACCATGTATACATGTGGTACACAGACATACATACATACAGGCAAAACACCAGATACATTAAATAAAAGTTAGTTAGATAGATAGATAGATAGATAGATAGATAGATAGATAGATAGATAGATAGATGAGATAGATAAAGAAATAGGGACTGAAGAGGTGGCTGAGCGGCTGAGCCCATGCACTTCCTGCTCTTCCAGAGGACCTGGTTTGGTTCCCAGCACTCACACCAGCCAGCTCAACATCAGTAACTCCAGGCCTAGGGGATCCAATGCCCCCTCTGGCCTCTATGATAACTGGGACATAGACACATTCAGACATGCATATACAAACACAGACAGAGGCACATAAATAAAAATAAAGCAAATCCTTAAAATTAATTAATCAATTAAGCTAAAACTTTTGTACTTCAAACTTTTATCCTCAAGAATGAAGATGAACACAAAGATTGGGTTACTATATTATTAAATCTTATATTTTGTAAAGGGATTATATTTAGGTAACTTTACAACTCAGTAGTAAAATGACAACCTATTTAAAAATGTACAAAAGGTTAGGGTAGGCATTTTTCCAAATTGCCACTGAATATATAATGAGAAGCTAACAATTAGTAGTCACAAGAATACAAGCCACATTGACGTACCACCTCATACCTCCCAGATCGGCTGGGATCAAAAGGTCAGATGACTAGTGGGGAAGAGGGTGCTGAGAAGCTCAACACGCCAGGTAAATGACTGGGTGGAGTAAAGACGGTGTAGCCACTTGACAGTTTCTGAAACGGTGGACATGGAGTCACCTCATGACTCCGCAAGACAGGGTCTCCTAGCCCAGGCAGGTCTGGGACTCAGTGTGGAGCCCAGGCTGATGCAGACATCAAAATCCTCCTGCCTCTGCCTCCAGAGTGCTAGAATTACAGATGTGCCTCACCCTGTCCTGCTTGTGGCCAGGCAATTGTATCCACAGGAGTATAATCAAGAAAAATACAACCCACACTCCCACACAAATTTGTACACTACAGTTCACAGCCCCGCTTTGTGTAACAACCTCAGAGTGGAAATAGCTCAGATAGCAGCCACCCGACGAGAGGAAAAACAAATGTGGCATTTCTACCGACTGGGGCATCTTCGGGCAATGCGAAGGAATGAATGATTGACAGAAGCTACAACACAGACCTGATTTGAAAGCGTTATACCCCATGGAAGAAACTAGTTACAAAAGGGCCTATCACGATCATTTTAGGCAGGTTGTCTGGAATAGGCAGGCCAGTAAATAGACAGACAGTAAACCCAGGGCTGCTGGGGCTGGAGATGGCAGGGTGAGGTTGGGAAGGGAACTGGGAAGTGACGGCTTACGGTTTCTAGGGTAGTGAAAATGTTCTAAAACCAGACTATGGCAATTATTGCGCAACTCTGGAAATACTAAAGCCTTGAAAGGTAGATACACTCTAACGGGTGAACTTTATAATCTGCAAAGTTATATCCCGTAAAACCTTTAAAAAAATGAAAGGAAATCTTGATCCACTGTGCCTGTGTGTGTGTGTGTGTGTGTGTGTGTGTGTGTGTGTGTGTACAGCTTGGAGTCTGTTCTCTGCACGCTGTCCTATGACTTCCTCACATCACCAGGTAGGTTAAAGAGCAGGAACAGCCGTGGAAAAGGCTCCTGGGCAGGGCCTTTACCAGCTGATCTTTCTTGCCAGCCACAGCCACATCTATTTTTGGCATCGTGAGGTGAGAGGGCCTCGTCTGAGCCTTGCTCAGTTTCCAGCCTATCTTTGACCTATCTATGTAACCACTTCACACACACACTCAAGACAATGTATGCTCTCTCCAGGTGAGAGTGATGTTGGCCACATACCCACAGTACTCCTGTCCTTGGGTCTTCGGTGTCTGTGGTCAGCTTTGGTCTTCTCAATTGACCAATCTTGGAAGGGATGGACCAATGTCCCAGCATCACCCATGGGTGAGTCTGCACTCTCCTTAGAGAGTAACACCATCTTTTGCCTCTTACAACACCCTCAGACTTAAGTTCTTTTATCTCAGATTTTTTTTTTCAAGACAGGTTTTCTCTGTGTAGTTTTGGTGCCTGTCCTGGATCTCACTCAGGCCGGCCTCAAACTCACAGAGATCCGCCTGGCTCTGCCTCCCGAGTGCTGGGATTAAAAGTGTGCCCCACTGCCACCCAGCTTATCTCAGATTTTAAGATGCTAGGTTTCTCTATTCCTTATTTCAGTGTTAATTCATAACCCTCATATTTTCAACACTCCATTGTCTTTTGCTCTCAGTGTGCTTTTTTGATGCTTGACCCTAGGTAGAGAGTTTTCTATGTTCAGCCAGTAGATGGGTCCTATTCAGACTTACAGTCAGTTCACTCCGATAGTTAATGTTTTTCTGTGCCGATCTCCCTTCCCATCCTTTGTTCCCGAGCTCTGCCATGTAGGTCAGACTTCGCTTGGCTGGATTAGAAGTAATGCATTGTTTTTCTAGCTGCTCCTTCTGTCTTAGGATATCGTCTCCTGGGTATGTCCTGGCTGTCCCTAAGCTTACGATAGTGGTGTGACCTCCTGATAGCAGAGGTCCTCAGAGCCGTCAGCTCCTTCCCCCTCCCCTCCCCTCTGATATTCTTGCTCTGCAGAATTGAAATTCTAGATTTTCTAAATTAATAAATGTCACCAAAATGCCTGTTTCTCCTTGATTTATCGTCTCATACATATAGTAGTTTCTGGGGATATTTCTTTTACTTTTATTAATTTCCCTCCAAAGCTGTTTTCTTATGAAAAGTGGATTTTGGTTTAGTCAACTGCCTGAGATGAATCTGAGAGTACTTTTATTATGCCTTTGATTTTTACTCACTGGAGTGCATGCTCTCTTTGTCCCCAGCAGCTCAAACTACAGTTTGTTTGTTTGTTTATTTGTTTTGTATCTCAGATGTGCAGGACATTCATCTAGAAACAACACCCTTCCTCTAGCTGTTTAAGAATCTTGCATCGTTGCTGCCTGTGTCCAGCGTCACGTTTCCACATCAAAGGGCAGCCTGGCTCTCCAGCGTGCTGGGTTGCCCTTCGCTCCTGAAGGACTTACAGTATTTCCTTTGTAGGGGACAGGCTTGATTTCATTACTGTCCTTGAGTTTCACTCTCATTCCTTGCTTCTTATTTTTGTTTTGTTTTTCTAGTCTGAGAAAAAGTCTTTTCTATTTTGAAGAGGGGGCAATGATTCCAATTCCACTGACCTCCTCTGATCTTTGTAGCCAGACTCTCAGACTCTTGGTCTCCCTCTATCCTCCGTCTCTCTTTCCTCCTTTCCCATTTTCTTCTGGGAAAATCCCTCAATCTAACCTTGCAGCTCAATCATCTTTAGCTGTTTCTTTCTTTTTCTCTTTTTTTTTTTTTTTTTTTGGTTTTTCGAGACAGGGTTTCTCTGTGTAGCTTTGCGCCTTTCCTGGAACTCACTTGGTAGCCCAGGCCGGCCTCGAACTCACAGAGATCTGCCTGGCTCTGCCTCCCGAGTGCTGGGATTAAAGGCGTGCGCCACCCCCGCCCGGCTCTTTTTCTCTTATTTGTGTTGGATGGTCATTGTTTCCACTTTTTGAAAATACTCTAATTACAGTTTGAATTGCAACAATATTATAATATGTATCAGAATAACAAATGCTATAAAAGTAGATTAAGATTAAATTAATTTGATATCTTGAAAGTGTAGGGGTCAGAAATTAAGACAAATAAGACATCATTAAATACACATGGTTTTCGTGTGTGTGTGTGTGTGTGTGTGTGTGTGTGTGTGTGTGTGTAATACACAAACCTAGAGCACTGCATATTCCAGACACATCCCCAGTCCTTTCCAAAGCCATCTTCTCAGGGACAAGGACTTTTCTGGAAGCCTTTGGAATACTGATGATGGGTTGTCACTGTGCATATAGGCGGCACCTTCTGGAAGCGCCACATGGGTAGGAGGGGTGACTGTTCCCAATGGATGGTCAGTACCTTCTAGAGTGCTGGGAGAAGGGACAAGGGTGTCACTGAGCTTCAGCACAAGGGTCAGGGAGTAAGTGGACACCCCGGGCATGCGGCTGCAGTGTTGTGTGTGCAGTTCACGTTTGTCAGAGAGCACAGGGGTGAAGGGACACAAACGCAGGCCAGAGAAAGACTCTGAGTAACTTTTCCTCATTATGGAATCCATTGCGGAGTTAAATGATGAAAAAACAGACTCTGGCTGACAACACAGTCAGGGTAATAACGTTCACCAGACACGGGCTGTGTTTAAGACATGGCTAACTCTTCACGATCATCCATTGGCTTACTCTTCCCAAGCACAGTGAGCACTCCATCTAACAGCTGATCTGATAGAGAACTGCGTGGAACTGCACATGAGCAGGTGTGGAAATGTCTAGAAGAGTCAGCACCAATGCTTACCTCTCTATAACCTTTCCAGGAACTGAGAACAAAAGTGCTTGTCTTAAAATAAATGGAAAGAGAATTGTAGTCGGAAATAGAGTGGAGAAAAAAGACAATTTTTAAAAAGTTTTGTTGCCTCACAAGAGTTTCATTTAAGTTTATTGGAAATTAATAGAGACATTGATATATATTTTACTGATGAAAGCAAAACATGCAGTCAGCTCCTGTGTGCATTCATGTGTATGCACATACGTGGTGTGCACATGCACATGTGTGTATACATATGTATGTGTAAGGTAAGTGGGTGTTTGAAGATGTGTATTCATATGCACATATGTGTCTCCTGCTTGTGCATGCAAGCTTGCGTGCGTGTGTGCGTGCTTGTGTGTGTGTGTGTGTGTGTGTGTGTGTGTGTGTGTGTCTATGTGGTGTCTGCACTGCTGTTATCCACCAGCAGAAGAACCTCTGAGGGAATCAGCAGTTGCACCAAGAATGATAGGGTTCCCATCCCAGCAGAACGGCTTCTGCCCCGGGAAGCAGAACCATTGCTACCACGTCCCACTTAAAATGATAACACGATTGGAAAGTAGCCTGGCTGTCACAAGAAGGCACCTTCTGTTTCAGTAACTGTTGCATGGTGACATGTCAGGGTGTGGTGGCTGCCAGCCTGTGGTGAGGGTACAGAACTATCACGGAACACTCTCTGTGAGCCCCTGTGTTCCTAGCATCACTGTCTGGACACACTATTATTTGTGCAATTTTGTCCTATACCTTGTTGCTGCTGTTATTGTTTTTATTATTTTGCAAGGTTGGAATATAAAAACAAAAGAGCACTATCATTTCCCATTAAAAAAAATAACAAAAACAGCCGGGAGGTGGTGGCTCACGCCTTTAATCCCAGCACTTGGGAGGCAGAGCCAGGCGGATCTCTGTGAGTTCGAGGCCAGCCTGGGCTACGGAGTGAGTTCCAGGAAAAGGTGCAAAGCTACACAGAGAAACCCTGTCTCGAAAAACAAAAACAAAACAAAAAAATAAATAAATAACAAAAACAAAAAGAAATGGAAACAGTTGTTTTGTTATGGAGGGAACAGGATTACCACGGTTTAAACAACAAATTCTAAGAACCAGGTGTGGCAGGCATGTGTGGCTATATTTCAGCATTTAGGAAGCTGATGCAGAAAAGTCACAAGTTCAAGGCCAGTCCAGGCTACATAGCAACACTACAGTTCAAACAAACAAACAAACAAAAAAGTGGGTGTGTGTTGAAGAGATGGCTCAATGGTTAAGAGCACTGGCTGTTCTTTTGGAGGTTCGATTCCCAGCATCTACATGGCAGTTCACAACTGTACAGAGCTCCAGTTCCAGGAGATCTGGTACCCTCTTCTGGCCTCCTTGTGTACCAGGCAGGCGCATGGTGCACTGCCATTCATGCAGACAAATATATACATTAAACAATAAAATTAAATTAAAAAAAAAACAGATCAAAAAAAACAAAACTTCCACAAATACAAATTTCTGAACATTTTCCCTAGCACCCTACCTTGTAAAACTTATAAGACTTTCTCTCCCAGGATTCCCCGGAATGCTGAAGACTGAGAGGAATGGGCTAGGTTACCTTCCTCCAGCTCCGTAGGGGTTTTGGACAAGCCAGCTGGGTTTGTCCCTCAGTTCCATCTGACTAATGAGCAGCCCTGCACAGAAGAGCAAGTGTCCTCTCCTCGTGCCTCAGGGTTTATAGGCTGGCCCTTTTCACCTTTCTTGCCTCTGCCTTCTGTTCATAGCTGTCTAGGAATACCTGATGCGGAGATGAACCAGGTATAGAAAGCTTTACCCAAACCCTCTGTATTGGTAGGGGAGCTTCCTTGAGCACCATGGAGCCTGCTAAGCCACGATGGGCACGGCAGAACTCCAGGGAGCCGGCGCTGATGTGCTAGAAGGACCCGCTTTCTGTTGACTGGGCTCCCCAGTCTTTGTGCTTTTATACCAGTCCACCAACGATACCTGCTTTCTCTACAATCAATGGCCACATACAAGTAATCCTTTTAGGATTTGGACTGTTTTAGGGAGGGACTCCCACCCCCCCACCCCCCCACCCCCCCACCCCCGGGGAAATATTTTCCAACAAGTCTTAGACAATGTGAGTTCATAAACAGAATAGAATGGATGCCATGGAAGAGAGTTTGGGTGTAGCCGTCTCCAGAAAACTTTGACATTTTCTTCAAAGTTGTAGTATTTCTAAGTCAGTCTGTGTAGAGACCACATTTGTGTGACATGAGGTGAATCATTTGACTCCTTCAGACTCAAGTTTCCCCATTTGCAAAATGACCAAGTGACTTCTACAGCTGGATGTGACCTGGAAAGACATACACAGCCGCCAGTTGTGCCTGGAGGCTGACGCTGTCATGAAACAGCACAGCTTGGGTGAGGCGACAGAGTTGCTTGCTTTTCTCTTTCCATGAACCTCGGTAGATGTAATTCTGAACGGTCTTATTAAATAAGAAACACAGAGCCAAATGCAGAGTTAAAAGCCCAGAGGTCAGAGAGCAGAAGCCAAGAGCTGAGACTAAAACCGCCTTCTTATCACCCACTGCGGCTGTCCTTCCCCTGAGAAAGAGACCTACTTCCTGTGTGTCTGTATTTTTTAATTGACTTTCTCTTCTGCCTTCTCATTGGTTCTAAACCCAACCACATGATCTCCTCGTCACTGCCTGTCTATACAGACCTCCAGGTCTCTATGGTCGGTATTGAGATTAAAGGCATGTGTCTCCAAGCTGGCTATGTCCTTGAACATGTAGACTCTGCCTGCCATGTGATCAGATTAAGGGCGTGTGCTACCACTGCCAGACTTCTGCTAAATGGCTTACTATTAACTCTGACCCCCAGGCAACTTTATTTATTAACATAAAAATAAAATCACATTTCGGCACAAATAAAATGTCACCATAAACCTCACTCCAGTGTGAAGCGGAGTGTGTCAGCCTGTGCTTGTGCCCCCTCATTTACCACATTCTTCTCACAGCAACCAAACGTGAAGACAGAAGGATTTACTCTGTTTCCTACTTTGGTGGATACCCTCCATCATGATGGGCGCAGCTCCTTGCTGTGGCTCTGGGAACATGTGAGGATTGCTCACATCTTGGCTGTGAACAGAAAACAGAGGCACAAAAGGAAATAAAGCCAGTCTATAAACCTCAAGGCCTGCCTCCCAGCAACTCGCTTGCTCCAGCATACCTAAAGGGGCCACAACCTCCTAGTACAGGACCACCAACCGAGGACCAAGTGTTCAGACAAGTGAGTGAGGGGGGGCATTTCACATCCAAACTGTAACCTGTCTGTCACTCTTTGTAAAGGTAGAAAAAAATGCTGTCAGATTATTTCACAGATAGTGGAAGATCAACTTGATGTTAACACCCACTGAACCACTGACGTTCAGCAGGCAGGGAAGACCTCTGTTATCTGGACCTGTGCAGCCTTCACATCCACACCTTCGAAGTGGACATTTTTCACCTTCATGCCCAGGTTTCTGTGGGGGAGAGCCTGGGATACGTTATGTGCTGTTTCGACAGAATACGCAGGTTTCTCAGCCTGCTTCTCAAAGCTGTTGTGCATCAGGACCCCGCTGGCCTTTTTAGAGCAAGCACAGTGCTTTCCCTAATTTCCAGGGGGTTTAAATATAACAAGCCAAAGAAATGTGAGCTGGAATGATAGGTCAATTTAACTAACCTCAGATGGTTGCAGAAACAATTCGCTGATTCATTGAATCTGCCAAGCACAGGACTTGGAGTATTTTTCTGTTAAAGGAGAACCATTGAGTATCTTATCGTTTAACTGGAGAATACCTGTTTATGGTCAGTTTCTGTTTGTTCCGAATAGTGCCTTTGTCTCCCCCGGCTCTGCAGATTGCTTTTTTAGGGGGGCAGTGCCTGTGTGCAGGCACCATTTCTAACATGTTTTTATACTTAGAGTTTTGACTTGAGGATATTTATGGACAGAGACTCAGGTTTCAGCGGGTGGGAGGAGAAGAGCTCCGTCCAATCAGAAGGCGCGCTGGTTCGGGTCATTTGCATCTCACCGCCCCCTCTGCAGAGGTGCTGTGACTCCCGGAGAATTATCGTTGGAGAGACGTCGCAGCCCCTCTGAGGTTCCTTCGGACTGCACGGCTGCCAGGGTCCTTCGATGATCCATGTTTCAGGAGTGCATGCGGCGCTTAGGCCGAGCTGTCTGGGGACTGTAAAGTCGCGCCCATCATGTGATCGCACCCGAGGAAGACGATGGCAATGAGCTTTCTGCTCCCTGGTGTCCTTGCGCTCAAATATACTGATTGACAGCTTGCTATTTCTTTTTGGTGCCGTGTGACATCAGGATCCACAACAAGGCAAGCACATATGAAAATGCTTTTAATGCAAATCCCCACCACCACCATTTTTTTTTTTTTTTTTTTTTTTTGCAAAGGTAATGATGTTCTAAAATTGGGAAGTGTGTAACTAGGGTAAAAACTCAAACCCAAACAAAAAGACGTTAAATAAACCTTGAATTAGAAGTACTCCTTCTTCCTAGATTTTCTATACCATAGAGGTTTTTTAAACAAGCTATTAGATGGGCCCCTTTACTTAGCCATATGTCTAGCACAGAGTTTCCAGTGTTCCATGTTTCCAGCTTTACAGTGCTATCTGGTCGCCTCCAGATGCTGGCTTGCCCATAATAGGCCTACAGTGGAAATCAGATTTTATTTGAGGATCTGCACCAAAGCCCAGAATGAATGCCAGATAAGAGACAGAAACCTTCCTAAACGGCCCCCGGGCTTGGGCACTGTCAGATTCCAGGAGTGATTCTAGTGGGGAATTCACCTTCCAAAATGCAGTGTTAATGTTTGTTTACATGAGGCCGTCTACGGAGAAGAAAATAAAACTAGAAAAGAAAGCTCAGATATAAACGCGATGTGTGCCAGACACGCCCAAGCCAGAGATGGGAGGAATGCACATTTAACAGAAAGTGTGAAGAGGGGGATGGGAGGCACGGGAAGGAGATGGCGGGTTCCCAGCACGCTACCTTCTAGAATTCTCTGAAGCCCTCTACTCTTCTCATCTGGGAAGGTGCCTGGTTCCCCCACCCTCTCTGCAGTAACTGTCTTCCCGGGAGACCCAGCACTGTCCCCATTTGCTTCAGAAACGGAAACAACGATGCTACACCTTAGTGTTTGTGGCAAAAGTGAACAGGAAAATTGAAGCGAGATTGAAGGTCTACATATAGCTTAGGGACCTCCCCTCCTCCCCTTTAAGACCTGCTGGAATAAACTATGAAAATGTTATATTCAATTTTGCCTTGCAGAAATGACAAAAACCATGTAGAGAGAATGCGGCTTCTGCCGGCTTGCACCACATACATCACTCTTCATCCCGTCCCCTAGAGTGAGGTAGAAAGCCAGGGTCACTGAGTGGCTGCCAGACACTTGGGGTTTTCTGCCGCCCTGGCATGGGATGGCAGCCAGGGATGGTAGCACCCGTGGCATGGAAGAAGGAAGCTACTGGTAAAAATTTAGGCAAGACACATATCTGGAAGACTTTTAATTTTATCTGCCACTAAAAGCAGCTGAGAGCCATGCCTGGTTCATGATACCTTGGTCTGCAAGAATGTCAAGTCGGCAGACCCATCTCTAAGTCCCTGTGCAACATCTAAACACGGAAAATGCTACCTCTGCATGACTGATGGAGTCTGTCATCATCAGTCACCACTGCAGCGTGCTTTCTAGTCCTCAGCCCTGGGTAGGGGGTTGGGGAGAGCTGTGAGGCCTGGTTGTGAGGAGCGGCTCTGATGTGCAACCATCACTGGTAAGTGGGTATGAGAGCCTTTTCTCCTGGATCTTCGGCACCCTTGGCATCGTTACCACGACCGCAATGATACCTCTGTCTTTGGCACAGATGGCTGTGGGATCAAGTACGATGAAGATGGATGGGAGCAGAGCTCCTGCTGGAGACAAGCGCACCCACCCCGTGACTGTGGGCTCCCCCAAACCAGTGTTGAGACAGATGTACGTGCTGTGTTCTCATAACGAACCCCACTATGGATTGAGGAAAGATTGAAGGGAGGGTTAGACTGAGGCACAGTTGTCACACAGAAGGTGGGGGACAGCCCAACACCCGAGGGCAAGAAGGCAGGCAGGGCAGACCTTCCAGAAACTGGTCATAGCAGCAGACCTGACCCAGCAGGTCAAGTATGACCACGGGAGTGTCCAATGGGTAACCGCTGGGGGACATTGGGCCAGAGTCCCTGCTCTGTAAACTGGATCAGCTATCCTCTGCAGGCTCCAGAAACTGAGCCTTCCTTGTGCTTGAACTCAAGACAGCATGCCAGGGAGGACTCCAGGATTTTCCCTTCTTTTCTGTGTTGGTCTGAGATGTTGCAGCCATTCTGGTGAGTGTATATGTTTTTATTGAATTAAGTTCCCTGTAAATAGTAAAATGCAGAGAGGAGCTTAAGCAGAAACCATGGAAGAACACTGCTGATTGGCTTGTTTCTGGGTACATGGTCAGCATCCCTTCTTATACAGCCCAGGGTCACCTGTCCACTAGAGATGGTACCACACAGAGTTGACTGGACCCTCCTACATTGATTAGCAATCAAGGAAACGTCCCCCAGACATTTCCACAGGTCAATCCAATGGATGCAATCCCTCATTTGAGGGGTTCTTTCCTGTGTGTCATGTGTCTAACTGAAGCTAATTACAACACAGGATAAAATGTAGTGTTCACAGATGAGAAAACACACAATACCCATCCTTCTGTGCCTGGTTTATTTTGCTTAGTGTGGTGATCTCTAGTTCTACCCACTTTCCTCTGAAGGACACAATTCATTCTTGTTTCAATAAAATTCCTCTGTGTCTCTATACCATACTTTATCTGTGTGTCTTGTGGGTGGACGTCCAGGCTGATTCCATATCTTAACTTGGGTGAACAATGTTTTGATAACCATGGTTGAGCAAGGGTCATCTCTGGAGCGTGCTGACTTGGAGTGCTTCAAGTGTCACCCAGTCGTCCTGGTTTAGTTATTAGGGAAAATGCCAGACTGATTTCCATAGTGAGTGGCTGGGTGAATTTGTATTCTCACCAGCAGTGAGAGAAGGTTCCACACACATCCTCACCAGAAGTTCTTGTTTTCTTAGGAGTCGCCATTCCGACCGGGCTGAGGTGGAATCCCAGTGGTGTTTTCATTTGCATTTCCTTGAAAGCTAAGAACGTTGATCTTTATATATATATATATATATATATATATATATATATATATATATATATATATAATCTTTGGCCACTTTTACTTTGTCTTTTGAGAGCTTTCTGTTCATTAGCCTATTTATTGATTGGGTTTTGTTGTCTCTCCTCCCCTCCACCCCTGCCTGAGACAGAGTTTCTCTGTGTAACAGTCCTGGCTGTCCTGGAACTCTCTTTGTAAACCAAGCTGGCTTTGAACTCACAGAGATCCGCCTGCCTCTGCTTCCTGAGTGCTGGGATCAAAGGCATGAGCCACCACTCCCAGATGGGTTTTTTACATAGATGTTAAGATATAAAGATATTATCGGGTTGGGGATTTAGCTCAGTGGTAGAGCGCTTGCCTAGCAAGTGCAAGGCCCTGGGTTCAGTCCTCAGCTCTGGAAAGAAAAAAAAAAAGAAAAGGAAAAATATTATCCTTTTGTCAGATGCATAGACAGATTTTCTCCCATTCCGTGTGTTCTCTAGCAATCTATGAATTGTTTCCTACATGGTGCATAACAAGCTTGTAACTCTGTGAAACCCCGTGAACAACTACTGGAACTACTAGTATGGTGATATTTTATTTGTGCTGAAATATGATTTTATTTGTACGTTAATAAATAAAGTTTGCTGGAGATCAGAGGTAAAATCGAGCCATTAAGCAGAAGTCCGGAGGTGGTGGCACACACCCTTAATCCAATCACATGGCAGGCAGAGTCTCTGTGTGGTCAAGGATACAGTCAAGCATGGTGACCTGAACCTTTAATCCCAGTACCAACCATAGAGACCTGGAGGTCTGTAGAGACAGGCAGTGACAAGAAAGTCACGTGATTGGGGTTAGAGCCAATGAGAAGGCAGAACAGAGAGGCAATAAAAAGACAAGTCACACGGGAAGAAGGTCTTTCTCTTTGCAAGGTGGTCAGATAAGGTAGTCATGGCTCTTGCTCCGATCTCTTGGGCTTTTAACTCTGTATTTGGCTCTGTGTTTCTTGTTTACTGGTATTGTTTAGAATTTCATCTACGTACTGGTGTTTGCTGAGCTAATGGAATCCTTTTTGGAATGTTCTAGCCTGTGCCTGCACCTGGAAGTATTTACCTGATCTATTCCTTTAATAGTCTGAATTTCTGGTCTTACGTGAACATATTTGACCATTTTAAATTGATTTTTGTGCAGGGTTAGAGCTGTAGATCTAGTTTCATTCTTCTACCCGTGGATATCCAGTCTTGCCAGCAGTATTTATTGAAGTCCCCGCCCTGTATGGTCTTGACATCTTTGTCACGAATCAAGTGGCTGTGGCTGTATGGGATTGTTTCTGGGTCCTCCGTTCCGTCCGCTGATCTACTTATCTGTTTTTGTGTTTGGGGCGCTATGGGTTTACAGTACAATTTGAGATCAGGTGCTATGGGACTTCCAGAATTGCATCTGTTCCGATTGCTTTGCCTATTTAGAGTCTTTTGTTTTCTCACATAAATTTCAGGATTGGTTTTCAGTTTTTGTAGAGAATGCCATTGGAGTTTTGACGGTGCTCGCATGGACTCTGTGGATTGTTCTTGGGTCTGTATCCATTTTCATAATATTGACTCTGCCAACCTGTGTGTGTGTGTGTGTGTGTGTGTGTGTTGTTTCTATCTTCTGTCTGTTTCATTGTAGCAGCCTTTCCCTTTGTTGGTTAGTAAAAGTCCTGGGCATTTGACTTTTCGGAGACTGTGGTGAATGGGTTTTTTTCCTAATGTCTCTCTAAGCATGTCTGTGATTGGTATTTGGGATATAGACTGATTTTTGGGGCTGACTTTATATATGGGTGGGGTTTCTATTTGAGCCACAAGCTATCCACATTTACTTTTGCACGTGTGTTTCATTTTTTCGTTTGTTTGACGTGTCTCTTTACATACCCCAGGTGGGCTCAGAATTTACTTATGTATCCTAGGCTGGCCTAGAACTCCTGATCCTCCTGCCTCAGCCTCTTGAGTGCCACGATTACAGTGAGATGCCGCTTTACTTAACCATACTGATTCTTCATATGCCTTTTCCAGGAGGGGGCGTGGTTTCACCATGCTGTCCAGAACACCTGGAGGTAGTGGGCTTAGTTTCCGCACTAGTTCCGTTTTTACTGCTGTGATAAAATACCCTGACAGGAAAGCAACTTGGGGGGAGAGAGGATTTATCCTGTTTACATGTTACAGTGCGTCACAGAGTGGAAGTCACAGTGGCAGGAGCTTGACACAGCTGGTCACATCACCTCCGTAGTCAAGAGCAGAGGGAAATGACTGTGTGCACGCTTGTTTGCTTTCTTGTGTTTAACTTGATTTCTCTCAGACGGTCCCACTGCCGCTGCCTAGGGAATGATGCCACCCACACTGGGCTGGGTCTTTCTATATCAGTGGACTTAATCCAGACAGTCCCCCCCAGACATGCTCACAGGTCAACCCAGAGTAAACAAGCCCTTATGGAAGACTCCTTCTCCAGGTGAGGCTATGTGGTGTCAAGTTGACAATCAGAGCTATCAATCACAATCCACCCCTTGTGAACTTTACACACGAACATGTCATTTTAAAACCACATCCTGCAGGGCGGTGGTGGCGCACGCCTTTAGTCCCAGCACTCGGGAGGCAGAGGTAGGTGGATCTCTGTGAGTTTGAGGCCAGCCTGGTCTACAGAGTAAGTTCCACGAAAGGCTCCAAAGCTACACAGAGAAACCCTGTCTCAAAAAAACAAAAACAAACAAACAAAAAACAAGCCCATGTCCTTCCCCTTCCTTTCCTTGTGTTAGTTACTTTTCTGTTTCTCTGATAAAATATCATGACCAAAAGCAACTTAAGGAAGAAAGTTATCTGGATTGCAGTTCCAGGGCGCTAGAATCCGTAAGCCTGGGACAGCAGTGTGGTGGTGGGAGCAGGCAGCTGGCCGCTCATGTTTCTGTCAACATACAGGAAGCAGAGAGAAGCTATAGATCCTCAGAGCCCTCCCTGGTGACGCTCCTCTTCCAGCAAGACCACCATCTCCAGCAGGATTCCACAACCTCCCCAAACAGTTCCACTCACTGTGGACCAACTGTTCAAATACACCAGTCTATGGGGGGACGTTTGTCATTCAGATCACCACAGCCCCCAAAGTCTCATGTTCATCTCATAATGTACCAGACAGCCCAGCTTTTAAAAGTTTCTCAGATCTTTAAAAATCCTGACGAAGTCTCTTAAACACGTCTCTTGCAAAACAACAAACAAGTTACGTGTTCCCAGCAAATTATACCACGGGGGAAGCATGATCACTCCAGAAGGGAAGAACAGGCCACTCCAAGTGGACAACCAGTCCCTGCCCTTTCAAACCTGACTGCTTCTAGCGCCTCTGCCGATGCACACCGAGGACCCCTCTGGGGGAAGCAGAGGGGGAAATGGTGGGCCTATGAGTAGCCTAGCCTCTCCCTGGCCAAGCTCTTGTGGAGCTGAAACCAGCACCCTGCTCTGTGGCTGTGGCCTCTTCCACCAGCCTCACCAGGCCCGGAGAGTGGAAAGCATATGTCACCCTTTTCTTGAAGCACATAGCATCTGGTTCCACCCTATGCCTGGTTTCCATTCAGCTTCTAATACAGGAGCAGCACGGAGCTGAGTAGTCAGTCCCCTGCCTCCCATTACCTAGGATCCATGGATAGGCAGGGCATCAGGGCAAACCTCTCAGAAGATCTGAGTGGACCTGTGGCCTAGGACCTCGGTCCTCAAGGGCTTGAATGGAGACCTTTGTTTTATCCACAGGGGAAGACACCCCTCCACATGACATTCTGAAATGTGTCCATGTGGTAAGGAAGGGTTCCGTGGAACACACAGAGATAAACGGAAGTGAGTCTTCTTGGGTCTAGGTGACAGGCCAAGGTCTGGCTGGTGCCGTACCCCCACCGACACAGCAAGCCGGAACAGTGGCTGCAGGGCCAAGCTGGATACCTCAGCCTGAACACTAAAACCAAACTCTCCCTCCCCACCAGGCTCTGCAGGGCAGCAGTCCTGCATGGCCGTGGAGTGTTGCCAGTCCCGACCACCGGCTATGCAGGGCCCTCATGGTGGCTCAGGGCCACAGCAGCTCAGAGCTGCCTTCCATGGGCTTATATGGTCCTGCACTTCTGCAGACTAACATCCAGTGCTGAGTGAAATCTCCCACACCTCTGCCTCAAGACTCTGCACAAAGCAGTTTTCAACTCTCTTCAGCAGGAAGTGTCCACCTTTACATGCTGAAAGGTTTAGCCTCTCGCCTCTTGTCTGAAAATATCAAACAATTAGAGATCAATGGAGACAGTTTTCCACTCCATTTTTCTTTCATTTAACAGTGAGTGCCTCTTCCGCAGACACGATGAAGCCTTTGATCCTGTGTCTACAGTGTACTCCGTACCTCATTGTGCTCCTCACTTGATTATCCGCTCCTATTTATTAACAGGCTGCTGGAGATGAGGATTTCCACCCCTTGAAACAGTGGTTCTCAACATGTGGGTCGCTACCCCTTGGGGGGGGTGTCAAATAACCCTTTTGCAGGAGTTGCCTGCTATCACGGGAAAACACAGTCATGAAGTAGGAATGAAAATAAATTTATGGTTGGGAGGTCATTGCAGCCTGAGGAATTGTGTTATAGGGTTACAGCACTAGGAAGGTTGAGAACCACTGCTTTGAAAGGAAAGCAGACTTTCGGGAAGCTTCCAGATGCAGATGTGTTCCCAGGGACCAGAGCACACGGGACTCTACGGGGAGGCCATCCCTCAGATGCATGCCACTCGCATGCGCATGCCACTCGCAATGCTCTCTGGGATGGCAGTAGGCTGTGCGAGTCACTCCGGCCTTGGATGACTCCCCTTCCAGTCCTCACCTCTTCACCCAGGTCTCCTGCACTCCTCAGCTCCTGGGTTCTCTCTCCTCACGCAGGCCCTCCTGCAGTGGCTCTCCCTTTCCCTACAGCTGCCTCCCGGGTGCAGCCCTCCTCTCTTGTGTGTACCTGCAGAAGCAGGATCAAATCAGAAGAGCAGAGATGCTGCATGCCGCACCGCAGCAGCCACAGCAGCCCTGGCCATAGGTCTGCTTTCTCACCACCCCTCCTCTAAAGCCCAGGAGGGTGGGAGATGGCACTGAGGAGGAAGTGGTGAGACACCGCCTACAGGGAGCCCTCAGTGATTGATGGTTTCCCACCGATCCCTTGTCTCTCCTTTTTCTCCTGTGGGCTCCGATCTGGGTATCTGGCCCCTGCTAAGGTTCCTCACATCTCCTCAGGAACTCATGTGATGGCAACGTTTTTCCCAATTAAGCAATGTTGGGAGGCGAGGCTGACTTGATTAGCTCCTGAGGGCTCTACCCTCGAGGACAGACTACGGCCGTTATCTTGAGAGTGGGCCTGCTTTAGAAAGACATTGGTCCCATCTTGCTTTGGGGATGACACAGCAAATGGGTCCTCAGCAGATCCGAGGACTTTAGTCTGCGAGTTCCCTAGGCTCTAGAGCTTTGAACAATAAGTTTCTTTCTTTTATAGGTTAGCCAGACGATGGTACTGTGTCACAGTGGCACAAAAGAGGACCCAGTAGGTTGTTACCAAGGGAAGCAAAGTTGGTATCCGGGCTTCCAAAACTAAAGTTTCACAAGCCTTTCTTAAATGGAGACGAAATGGGCTTATCTAAGGACCCAAGTGACTAGAGCCCTGACATTGGACCAAAGGCACTCCCGAGAAGCCACTGTGACTTCCCACAGGCCCTTTGGATGTGGCTCATCCTGTCTCAGCCACACTCTGAGGGTAGAATCATGCTCCACCACCCTCGTGTGTGTGTGTGTGTGTGTGTGTGTGTGTGTGTGTGTGTGTGTGTGTGTGTTCCTCACTCTGCTGGTGTATTTGCACACCTCTGAGCAGGAACAAGCCCCGCCAAGCCTCCCCCTGCGCCAGGCTGCCCGTGAGGCACTTCCTGCTGAGTATCAGCAATCATGCTCTCTTAGTGGACATAATCAGGGACTTCAGTGTCAGCTTGCAGGGGATCTTAGATTCCGGTTAAGATAAAAGGAATTGCTGAGGGTGCCTGAGAACATGCTCGTTTTTATATCAAAAACACAGACAAGCCCATTAAACAGAGATAACTAACTGCAGTTAGCTCCCCGGAGCCCAATCTTGTCTTTGCCAGTAACTGGTCTGTTGGCCGATCCAGTGAGTTCTGTCGTGCCCTTCAACTTGCTCAAAGAAAGGAGTTGGAATAGGGATCTTGGGGTGACAAAGCAAATATTCCAGCTAGGGCAGTGGTTCTCAGCCTTCCTAATGTAGTGACACTTTAATACAGTTTCTCGTGTTGTGGTGACCCCAAACCATAGAATCATATCATTGTTACTTCATAACTGTAAATTTGGTCCTGTTGTGAATCATAATGTAAATATCTGATATGCAGGCTATCTACTACTATGTGAAGGGTGGTGAGGGGTGGTGAGGGGTGGTGAGGGGTGGTGAGGGGTGGTGAGGGGTGGTGAGGTCTGTGTGAGGGGTGGTGAGGGGTGGTGAGGTCTGTGTGAGGGGTGGTGAGGGGCGGTGAGGGGCGGTGAGGGGTGGTGAGGGGTGGTGAGGGGTGGTGAGGGGTGGTGAGGGGTGGTGAGGGGTGGTGAGGGGTGGTGAGGGGTGGTGAGGGGTGGTGAGGTCTGTGTGAGGGGTGGTGAGGGGTGGTGAGGGGTGGTGAGGGGTGGTGAGGGGTGGTGAGGGACGGTGAGGGGTGGTGAGGGGTGGTGAGGTCTGTGTGAGGGGCGGTGAGGGGTGGTGAGGGGTGGTGAGGGGTGGTGAGGCCTGTGTGAGGTGGCAGGTAGTTAAGAGGATGAGGTGGTTTTCGGAGGTCTAGACATTACTGTGGAAGCAGGTGTGGGGAGCATGGATGGGCTTGTGGTTTACCTCTGATGCGTTTCCATTGTTCACCCAGTTGTTACCTGCTGATTGTGAACTGTCGGCCTCCAGAGCCAATGGTAATCCAAATGTCTCCAAGCTGAGAAAGTCTGTGGGCAAAGCCTGACCTCTTAAAACCTCTAAGAGGCCTGGCTTCGGGAAGCATGTAGGGCTGAGGCTTGGCCTCTGGAAGTGTGTAGGGCTGAGGCCTGGCCTCCTGAAGCGTGTAGGGCTGAGGCCTGGCCTCCTGAAGCATGTAGGGCTGAGGCCTGGCCTCCTGAAGTGTGTAGGGCTGAGGCCTGGCCTCCTGAAGTGTGTAGGGCTGAGGCCTGGCCTCCTGAAGTGGGTAGGGCTGAGGCCTGGCCTCCTGAAGTGTGTAGGGCCGAGGCCTGGCCTATGGGAGTCACATGGACAAGGCCCAGCTTAGGGAAGTTGCCTTGGCCTCCACGTTGTATAGCTTCTGTCTTCACTGTGGCAGCTGTGGCCAGCATGGTAGAAAGCACAAGAGGCCAGACCACTTCAAAAGATGCTCAGTGGAGTTCGAAGAGAAGAAGAAAGAGGCCAGGAGCTCTACCAAACTAGAGAAGACAGGTCCTGGTAAATGCAATACCCGGTGAGACATTTGTGTGAATGTAGAGCAAGGAGGCCAGGAATCCAAACCACAGGGAGGGACGAAGTCGGGGTGGGACTGACCTCTCAGGTGAACAACACTGAAATTGTTAGGATGTACCTTCGTGTCTACCCACCCCAAACGCAGTTTATAAGTGTGCCTGTCCATTTTTTTCTCTCCAAATGATGTTAGTCTATGAGTCTTCCTGCCATACCACTAGGCTATCAAACTTTTTACAACATGTGCTTGCTACCTGAAGACATGATCTGTCCTCCAGGAAAGCAGAGTCACAGGACCTAGAGTGTCTCCCTCAGGGTCAAGAGGTTCTTCTGTGATGATGGGGACACCCAGCCATGGTGCTTTGTTCCTGAGTCATCTACAGTTAGTCCTCCGGTCCTTTCTCTTCCATTCTTGGGCATCTCTTGTGCTCCATTGTGCCTTATCTGTAGTCGAAGTCTTCCCTTAAGCTAATATGTTTATTTCAGTGTTCTTATTGGTAACAAGCTTTTAATCAGTCAGTTCTAATCACCCTTGCTGAGGTAATTTCCAGGGGGCCTGGAAGAGGAAGGTCTGGACTCCACACAGCCCCCAGAGTGCGGAGAAACACCACACTGGCATTCATCCGCCATCACAAGGGCCGAGGGCTGGAGTATCGCCTTCTGCCATGATTTGAACAAAACATTCCCAGCAGGGCAGCGGGCCACAGACGGCAGAGGCACTGAGGTTGTGGCCCAAGAAGAATCTGAAGTCCTGCACAAGTGAGCCATCAAAATGTTCAAACACAACCCTTGCCAGCTTCAGGGGAAGTCAGACCTGTAATTTCACATGAGTGCTTGTACGTCTCTGAAGTCACAGTGTCTATTCAAGGTGTGGCTAGCATCCTTCTGCCTATGGAAACCGGGGCACTCCTAATCCTTTCCCAGGGTACTCGGATATCAAAAGTCACCTGTTCGGAGGAACAGAACACCCGTTGAGCCTGGCCATTGAAACTGTGTTTGGGAAGCACTGCAGAGGAGGGCCCACTCCCAGCTTGGTGGAGAAGCATTGTCTTCTCACCCAAGACTCTTTCCATCCTCGGATCCCCATTTTCTGTCTTTCAAAGATGATAGACATGCCTGTCCTTGTACTCCTTGGGGACACTGAGGCACAGGATAAAACATGAAGGGGATGATGAGCTCTGTGGATTTCACATCCACGTAGATGCAAGGGATCACGTTACCTTCTCATATCGGCCGACACAAGACACACCCACTTCTATTTACTGATTACTGTGCATGTATGTACTCAATATGTGTCTGTGTGTGCATGTGTGTATATATGCCACAGTGTGTATGTATATATGCCACAGTGTGTGTATATATGCCACGGTGTGTATGTATATATGCCACGGTGTGTATGTATATATGCCACAGTGTGGGTGTATATATGCCACGATGTGTGTATATATGCCACGGTGTGTGTGTATATATGCCATGGTGTGTGTGTATATATGCCACAGTGTGCATGTGTATATATATATGCCACAGTGTGTGTATATATGCCACGGTGTGTGTGTATATATGCCATGGTGTGTGTGTATATATGCCACAGTGTGCATGTGTATATATATGCCACAGTGTGTGTATATATGCCACGGTGTGTGTGTATATATGCCATGGTGTGTGTGTATATATGCCACAGTGTGCATGTGTGTATATATATGCCACAGTTCTTTCCTTCTACTGTGGGTTTCAAACTCAGGTCATCATCCTTGTGAGGAAAGTGTTTTCACCTGCTGAGATGCCTCGCCAGCCCAGCATGTCCACTTCTAAAGTCCAAACTACGAAGCTTCCAAAACTGATGCATATATATATATGCTGGACAGTTTTATTACAACTTGACACACACTAGATAGAGTCATCTGAAAGAAGGGAACTTCAATTGAGAAATGCCTTCATATAATCTAGCTATAGGATATTTTCTTACTTATTGATTGATGGGGGAGGGCCCAGCCCATGGTGGGTGGTGCCATCCCTGGGCTGGTGGTCCTGGGTTCTATAAGGAAGCAAACTAAGCAAGCCATGAGGAGCAACCCAGTAAGCAGCGCCTCTCTGTGGCCTCTGCATCAGCTCCTGCCTCCAGGTTTTTTACCCTGTTTGAGTTCCTGTCCTGACTTCCTTCAGTGATTAACAACAATGTGAAAGTGTAAGCCAAATAAACCCTTTCCTCCCCAGCTTGCCTTTTGGTCATGGTGTTTCACTGCAGAACAGAAACCCTAACTAAGACATGTATGTATTTGGTTTTACAATTATTTGTTACTGTTGTATGTAAGCATATGCCTGATGTGGGGGTAGGCTTGTGCCACAGTACAGTATATGGAGGTCCGAGGTCAGCTCTGGGAACTGGTTCTCTCTTTCCATTTTTGTAGATCCTGGGGATTGAACTCTGGTAACCAAGCTTGGTGGCAAGTAGCTTCAACCACTGAGCCATCTTGCCAATCCATGTATTTTGTTTTTAGAAACGCTGTCTCACACTGTAGTCCATGATGTCCTAGAACTCACTACGCCTCAAACTCTCATCTGTCCTCCTGCCTCAGACTTCTGACTTTACATGAATTAACTGAAACCCACAGATTGCTCTTAGGACGTTGCAAGCTGGTTTATCATTGCCACGGGTCGTGCTGTACTAAAGCCGAAGTGTGGTGTTGCTCTGGCTGGCACAGGCAACCTCCGCAGCCCAACATGCACGCTCTTCCTACTCTAGCATGTACCCACTGTCCCTGCTTTGAAGCCTGTGAGCATCATTTGCCGCTGCTGCGACCCCGTGTGTGTCGAATGGTGACATATACACAGGATCGTGTTAAGGAGAGCCATGAGTGGCTTCCTGCTCTTGTTTCCCATTGAAGGCAGCTGTGGGGTTAACACTGGCTGTCAACTTGACAGCACCTAGAATCAATCACCCAGGATATACACCTCTGGCTGGATTGTGTGTCAAAACTCTTCACGGGGAGACGTTACACACACATCTACTCACCCCACATAGGGATCCCATGACAGACCAAAGTACGGAAACCACCAACATCCAACTTGGTGAACCAATGAGTTTTATTGGCGTTTATTACTTACAAGAATATAGGTGAGGGGTTACTTACAGGAGCAGAAATGACTCAAAGGCCCCCCCTACCCCCAGAGAGGGTGACCACTCACAAAGCTGGGGAGCACAATGCACAGCCTTCAGGAAGCCCAACAGGTTGGAGAGTGTCCTTTTTTTTTTTTTTTTTTTTACAAGTCAATTTTTTTCTAAGATTTATTTATTATGTATACAATATGCCTGTATGCCAGAAGAGGGCACCAGATCTCATTACAGATGGTTGTGAGCCACCATGTGGTTGCTGGGAATTGAACTCAGGTCCTCTGGAAGAACAGCCAGTGCTCTTAACCGGAGAGTGTCCTTTTAAGGTGTCTCTACTGATCTAAATCTCTTCCAGACAGCTCGGCTGATTTATTTTTCTTCCAGTCTAGTCCCAGGGTCTTCTTTGTGGCTCAGCGTCATTTCCTCTGAGAGGGACCTCAGCTTTTATTGTTTACTTTGTCAGGGAAGGGCCTGGTGAATCTGGTCAGTTTCAGGGACTTCCTGAGCTTGTTTAGTTGTTTACCCCCCTGTTTAAGCAGCTTTTCTGCAGGAGGGAAACTTTCAATCTGGGAAGAAACTGTCACATGAAAGGGTGGCATCATTCCATGGACTAGAAGAAGTGAAAGGGTGGCATCATTCATGGACTAGGAGAAGTGAGCATGGCACCAGCATCCATCCCTCTACTTCTGACTGTGGATGTGATGTGACCGGCTGTCTCCTGCTGCCTGTCTTTTCTGCCATGACGGACTATACTCTCCAACCAGGAGCCAGAGTAAACCCTCCCTTCTTTAAATGGCTTTTGTCACAGTTATAGGAAGACTGACAAAGTAACCGTCTTCCCCTTTGTCCAAAACACAACATGTAACAACGGTATGAGACAGAAGCACTCCCTCGCAAAAGACGTTTATTTTTACTGAAATTATCATTTTTCTCTTTACTTTTAGCAAGCAAACACCATGTTTTATTTCTCACTAACTACATGATTTTGTTCTCCTAGGGATATTCTACCCATGTAAGTAAACTAAGCAAACGTGACTGCAGACAGGGTCTACATCTCTGCACAGGTTTAATTAAAGTCTTTGTTGTTTGAAATGATGTTCACTGGGAGCTGGAAGAGATGGCTCAGGGTCAAGGGCACTGACTGCTCTGGAGGACCAGTGTTCTGTTCCCAGCATCCACGAGGTGGTTCACAGCTGTCTGTAACTCTGATCCTGGGGGTCTGATACCTTCTTCAAGCCTCTGTGGTTACCAGGCATGCGTGTGATGCACAGACATACATGCAGACAAAACACTCCCACACATTAAACAAACAGAGATAGAATTTCTGAGGGACAATCCCTCATTATCTTCAGTTTCCCTAAGCAGCTTGCTTCACAACTTGTTTTTCTCAAATCCGTACATGGACTTCATGCATATAAACTTTGAACAATGGGAGTTGCCTTTGTCAGGGTACATTTTTCTCTAACCAAACCCAAGCTACTCTGGAAGAAAAGGAATTGCTGCCATTTAAGGGCTTCTGAGCACGTGGTGTTTATATTAATGTTCCGTGGAGAAAGTGCGCCAACAGGAGATGTATTATCTTGGAGAGTCCCCTGCGAAGCAGACGTATAGAGAGGGAGGGGCAGAAAGGGGAGCAAAAGGAGAAGGAGAGAGTGACTCAGGGGACTGTCCTCTTGGTTTGTGGGTCTGGGGGCGGTATTCAGTGCCTAGGGCATGCCCACAGGCTGAACACCTAGGTGGGGACAGCTGATGCTCCAGCTGAGTGTCTGCACCTCACAGGGCAGGTAGGAACGGGGGAGGGGGGGCAGGGTCTCCAGCTAAAGTCTCCAGGATTCTATATTCACTGCAGGTACACAGTCTTTGCTCGTGTGCCCTTCAGCTGATTGGACAGGGCACACCCACATTTCAGAGGACAGTCTGTATTAGTAGACGTCCACGGGTTTAAATGCCAGTTTCAAGGAAAAGGACAAAAACATCAGCCACAGCGGCACGTATCATGTTTAGTAGAATAACGTGGCACGCCAGTCACCCCCAGGCACGTGGATGCCTAAATTAAATAACAGTCTTCGGGGCCTTGCCGTGTAACCCGTGCTGATCTGAATTCTCAGTTCTCCTGCCTCTGCCTCTGTGCCCGGCAAGGGGACGAATCATCAAAAATTCTAGCAGCAGTGCTTTAAAAACTTGACCACACTTCCAGACACTCTGTGGGTTTAAAGGAGCAGCCTCCTCACAAGGCAGCCCAGCCTTGAAAATCGTGAATGGTGAACATGTACACATATGTAACCCTGTGTGCAGACAGTGACTTAGCCTGGCCCATCCTACCTTGCAACATTTCAGCGTGCCCTGGGCACTAAAATGCATGCCACTGTTGTGTCATAACTGTGTCCCGACACAAGCATTTTACACACAGAGAAACTGAGTGATGAATGTTGCCATTTTAGTACATTTCCCTAGCCCCAGACTCCCCAAGCAGAGCCTGAGGCTGGGGAGATGACTCAGTGGATGGAAGTAGTTCCTGCACAAACAGAAGGACCTGAGTTCATATCCCCAGAATCCATAGAAAGAGTTGGGCATGGTCACACGAGCCAGTAACTCCAGAGCTGGAGATTCAAGACAGGAGGATATCCTAAAGGGCTTGTTGGACAACCAGCCCAGTCAAAAAGAAAAGAGAAAGAGCCCCAGGTTCAGTGAGAGATCCGGTGTCAAAGGGAATATGCTGGAGAGTTATATAGCAGGATGACATTTGGCATGCTCCTCAGATGTCCACATGCATGCACACACACATATTTGTTTACCCGTACTCATATAATACACACTTTGAAAAAAAATCAGAGCTAGGGAAGGGGTGTGTCAGAGTACTTGCCAAGCTGGAACAAGGCCATGGGTTCCATCCGCAGCACGAAGGAGAATCAGAGCTAATTTACTGTCCCCTGAGAGACTGCTTTCAGAGAATTATCCAGACCCTCAAACACCCCAAACCAAGGAATCTTCCGCTCTAACCCAAATGTCGCATTTTAAAATGGAGTCAAGGTATGACACCAGCCAATTCTACAATGCTGGACTTTTAAACCAGTTCCACAAGACTTCAGCCCCTTAGGGAGTGAGTTCTGGTCTGGGGGTGGGGCTCCTGCACAAATGGACCCAGGCTTGCCAGAGGAAATGTGGGTCTGAATGCCTCACCTGGTAAGATAGAGCTGTCTGCAGAGAGGGACCCCCAGCCAGCCTAGACAGCACCCTGGATTAGTGAAAGGGCCCTGCTGCCTTCAGAGGTTCTGTACACATGCATCCTTACCCATCAAGATGAGTGGGTGGCCCGGGCAACACAAGGTTAGAAAGCTGAAAGCAGGCTTGGCTCCTCTCGGGATGCTCTGGAAGTCACAGAGCCATTAACAGCGGATGCAGGCCTCCAGAGGTGCTGCCGGGAGACGCTTTGGGATCAGGCCGTGTGGGAAAATAGCCACCATGCAGTAAGAACACAGTGCTCACCTCATACGGGGGTCAGTATCCTACACTTGGGACATTCACAAGGCCAGGCCTCCTTGTCCCGCTCTTCAGTCTGGAGGCCACTACCCAGGATGTGCCACTGAGAGACAGTGAGGTAGCGTTTCTGCAGTGCTCACCCAGTTACCTCTCTGTTCTTTGAAGTGGATCCCCCTCCACGCTTCTCTGCCGTTAAGTCTTTTCCAGCTGGAAACTGGCTGAATAAACTCTAAAATCTGTAGGGTTTACCTAAACGGTGAGTGGAGAGAAAAGGCTGTGTCTTCATCTCTGTGGCCATCATGGCCCCGGGCAGGCTTCCTCTCCCTGGATTCCTCTGCATTCCACCCGTGTGCACCCACAGTTTTCTCCACTTGGGCATACCAGGTTCCAGCTCCCAAAGATAAATTTGTTTTCAGCTATTTATGAGTAGAATGACATGAAACACAGCTCCCACCTTAAAAAGAATAAAAGGTGGTTTATTCTGAGCCAAATATAAGTGATTATTGCCTGGGAAAAGGATCCAGGTGGTCCCTGAGTAGCTTGTTCTACTGTAGACGTGGTTACATGGACTTTTGTATTCGCAGACCAAAAGACAGCCATGAATCGCAGCCTTTAGCAAATGTATCAGTGGGGGCCTCAGACAGGAGGGTCGTGGGGGCAGCCCAGGAATCTTTGCTAAAGGTCTCAGAAGTTACCTGATGACATTCTTAGCTTTGGGGTTGGTGGAAGCTAGTGTTGAGTTAATACATTCCCAATGTCTTACCTGATAGTCAAAAGGATATTAGGTCACACACAGAAGTGGACAATGAACGATTACTAAGGAAAGTAAAGATAGCCCAAGATGCTTCAGCTCTGGATCTGCAACATTCCAACTTCCCATACCGTGATGTTCTAGTCAATTAATCAATTTGTAGACTCTTTAGCATAGGTGTGGCTTGGTGGTTGGGGGGTGGAGTACTTCAGACTGTGCATGGAGATAGGAAGGTGTGGGAAATAGAGCAGAGAGGTACCGTCTCTTACAGGTATGTGATACCGTCGTTTAGACCAGGTGATGGGAGGAACTACCCCCGCCCCATCCCCACACAAAGCAATTAGAGAACAAAGTAAGAGATAATAATTACATGCAAAATCATGTGGCATAGGTGGAACACGATTTAAGGAGTTAAAAAAGAAAAGGAGAGGATGATGGGCTTAGTTTGAGGTAACTTCATTATCACCTTACAGATCCATTTTAAAAAACCGTCAACTGGCAAGAAACATTCCTTAAAGGGTCCAGGAGAAGGGGCTCTTGGAGGGCGGAGAAATGGGCTGTGAGCAGTTACATGCACAGTCACTGCTAATTGCAGCGGATCCCAGCTCCGGAAAATAAACACCTTCTGTCGGTGGCTGCATGTGCTTGCACACTGCAGTTGGAGACCCTGGGCCGGGGTGAGTGTCTTGGCGGGTGTGTGTGTGTGTGTGTTTCACTGTCTCCAGGGGCCTCAGCCTGCCTTTCTTTCATTGGCTCTTCAAGCATACTAATGCCTCTCTAACGGTATTAAAAGAAATCTGTTGAGCCTCTTAGGAAGCTGCACAACAGCCAGGCTTAAAATAGCTGCGCTTCTGGCTGGCTTCCTCACGCTCACAAGGCGATTCCTAACCCACTATTGCTCAGAAGTCCAGGCAGGCTCCCAGGCAGGGCTGGCTCCACAGAACTCCCCTGTGCCAGAGGAAAAGGGGCCAGGGACAACCCAGGCATTGACATCACCATGGTGAGGAGCAGAGAGCGGCAGTGAGGAGCCTCCAGGCCACTGCATGGTTCTTAGCCCTGGGACTAGGGCCCTGGGGCCAGCATGGGATGGGTACTGCAAGATGGACTTCCAGGATAGACCCCCTTCCTCCAGTGGACCCAATTTCCTGTACTTTTCTGTGCTGATCCCCAAGTTTTAGATTGTTTCAGTAAGTTTATACTTGACTTCACTGCCCACTCTTTGTGTGTGTGTGTGTGTGTGTGTGTGTGTGTGTGTGTGTGTGTGTGTGAGAAAGAGAGAGAGAGACAGAGAGAGACAGAAAGACAGAGACAGAGACACACAGAGACAGCGACAGAGACAGAGACACACACAGAGAAAGAAACAGAAGTAGATGGTAGATGTTTTTTTCAACTGCTCTCCACCTTGTTTTTTGGAGTCAGGATACCCTGTCTCACTGAAGCCAGAGCTTGCTGGTTCAGTGAGCCTTAGGGACCCTCTGTCTCCACCTCCCCAGCTCTGGGATTGGAAACGTGTGCCACAGAGCCCAGCTTTTTTTTAAAGCGCTGTATTAGTTTCTTCTTTTGTTACTGTAACAAAATCAACTTGAAGGAGAGAGGTTTCTTTGACTCACAACCCCAGGCTAAAGAGCACCATGGCAGGGAGGTCACAGCAGCAGGGGCCTGAGGGGACTTGTCTCATTGCATTGACAGTCTAAAGAACAATGGATTAATGCATGTGTGCTAGCATTCAGCTCCCTGTCTCCCCTCTTACACAATCTAGGATCCCTTGCCCAGAGAACGGGGGCACCCACAATGGTAGAGTCTTCAAACCCCAATTAGTGTAATCAAGACAATCCCCCACAGACATATCCGCATGCCAACCTCATCTAAACAACTCCTCATCGAGACTCTTGCCAAATGATTCTGGACTGTGTCAAGTTGACAATGAAAACTGACCAACTATGTGGATTCTGGGCAACTGAACTCAGGTTCTCGGGAGTGAAAACACATTACCAATTGTGATGGCTATACTTGGTTGTCAACTCGACTACATCTGGAATTAATGAAAACCCAAGTGGCTGAGCACCCCTGTGAGGGATTTTTTTTCTTAAATCATTTGAAGTGGGATGACCCACTTTTAATCTGGATCTTTTGAGATGCGAAGATCCACCTTAAATCTGGGCCACACCTCCTGCTGGCAGCCTGTACAAAGGACACTGAAGAAGGAAGCTTGCTCTCTTTGTCTGCTTGTGCTAGCTGTTGCTGACAAGTCCATTCCTTCACTGGCATTGGAGCCTACTTCTTTGGGATTCTGACCTATACTGAAGACGAGCTGAGCCAGCCAGCCTCTTGGTCTGAACAACTGTAGAGTTCTTGGACCATCCATTTGTAGACAGTTATTGTTGGACTAGCTGGACAACAGCCTGTGAGCCATTCTACTAAATCCCACATCTACATACACACATACATGCACATACATACATACTATAAGTTCTGTTCCTCTAGGGAACCCTGATTAATATACCAATGCACCTTTCTTCCAGCCCCCACTCTTTATAAGTTGGCTTGAAATATTACTTTAATCAGAGTGAAACCAGAGCCTCTAATGGGAAGGATGACCATCTGAGGTAGTCATGTAGGGGGCCAGCCCTCACATCCCTGTGCAGAGGAGAGAAGAAAAGAAGCCCGGAAGGCCCACAGCTCCCCAGTGGTCAGCACTGACAGCCCCTAGGGGAATCCTGGTTGCCCACCCCACATCACCAGGGTCCATCTGGAAATTCCTACACTGAGGTGAGGGTCCCTGTGAGGCCACTTCTGGGTGCCATGTTTTTTCCTAGGGTGAGAACTTACGCAGGGGGTGACGAGCCCCCCTTCTAGGATCGCTGAAGAATCCAATGTCTGTGTCAGCAGTCTGTGAACTTTATTCTTTCACAGTTAGATCTGGCAAGCTCTACAGACGGAGTCGAGTGTGGAGTGGGACAGGGAGGTGGTGTGCCTGCGCTTTGCAGGCTCCCACGAAAGCACTCATTCCTGTGCTGACCCATGGTGTAGCCATCCATAGGTCTGATGACTCTCCTCACAGGAGATGGACTCCCTGGGAAGCGCAGAAAGCAAGGAATGGGGGGCTGGAGAGATGGCTCAGAGGTTAAGAACATCGACTGCTCTTCCAGAGGTCCTGAGTTCAATCCCTGGCAACCACATGGTGGCTCACAACCATCTGTAATGAGATCTGGCACCCTCTCCTGTATACATAATAAATAAATAATTTTTTTTTTTTTTTTTTAAAGCAAGGAACGGTGCATGGAGGGGAAACGCAGCACTACCTAGGCCTGGGTCACTGCAGGCCTCACCACTGAGGGCGCCTGGGTCACTGCGTAAAATGTTCCCCATAGGCCCCTGCATTTGAACACGCGTTCCCCAGTTGGTGTAGCTGTTTAGGGAGGTTGAAGACCCTCGGGAAGGCAGAGTCTAGCTTGGAAGTAGACCTCTGACAGGCAGGCCTTGACATTTATAGACGAGACTTGTTTCCTCACCCTGGGAGATGTGAAAAGGCGGCTGGCCACTGCATCTACCCACCCCCCCTCTGTGCCTCCTCCACTGTGATGAACTGTATCATCAAGCCTTACCCCCAGCTGGGCGGTGGTGGCGCACGCCTTTAATCCCAGCACTCAGGAAGTAGAGGCAGGAGGAGCTCTGTGAGTTCGAGGCCAGCCTGGGCTACAGAGTGAGTTCCAGGACAGGCAGGGCTACACAGAGAAACCCTGTCTCAACAAAACAAAACAAAAACAAACGAACAACAACAACAACAAAACCCTCACCCCCAAGGGAACCCCGTTCCCTTCAGGGGCTGCTTGTCGGCTTTTGGGTCCCAGCCATGAGAAAAGAAACTGATACTGCATCCCTACTCTGCTCTGCTCCAGGATTGGTCTTCAGGTCTGTTTCATCCCTGCTCAGTACCCAACAAGGGATCCTCAGTGCTCTCCGGAGCCCTGAAAGCTACCTTACACAACTATCTGCCCGCTCTGTACACCAGGCGTTCTGATGGGTACCTTCCAACGTCTTGCGGAACTCAGGAGTGCGGGAAGCTTTACAGAGAACTAGGCTGGGAGCCCCGGATGCACAGATGCAGACACTGTGTGGCGGAGACATGATCCCATGGTGGCAGGGGCCTGAGCTGCCACTCACTGCTGCGCCTGAACCGCCGGCCGCTCTGGAGTGGAGTGAGCCCCACCTCTTACCCGTCTGCCTCTTCCCCCCACTGCCTCGGCTTCTAGGACCTTTCTTCTCTGCCATACCTGTCATCAGTGTGGGGACTTCACCACGACAACGTTCAGGTGCTGAGGGGATCCAATGCTGTGCTCAGCTCTGCTTCCCATGGTCACCCACATCAGTGTCTACTCCATGGTAATGGCTCATGTCTCCTCTCCAACGGGGTGAGGATGAACTCCAGGAAGCCCCAATGGGGGTGCATTCGGGAGGGTGGGTCAGAGGCTACTTGGATTTTCCCTCGGGGTTGTACCTTCCTTCCTGCGAAACCACTTGGATTAAAAAGGAAATCGGTCGCAAGACAGAGAGATCTCTGATTGTCTCAGGGGAAGCCCTAGAGGTTTAGAGCTAGACTGCCCTGGACTGTAAGGTTAAAATCCCACCAAGGACAAGCACAGCTCATCATCTTCAGGATTCACGGCAGGGTAACGTACATCACAGGACGGTTAGGGCAAAGGCAAATTAATCAGAAGCTCTGTGTGTTAGTAAAAGGCTCTGGCTGTCTGGGACACACACCACCACCACCACCACCACACCACCACACACACACACACACACACACACACACACACACACACACACGCACGTGTGTTTTGAGATGTGGTGATCCAAATAGGGAAAAATAAATGAAAGAATGAAATCACAGACTTAGACATTCCGTATCTATCTCCAGGTCTGACCGGAGCCTGAAGAACATTCTGGCTGTTGTCAAATTAAAATGCCTGTGAGCTCCACCTCCTGCCGCAACGGTTGGAAACGCAGTTCAGCTGTTTGCACGGGTCTCAGAACAGTCCCTTAGTCCTACCTCCCATTCTGCTGATGAAATGAACTCAAAGATTAGATGGTCGGGCTTGGGAACTCAATGCAGGAAAGACAGAGGGTTTAGAGGAGAAGCCCACGAAGGCAATTTCTCCGAGTCAGTCAGTCTGCTGTTTTATGTGTTTCCTCTCCTGGAGCCTCCAGCTAGGCTCTCCAACCCCCCCACCCCACCCCTTTCCCAAGGTAGCAGAGGCTCCAGGGTCAGAGAAGGGGTTTTCCTGCTTCTTAGCTGAGCTCTTCTCAGTACAGGGTTACCGGCCTCTGCTAGCAATCCTCTCCTTTAGTTAAGAAATAGCAAGATGTTGCTACTGAAGCCTCTGCTCAAAGAAACAATGCATATTTTCCATGCAATCATGCGTGCATGTGTACATGTCTATTTGTGTTTGTATGTGGTATGTGTGTGTGGTGTGGTGTGTGCGGGGTGTGTGGGAGGTATGTGTGTGTGTGGTGTGTGTGGTGTGAGTGTGTGGTGTGTGTAAGGGGTATGTGTGTGTGTGTGTGTGTGTGTGTGTGTGTGTGTGTGGTGGGGTGTGTGTGGGAGTGTGTGGGGTGTGTATGTGTGATATGCGTAGGGGGTATGTGTGTGCGTGGTGTGTGTGTGGTGTGGTGTGTGTAGGGGGTATGTGTGCATGGCACGTGTGTATGTGTGGTGTGGTATGTGTAGGGTGTGTGTGCACGCACGTGTGCTGTCGTTCATGTGACACAGCAAGCCTGTGGAGGTCTTGTCTGCAGCAGGATCTCTTGCTGGCCACTGTGTATCCCAGGCTAGGAGGCCCACAAGCTTCTGGGGATTGTCTTGTCTCACCTGAATGCAGGACAGCTGGAATTAGACTCGAGTGACCACCTCTGAATTGTGTGGTTCTAGGGAACCGAACTCAGGTCCTCACGCTTGAGCAGCAAGTCCTTTACTCACTGGGCTGCCTCCGTCTGCTCTGCTAATGCTTTCAGTAAAGCAAGTAAGCGTTTATGTGGTGTTTCCTGGGCACTACAAGCTCCTTTGTATGTTTATATCAGTGTGTGAGGGGGTTTCACCTTCACAAATGAGGAAACTGAGCCACAGAGGGGTTACAGGATTTACACGCAACTTGTATTAGGGTAGAGGTCAGACAGGAAGGGGCCGTAGGCCCTAAATCTTACCTGCTAGCCTTTCCTTGATCTTATAAAAAGACTGGACACCTTTTTTTTAAAGAAAGGAAGTGCAGTCCCGTAAAGCGACTTCGCAGATGTACTTCTTTTTCATATCTAAAGGTCTCCCGGAGTAAAACGCTGAGACACATTCCCTTTAGCATCTGAAATGCCTCTTGTTACTCCCCGTTTGTATAATGGCTGCATGCTCCTCTAATCCATGACCCACATTTGCCTTGCTACTCCCTGTTGTTGGATATTGACCTTGTCCCAATTCTTCAAAATAAAAATAAATCACGCTCCAACGAGCATCTTTACTGTGCGCATCCCCCTATATTTTCAAGGATGGATGGAACAGACTGCCTATGGCTGGAACAATCTACAGAAACAACATAGATGACTCCTGGGTGACTTACCCACTTTCAGGACGTGGTGGTTCACTTTATACGTGGAAACTGAATGATACAAACAAGACCGAGAAAAAGGGAATACTGGGGACCAATGCCATTTAAGAAAATGAATACAAAAGTTTTAATCGAAATACTTAGCCAAATGAATTGTGAATTGCATGTAAGAACATGTAATAGGCATGTAGGTTTTGCCCTAGGAAATCGAGGACTTCACAACCTATAGATCAAAGGCCAATGTGGCAGTGGCTTAGATTAAAATCACCATTTAATATTCGACAACTGTCCCTGAGAAAGAGTCTTGCTTAGGAAATTTGTAGAAATAATTAAAGGCTTAAAAGAGAAATAGTAAGAGGGCCTGATGGTGTTACTGTCATCTATCTTGGAGGTTTGAATATGACTTCCAATAATAATACTAACGTGAAGATGCTGTAACTTTAAAAGATAAGATTATCTTTGTGATTAGAGAATATTATGTCAAGTTTAAAAAGTCCCCAAAGTCAGCAAGACAAAAGTGGTCAAGTTTTCAGAAAAGTTGTAAAAGTATACAGAAGCCCTGTCTTTATATATGCCTATAGATATATGAAATTCTAGTTGCTTTCCATATGTAATGATTCACAATAGTGACAACTGCATCCCTTATAACATTTGCTTTATAATAAGAAATGTATATGACTAAACAATCATATTGACACATTACAAGAGAACCCAGGGGCATTGAGAGTGGAACCCTGCCTCACAGGATGGAGTTCAAGATTCCACAGGAGTTTCTCCTCACACAGAAAGTTCAACCCAAACCTCACTTTTACACAGAGAAACATTCCTTAGGTTGAGAGTGGAAATGTCTTGGAGGCTGAAGAAGTTTGCAGAGGAAGAGTGAGGACCTCAGGCACCCTGCCTTGGTTCCGTGCCAGAGCTCTAGAGGGTGGAGACAGGATTTAAGGAAGTACAAGAGGAACGTAGAAAGGGGGGTGGGGGAGGTAGGGGGTGGGGGGGAGGCAGGACAGCTGGATGACAAAGGAGCAGTACTTGCGAATACACAAACAGTAGAAGACGTTGATTATTCTCAGGGGACAGAAGGACATTGGTGCCTAACTTGTGAATAAATCAGTGAACAGCTGGAAAGGTGTAGAAAAAGCTGGAAAGCTCTTATAGCACAGGGAGGAAATTGTTGCTGTTCTTTTTGCATAAGATCAAGATGAAAAAAACATACAAGCAAAAAGTCAGTGCTCTGACCACAGACATCACAAACGGCAGGTCGAATATGGTACAACTGGTCAACAGATGGAGTGTGAATCACTAATATACAGGCAAAAGTGTCTACAAGAGAGAAATATACAAAGCATAGGAACACTTAGTCCTCAAGAATAAACACCCAGTGGTCAAAGGAAGTGAGAAGTGCTGAATGATGTTTAACAGAAACAGAAACACAGATGAGGAGTAGATACTCATTTTCACCCGTCAGATCAGCGAGGAAATAGTAATATTCCTTTTGGGGTGAAGATGTAAATAAATAGGCAAACTCTATGACACATTTCAGAAAGAAAAATGAACCATCCCCACTGAAGCTTTAAATACACCCGACCTTTTGCAAGGAAGTCCTCCAGTAAGAATTCATCTCTGAAACACTCAAAGCGTTCAGAGTCTTATTATTAATACCCACATACACTGACATATATGCAGAGTTTTTTAACTGTGAGGACTTTGAGAAATTCATTGCTCCTCTACAGGAGGGCAGATGAATGGATTCTGCTGTTGCTGTATGCGGGAATTTTCCGCTGTTGCTAACAAGAACGAAATGGGCCTACACTGGACTGAGAAGCAAATGACTGCAGCCGAGTTTCAAGTCACAGCTGGAAAGATGTCTGAACACTCGTGTGTTTAGAGAATTCACATCCCTGACGATTGTTCACACTTTTGCACACTATTGAGCCATGTCCGTTGTGCACCATGAGAAGGATACACACCAAAAGAATGGCAAAAATCTAGGGTTGGACACGTGATGCTTGATGCTAGGAGTTTATGGGAGTTGGGGGATTTCAAAAGAGAGATCTCTGTCTTGCTTTTTAAAGATAAAGATTTATTTTTCATTGTGTGCGTGTGTGTGGGGTGGGTATGCGCTCATGGGTGCAGGTATCTATAGAAGCAGAACAGGGTGTCAGATTCCCTGGAGGTACAGGCAGCTGTGAATGGCCCCCAGTGAACCAATCTCTCCAGTCCCCAAATAGTTATCTATTTATTTTATGTGTATGAGTGTTTTGCCTGCATGTATATTACATGTGTGCAATGCCTGAGGAGGCCAAAAGTGGATATTGGATCCCCCAAAACTGGAGTTACAGACCATGGTGATCAGCTCTGTGGGTGTTGGGAATCAAACTCGGGTCCTCCGGAAAAGCAGCCAGGGCTCTTAACCACGGAACTATCTTCCCAGCCCAGAGTCCCAAACGAACTTTTTAATCTTCCATGATGTTTGATGGTTATTTATGAGTAGACACTTCTCTTATAGCGGCACAGACACACCGCATGGTGGTTAACACTTTTCAAACAAACATGTCCAAGGGCTGAAGGTTTTCGGCAGCAGCAGACGTGTGGGGCCACATTCCTTTAGACGTCTTCTGGTTAGGATGGATAACCGGATAACCGGAGAGCCTGAGGCCCGGTCCTCCAGCTGCTCTGTAGGCTGTGCGTGGCTCTGCGGCGTGATTCATTCCCAACCCTTCCACCTCTTCCCCACTGCCCTCCCAACTTGAGTCTTCCCTGCTGCTGGCTGACCTCTGACCTGCTCCTAGGGATGAGAATAGAACCCATCAACAGCCAAAGTGGTTCCCACCTGCCAGTTCTGCTGCTGGCCGGGCACCGCTTGTGGTTCAGAGACAAAGAATCCTGAAATGAAGGGTCCCGTGTGCACAGGGGGTTGACAGCTCCCGGGACACTTCCTGCATGACAGTGGATGTCCATCCTGCCCTTCTCTCTGTTCTTCCTTGCTCTAGCTCCTCCTCCAGAACTGTTCTAATCTTTTCCTTCCTCGCTCCTCTAGCTAGCCATGTAATTACTCACTCTCCGGTTGCCTAAACGCTCCCTCCACTTCCCTTCAGTGGAAAGGTCAGGTGGGAAGGAAGATGCTCTGAGACATACTCATTCCCCTCACTTTGTTAGACTGTGCAAATAACAGACCTCAAGAAATTGGAGTTTCCAACAGGTACTTCCTGCCAGGAGAAGGAAAGGGCCCAGCCCTGGTGCCCGTCAGCCAGGTGGGCAGCTTGTCTCCCCGAAAGGGGCTTGGCACAGCTATGCCACTTGGCTGAACAATCTTGCCTCAGGAGACTGAGGTTGAGACGGGGATGGATCCGTGATGGAGAAGACCACGCACGCCTTGACCGAGATGGCTTAGTTATGCCTTCTAATTTAGGCCCAAACTCTGTGTCAGGACCTGGAAGATGGGTTGAAGGGCCATTGGACCTCTTTATTTGTTCTTCTTCCCAATGTGGCCACATTGAACGAATCCTTTTCTGCTTTTTGCTATGACTTATCCGGGTAATTGGCCTATGAGGATGGGCGGCTGAGTCTGGCTTGGTAGTGCTGCTGGTGCCCCCAGACTCGGATCTCAAAGATCCTCGCTCACCGATAGGGCCCAGTGGCCAACACTGCTTGCTGAGCCGAGCAGCTTTGCGCCCTGTGGTAAATCGACAGGCCAGTCAATGAGATGATTCCCGATGACACTCTGCTGTACTCGTAGACCCGCACCTAGACCAGCTGTCATCAGAGGAACACCACCAGAGCAGGTACAGAGACCCACAGCCCAACACTGGGTGGAGCCAGGAGAACACACAGAAGAGGGCAGGAAGGGTGGCAGGAGCCAGAGGGGCCGTGGACATGGTCCACAGAATCAACTAGCCTGGGCTCCTAGGGACTCTCAAAGACTGAAGTGGCAGTCATGGAGCCTGTATGGGTCTGAGCTATTTCCTCTGTGTATACTTTAGGACTGTGTAGCCTGGTGTTCCTGTGGGACTCCCAGCAGGGGGACTTTGCCTGCTCTTGGGACCCTTTTCCTCCTGCTGGGTTGCCTTGTCCAGTCTTGATATGAGGGTATGTTTCTAGTCTTATTGTAACTTGTGAGGCCACATTCGGTTGACATCCCTGGGAGGCCTGCTCTTTTCTTTTTTTCATGACACAGAGGAAGAGCAGATCTGGGAAGGGAGGAGGAGGGACTGGGAAGAGGGGAGGGAGGGAAACTGCGGTGGGGCTGTAATGTGTGAGAGAAGAATAAAAGAAAAGAAAAAAAAGCCAGGTCAGTCCCACAGCCTCCCCAGATACCTTCCTTAACTCCCCACGGTTCCAGGTCTCTCCCCAGGGCCCTCCTGGAGGATAAGACAGCCTGTCATAAAACCCAGGTCTTCCCTGGCTCCTGGTACCTAGTTTGGGTCTGGAGCCAGGAGCCATGTAACCCAAACACAGATCAAAGCCCAGTGCTCCAAAGCTCCCTTTAGAGTCCTGGCCTGGCCTGGAGCCCATTAGCTCTCTAGGCCATAAATGACGTGTTTCAGTTTTAAAGTCTTTCTCGATTTCCTTTGGGAAATGTGAACCTCTGTGAATCTAGCACCTGTTTAACCGTGATTCAGCTTCCCTGCCTGCCGGAGCCCGGCAGACACAGGCCAGAGTCCTGGGGCAAACTAGTGCAGTCTTCCACACTGGTGATCCTATGCCCTCCCTGTCCATGCCTTCAGATCCCACGTCTGCACCCCCACTTCAGACGCCCTGCTGGCTCTGGTTTTCACTGTAAGAGTGCTGCTGGCCAGTGGAAATGTGCTCTTCAGAGGGGAGAGTGAGAAGGTCCTTTGAGGCTCAATCGGTTTGGGGTTTTCGTTGGTCTTGTTTTGAGTTTTATCTGTCTAGTTCTCTCCCTTCATTTTAGTATTTGTTTATTTTATTACTATTTTTGCAGAGCTTGGACTGGAACCCAGGGCTTTATGAATTCTAGATCCTCTACCACTGGGCTGCGTCCTCACTGGGCCCTTTTGCATTCATTTTAAACAAGGAAAATGTTTTTTTTTTTTTCATGAGTAAAGGTATTTCAGTCAATTAGAAAAGCCCTTCCCCAGGACCACAGAAGCTGGCTACATGCAGAGTTTGAGGCTAGCCTAGGCTATGTGAGGCCCGGTCACTGTCTACTCCATGCACATTTTTTTTAACAGCACAAGAATATGAACCAGTATATAAATGCTTTTTGTGCACACCTATATAGAGTTGGAGAAAATTAAAGAGGGGCTCTTGTGGAAAAAGCCTACCTAGACACTCAAAGACCAGTTTGTATTCCCTCCCAGGTTGGTGGGTGACAGTGGCAACATTATTAGGAATCCATGCTGTCATGAGGAGGACACCAGGGCCCAAGCGCCTCATCTCCAAAGCTGAGTTAATTACATGTGCTCATCCGTTTGAAGACTTACTCTCTCAGCTCCACAGTCACTGAACAATGCCTGGTGGTAGTTAACAGACCAAAGCACCCCAGTGGATAGTAGCACACCAGAACGTCTGGACAAGACCTAACACTGTGGCAAAGGTGTGTCCTTAGAAACATCCATGAGAGCAGGGCAGTGGTGGTGCACACCTTTAATCCCAGCACGGGGGAGGCAGAGCCAGGTGGATCTCTGTGAGTTCGAGGCCAGCCTGGGCTACAGAGTGAGTTCCAGGAAGGGCGCAAAGCTACACAGAGAAACCCTGTCTCGAAATAAACAACAACAACAACAACAACAACAACAACAACAAAACCAAAACAAAACAAAAAAAAAACAAACCAAACAAACAAACAAAAACCCACCCATGAGGTGATCAATGGTCAGCACTATGTGCAAAGGCACAAGATCCAGAGGGAAACTGAGGAACTGTCCCCACATGTTAGTGCCTTGTCTCATCTTTGTTATCAATAACCTGCCCAAAGAAACCTGAAGCAGGTTGATCCAGGCTTGTGGTTCCAGGGAACAGATGTGACCACAGAGGCTTGAGGCAGCGGGTCACCTTGTGTCCTAAGTCAGGAAGCAAGAGAGATGAATGCTGACACTCAGCTCAGTTCCTTCCTTCCTTCCTTCCTTCCTTCTTTTCTCCCTCCCTCCCTCCCTCCTTCCCTCCTTCCTTTCTTCCTGCTTTTCTCCCTCCCTCCTTCCTTCCTTTCTTTCCTTCTTTCTCTCTTTCTTTTCTTTCTTTCTTTTTACTCAGTTTGAAACCTCAGGCCACTGGCTTTAAAGTGGTCTAGTTACCTCAGTTAACCTAATCTACAAAATCCTTCACGGACACATGCCCAGAAATGTGTCCCCTAGATGATTCTAGGTTCTGTCAAGTTGCTAATTGATATAAACCCCCAAATCATGGAGTACTTCGTGAAGGGACTCTGGCCTGCTCTGGCAAGCATGGCTCTGGCAGCCTTGCCCTTCTCCCCCATTCCCTCTGCCTTGCTAAAAACTGATGGCGTTCCTAAAGCTAGCCACCAAGGTCTATTCCTTTATTTGGCCACTTCCTCCTCTGGAGGCTGACGACCAAGGTCCAAGGTCTGGCTATCAAAGTATTGAAGTCCAGAAATCAAAAGCCCCCTTTGGCTTACCTAATTAACTTGCCCAATTAAAATTAAACACCTCATTCTAACACGGGGTTTCCCCTTGTACCTTTATAAACTACTGAACTGCCATTTTCATATGGGCCACATCTGTCTCCTCTCTGTCCAGAGGCAGTCCTTTGCTTGCCCACCCCCTCCCCATAGCCAGGATACATACCCCTTCCCCATCTCCCTGGCTCCCTTCCCGATCTCCCTCATCCTCTATCCCCTGTCTTTGTCTCTTATTCCCTGTCCTGAGCCGATATTGAGCCTTTCGCTTTGGATAAGAGGCTGGCTTGCGTGTTTGAGGAGGATGGCATGTCGCTTACTGCTTTGTGCTGGATTTGGGGTTTATGTTTTATGTAGGACAAGTCCCACTCCCAGGGCGTGTGTGTGTGTGTGTGTGTGTGTGTGTGTGTGTGTGTGTACGCACACACATGCTGGGGGTCATCCCCAGGGACTCCTGAAGGCTAGTCAAGCACTCTGACCCTGAACCACACACCCCTAGTCCAATGTAGCCTCTCTTCATCTTTTAAAAGCTTCACGGGAAGCCTCTCTCTCACAAGCCTCTGAGGGGGAAACATCATTTTAGAATGGACATGCGCTCGCGATCCTCAGCACCACACAACGGGACGCGTGACTCTCTGTATTGTCACACTGACTGACGCAGTGTTTCGGCAGCAGAGGAAATGAAGATTATGCAGATGAGTCCAATAAATGAATTCCTGTCACTTTGCTCGTCTTGTGGAGGCTGGCCCACAGTCGCTACGGCAGCCATGCTGCGCATCTGTAGATGCTTCCAGGATAAATATTTAAACTATAGCTTGAATTGTCCATGGTAGCATTAAATTAAAGTCATTACCTTCAGGAAACGTACTTCTGAAAGGCTCAGAGTCCCTCAGCTGCAAGGCGACGCAGTGGCTCATAGTCAACACCCGCTCTCCCTTTTTATTTAAGTATACAAAATGCACTAAGGCCCTAAGACGTGCACGCCCTGCCGCATGGGAATCAGAAGCCCCTCACTCAGCCACCTCACGATGTCACAGACTGTGATATTTCTGTCATCCTCATTCAGATTGTATTAAAATGTTGAGCACATATTTTCTGTCAAGGAAAGTATTATTTTACAAGATTATTCCCTATTTCCACATAGAGAGACATCAGGCGTCACTAATATAATTCACAGATAATTGCAGGAAGCATCCTCAGGCTGCAGCATGGGACAGTCGGCTCAGTATATCCTTGGGTAAGCGGGCTTAGTTTGGGTTGTTTTACTCGGGTGTCTGAGATGTCACCCTGCTCAGGGACTGATGGTCTGGAGAGCCAATTCAACGCGCGTATTGTGTATGCTACACAGGTGCTCTTTACCATGGAGCCCCGCTCGCCGCTGGAGATTTCTGTTTTCTCTCTTTCTTCCTCTCTCCTCTTAGTTATTTCAAACTCACAAAAACCAAAAAGTGTAACAAACAATGAGATATGCCTACTTCTTTGACTTCTTAATACAGAGCTTATGGAAAGGCCCTTTCCTGGGTCCCAGGCTCCCCGACTCCGACAGAACTCAGAACATAGTCTATACTTGTGGTAAGAGCCCCAATTTCTTAATTTGTGACCGCTTTCATAGCTCTGTATTTACTGTCAGCATCCCCCCCCCATCTTGTTAGGAAGGCACTGCCCATCACATCTCAGACCTCTCTCTCTCTGGCCCCTCTCTTGCCCTTTCCTCTCCCTTCCCCTTCCCCTTTCCCTGTATGTCTCCTTCCCTTCATCATCCTTCTGTTTCTCCACCTGGTCATCTCTGTTTATCTACACGACTCTCTTCTGTCCAACTTCCTATGCGTCTAGCCCTCCCTCCCCCCCCTCCATCTTTGTTCTCTGTGCCTGATTTTTGAAATAGTCTCACTGGATAGTCCAGAATGTCCTCAAATTCCTAATCTTCTATCTCTTCTTGCCCCCACCCCCCACCCCACAAACCCGGAATTATAGGCATACACTGCAGTTCCTGGGTCGTATTATGACCATTATTCTTAAATTAATTTATTTGTGTAATATTTGTGTGTGTGAGTCTACTCCTGTGATGAAGGCAGGCATGTGCATCCACGGTGAGTGTGTGGATCAGAGGACAACTTTTGGGAGTTGACGCTCTCCTTACACCTTGTTGCAGCAAGGTCTCTCTTGTTTCTGCTGGGCAGACTACTCCAGACTAACTGAGTAACTCCCGTCTCTGCCTCCCAGTGTTGGGATTACATATGGACACCGCATTGTCTAACCCTGTGGAGAGGCTTCAGGGATGGAACTCAGGTCATCATCTGACACCACCACCACCCATATAAGAGTTGATTCAAAATACCACGGGATTTGGGCTAACAGTCACAATCCATGTCTAGACAGGACTGAACATTGAGAAAGAAATCACAATGTGCTCAACTTATTTTCTCTTTTTGACTAATTGAAACTCTTAACCACATTCTGATTTAAATAAAGAAACAGCAACAATTAACAGTAACAGCAAATCCAACGGCTCTTGACCGCTTCCTCTGAATTATCTACTGTGTCTTTTGCCCATGGTGTTAATGATGGCTGAAGCAGAGGAGCTACCGTAACTTCTAAGATTCTAAGACCTTACGGAAAAACACCCAAGTGCTACTGAACGTTGCTTGCGACATGTTGGAGACTTCAGTAGCTTTCAGTGATGGTGTTTAGGGGTATGATTAGGTCAGGGGGACTCTCCCCCATGATGAGATTAGAGTCCTTTTAAAAGATCCCCAGGGAACTCCACGTGAGGACACAGAGGCAAGACTATCGCAATCAGGACTACAGACACCAGAGCTGACAGCACACATCTTGAACTTCTCGGTCCCCAGGTTGTGAGCAATTAAGTTTTGTTTGTAAATTACCCCAAATATTTTATTATAGTTCCTCAAATGAGCAGTATGCTTCAAGTCCTCCTAGCTCTTACCCACCTGTACCTGTATGGCTATAGACAGAACAACCCATAAAAATCACCAACTTTATGAATTGTCTCCATTTAGAATCTGGAAGTCAGCATTTGGGAGATATTGAGAGCCAAGTCCCTCTTTCAGGAGTAGGAAGGTCAAATATCTGTGAATGTCCACCCCCAGCAGTTCAATATTTGTATTATATCACACTTTATCATTCCCAAATCAACTCAATTTGACAAGACACTTTGCAAACAGATTGTAGAAGGCATCAAGTCTAATGCCAGTGTTGAGAATGTACATTGTCATAAGCCAATGACAGGAGAACATACATAATTCTCTCATTAGGGAAAAACGAAGTGTCAGAAAAGGAATTTTACACAAGTATTAAGTCTGGATTTCTTAACCCCCAAAAGGCTGAGCTTCCTGGGCAAGGACTCCTCTCACACCCAGGGTTCGCTTGTGTCAGCTGCACAACTATTCCTCCGGCAACCCCTCGCCTATGGAATCGAGACGGGTAAACCCGGAGTTAACGCATGCTGTTGTACACGCCATTTCCAAAGAGGTCTGAAATCTACATTTCTTCCCTTCAAAACGGTGAGAGCAGATGCTAGTTGTAACTTCGGAGATATCTACTTTCTTAAAACTGTCTTCCCCCAGCTCCCCCGGGTCACGGCAGTAAGGGCTTAGTCTCAGGGGCCCGTCTGTTCTCATGGGGATGTTGTTTTCCTCCGTCACCCAGGTATCCAGCGCTGACTGAGCTCTGAGTTCGTGTGAAAAGACAGTCTGTTTTGAAAACTACAATTAATAATTAACCCTTGTCCCTTAAAGTGTTCAATAGTGCCACAGAGAAACAGATGGCCACTAAGTATGGAGGTCCCTTCTTAGTCCAGGTCCTTGTTGGTGTGAAGCTGATCTTTTATTTGTGTGTGTGTGTGTGTGTGTGTGTGTGTGTGTGTGTGTGTGTGCATATGTATGTGTGTGCATGAGTGTGGAGGTCAGAGGACAACCTTGGGTGTCATTACTCAGGTTCAGTCTACGGTTTTTTGTTTTTGTTTGTTTGTTTGTTTGTTTGTTTTCTTTTAAGACAAGATGTCTATTGAGCTAGCATTCACCAAGAAGGTTGTCTGACCAGCCAGTCCCTGCAATCCCCCTGTCTCTGCCCCCCGCCTCCAGCACAGGGCTAAGAGCCACCATGTTCTTTAAACACTGTCTCCGGGTTCCCCATGCTTATAAAGCAAGAATTGTGCCAACTGAGCCATGTCTCCAGCTTTGGATCTGCCCTTCGAAAGGCAGAGTCGACTTCCTTAGTCACCGTCCTGAATGACAGTGACATCAAGGGGCACACACAGGGAAAAGACACCAGGTGGATTCTGTTCTCCCAGCTCTGTTTACCCTCCAAGTCCTCAGCACACGCTGCAGGAAAGTAACGTGGCTCTGCCCGTTTCCAAGCTGTCTCCACACAGTGGGACTGGGGGTGGGGTGCAAGTTAGCTTAAAGAAGCAGAGGGTGATTCTGGAAAGAGCCCAGGGGTGCTGGGAGGGGCTGCCCCTAGACATCTCTGTCCATTCTGACCTTATCTCCACTTTCTTCTTTGCTAGACATCCAGACTTTGCCAGTAGCTATCTAGAGCATCGCAGTCTCTATGTGGGCTACTTAAATATTTAAATCGTGTAAGTTTAAACTTCCAGCCCCTTCTCACCCCTCTCCTCCTTTTTGGCAGGCGAGTGGTGGAAAGAGTGATAACAGATCTGTGACACTCAACCCAGGGCTCACAGGGACGTGCGTGGTGGACACAGGTTTCTCTCCTCCTCTGCTTGAGTCTAAGGCTCCCACCTCCCTGTCGCCAGCTCTGTCCTTACAAAAGTCTCCCAAACATCGCCAACCAGACTCAGACAAAACTGCCTTTGCATAGGCAAAGGTGACTTGGACTGCAGAGAGAGAGAGAGAGAGAGAGAGAGAGAGAGAGAGAGAGAGAGAGAGAGAGGGGAGAGCTTGAGCTTCTGCCAAGGGACAGGAGCTATTGGTGTTTCCTGGGACTCCAGCCAATCAGCTGAGATCTTACATCCTTACCCTGTACCCCTTGGTGATAAGCTCAGACCTCAGACCGTTGTGTTCCCCTGGACTGGTGCCCACCGCAGGCAACTCTGGCCTTGTTTTTAAAGTAAAGTAACAGAGCTGGGAATGGAGCTCAGGATAGCGTTTGCTGAGCAAGCACCAATCCTTGGATTCGATCCTTAGCGTCCCACGAGGTGGGCGTGGTGCAAGAGGCCAGCAAAGCCGGCAGGGAGCGGAGCAGCAGCGGGTGGAGGCAGGAGGATCAGAAGTTCAAGGTCATCGTAGGAGACCCTGTTTCAAAAATATTAACTAAGTAAAACTAAAGCAACATTTTCTTCCCCAATAGCTGTACAGTAAAAAACGTGAGCCCCTGCCAGGAGCCTCAGCAGGATGTGCATGAACTAACAACACGAGCTATGCTTTTTCCTGTACATGTTTTTAGTTAACTCAACTAAACGTGTATCTTTTCCTTTAGCGGTGCAGGTTCTGTGTTAAAAACTAATTCTTAAAACACTTCTGGTAAATTATACATAACATTAAATGTGTTACTTAATTCTTTTTCTCTTAGACGGTGGTGCCGCACACCTAGGGCTTGGAACAGTCTTTATTTCATCCAGCTTGAGCGCTCGATCCACTGCGTGGCTTATGCTCAGGGTTGTGTAGCCAGCCACTTCCAAAACCTCTCTGTCAGTTCACCTCATAGAAACCACCTAAACAGCTCTAGACCAGCGTTCTCAACCTTTGGGGGTCAAATGACCCTTTCACAGGGGTCACTTAAGACCATCGGGAAACATAGATACTTACACACGATTCACAACAGTAGCAAAGCAACAGATATGAAGTAGCAATGAAATACTTTTCCGGTTGGGGGTCAGCACAACTTGAGGAACTGTGGTAAAGGGTCGCAGCGTTAGGAATGTTGAGAACCACCGCCAGCAGACAGAAGGGAAAGCGAGCTACAGTGAGTGACCAGGGCAAGGTGTTTGTTACGAACATGAAGGTCTTCCTTTTCTTTTCCTTTTCTAAAAAAAATATTATTTTATGTGTATGGGTGCTTTGCTTGCATATATGTCTATGCATACCTGGTACCACGTGATGCTTGGTACTGGAGGAGGCCAGAAGAGGGTGCTGGATCACCTGGCACTGGAGTTCCAGTTATGAGCTGCTGTGTGCATGCTGGGAATCAAACCCAGGTCCTCTGGAAGAGCCGTGAGTGCGTGAGTGCTCTTAACCGCTGAGCCATGTCTCCAGCCCCAAGCCCTTCAAGTTTTGAGCCAAGTGATTATGCTCAGAGTGTCCAGGAGAATGCAGATTTAGGGCTCAAGTTCACATCCAAGTGAACAGTCTGGTCCCACCCATCCGTCTCCTCCCCAAGCCTCCCTCTCTACGCATGTCATCTCAAGCCCTCCCAGGACCTAGTGTTAAACCAGCTGGCTCTAACTGGCCACTACTTTCTATTTGTTTTATTTCATAGGGAATTTGCCACACCGAACATAAAACAAAGACACCAGACAGTAACTTTGCTGTAACGCACATTCCAAGTTGGAAAACCTAGACTCGCTCTTCTTGGGTTGAAGAGTGTCTTTAGTTATTGATTTAGACTTTTATTACTGCCTTGGGGGGACTGGGTGGAGGCGCTGGATCCTCCTGTCACAGGTGGCAGTCAAGGACAGGTTTGAAGTTCAGGCCAGCTCCTCTGAGGCTCCTCTGAGTTTGTTAGCAAGTTCTGGGACACCCACTGACACCCCAACCTGGAGGGGCCTTCAGGCTGCACTCCCAAATTTCCCTGAGTTTTCCTTGTTGCTGTTATGCACATACCTAACCCAAGGCTGAGGAGTACATCCTCCAAGAGGGCTCTGCCCTTGAGTAGATCCGTATCTATGGCAATAGGAAGACCTTTTTTTGTGAATAACTAGGGAAAAGGGCTTCCCACTCTCTCCTTCTAAACCGTCAATGCATAAGTTATTTCTGGCTTCAAACAATATTTTTAATGAATACATATTTTCCCATGTAAACATCCAGCACTCTCTTCAGGAGCTCTGTGTTCCCATGGTGTACGATGGGAGGTGTGCAGTTTCATTTATGCACTAGGGGAAGATGTTGTGAGTCAGAGGAAAAGCCAATTATGAAAGGAGTGTGTGTGTGTGCGTGTGTGCCTGCCTACGTCAGGATACTGAAGCAGGGATTGTCACCAGTGCCCTGATTATTGCAGGGTGGGAATACCATCCGCCTAAGGTACACGGGGTTCACTGCCAATGTAACTGAAACTCACAGAGTGGGGGACTCGGGCCTGCTGTGTGGTTGTGAGGGACAGGGGTCCCCACACTCTCTTGCCTTCTGGTCAGGCTAGTTCTCCTAGACAAGAGCAGGGACTTCCACTAGAATGCTCTCCTCAACCTAGAGTGAGGAGACTTATGTGAATACTGCGCATTTGAACCAACTGTATAATCACAGATACTAACTAAGTGATGTCAGGTCATGGGAAGGCCAAGGGGCTCACATCAAAGGATGTAGTTGGCCCCTCTGCTTCAGGTACTTCATCTGGCCCCAGCCTCCCTGGTGTTCCACAGCTCTGAGTTAGAGACCCAGCAGTCAGCACACTGGAACATGGTGGGCCTCAACCCAGCAGCCTGTCCTGCTTGCAGGCACATTAAACAAAATGGTCTGTAGCTATTGAGTTCTGTGGAAAGACATGCCCGACTCCATCCTAGTACCTGGTACACACCATGCTCCCAAGACCTCGACGAGGCGTGAAGACATTTCAGATGTGGAGAAGGAAGTAGGTTAACTAGCTTGTGTTGGGGCTGGAAAGCATACTGTCTGGGGTACAGCCTCTGTCTACAGCTGAATGAAGGAAGGAGGGGATACCTCTGTTGTGACTGCACAGTGCAATAACCCCGTCTTCATCCTACTCTGGCCAAATTTCCTGGCTTTCCCAGCCATCCTGAGGCAGGGCACCCAGGTAAACTGAGACCCTAGCAGGAGATACACAGACACCTCTGAGGGATCCAAACTTGTGTTGAACGCAATGACAAGCTGGATCTTCAAGAGAGTGCCACCCATCCCATGATGCTGGACCTAGCATTCATAGACAGAGTCAATTACAGAATACAGTCTGAAATCTGACCCTTCCATGGGACTGCCTAAGTCCGAATGAGAGAAAGTTTATTTGTGTTTTGTTTTGTTTGGTTGATACAGGGTCGGTGCTGGTAGTTTTTATGTCAACTTGACACAAGGTGCAGTCATTTTGGAAGAGGGAACCTTAATTGAGAAAACGTCTTCATCAGACTAGCCTGTAAACACATCTGTAGGGCACGTTTTTTGACCAATGATTGATGTGGGAGGGTCCACTCACAGTGGGACGTACTACCCCAGGCAGGTGGTCCTAGATAATATAAGAAAGCAGGCTGAGCAAGGCTTGGAGAGAAAGCCAGTAACACAGCCCCTCCATAACTTCTGCTTCAGTTGCTGCCTCCAGGTTCCTGCCCTGAGTTCCTGCCTTCCCTTCATGACGTAAACTGTAAGATGAAACAAACCCTTTCCTCCCCAGGTTTCTTCTGGTCAGAGTGTTTGTCACAACAAGAGAAAGCAAATCAGGACAGGGTCTCATGTAATCCAGGCTGGCCAGGAACTCATTATATAGCCCAGGATGCCCTCGGACCTTCCTGCTTCTGTCCCCGGCCCCGAGTGCTGAGGTTACAGCTGTGCATCACTACACCCACTTCTTTTTTTTTTTTTTTTTTTTTTTTGTTTTGTTTTGTTTTGTTTTGTTTTGTTTTGTTTTTTTTTGATTTTTCAAGACAGGGTTTCTCTGTGCAGCTTTGTGCCTTTCCTGGAACTCGCTTTGGAGACCAGGCTGGCCTCGAACTCACAGAGATCCTCTTGCCTCTGCCTCCCGAGTGCTGGGATTAAAGGCGTGTGCCACCACCGCCCGGCCTACACCCACTTCTTGTGGTGCTGAAGAATGGACCCAAATATTTTGTTCATGCTAGGTAAGTGCCTCCAGGCCCTTTCTTTAAAAAAATAAAATCACATTTTTATTATTAATTTTCTTCATATACAAGAGTGATTTTCATCATGACATTGACATACATATAATATCATTTTTGTTGTGCTCACATTAACCCTCCAATTACCCTCTCTTGCCTCCTACCCCTATTCCCTTTTCTAGATCAGTGGTTCTCAACCTTCCTAATGTCTCGACCCTTTAATAGAGTTCCTCATGGTGTGGTGACCCCCCAACTATAAAATTATTCTTATTGCTACTTTATAACTGTAATTTTGGTACTGTTATGAATCATAACATAAATATGATATGCAGGATATCTGATATGTGACCCCTGTAAAAGGGTCGTTCGATCCCCAGGTTGAGAACCATTGCTCTACATAGTTCACTGAGATGTGACAGTGCTCAGATGTCCAAACATACAATCTGCAACTTCTCCCTTCCTTTCCTCTTTCCTGAAGGCTGAGCATTCCCTCCTGTCTTGTTTCTCCCATGATTCTCACTCTTGGCCACCACAATGGTCACCTAAAGTGACTGGCCATTTGATTTAAAAACATCATCATCAACAACAACAACAACAAATAAACTACCAGTCCTTGCCATGTGCCAGTTAGAGAACCCTGTCACGTGGGAGAAGAACACACACATCAGGGCACTCACCCAACTTCAGCTAAACGTGATGGAGCGGAGACATGAGTCAGAGCGGCTTCAGGTGGAGGAGTCCTTCCTCCGGCCTTGGCCACCTGCTCTGCTCGGTGGTTTCCATAGCAGTAGTAAGCAGGGAGCATAGCCAGGCATCCTATGGTGCAAGAGGGATGGAAGTCTGGATGCCCCCATTGATGACCTGGCAGGGACGACATAAGACAGAAGTTCTGTGGTGTTCTCTCCGGCCATAAAGAAGGACAGGGGTTACATCATCGGCAGGGAAATAAATGCAACTGGAGATCATCCTATTAAGCAAAATAAGCCAGACTCAGAAAGACAAACATCTTACTTTCTATCACATATAGAACCTACATTTTAAAATATGTGTATTGGGGCTGACAGAATGACTCAGTGGAAGTACTTGCTGCCATACCTGATGACCTGAGTTCAAACCCCCAAAACCACAGGGTGGAAGCAGGAAGCCTTCCTATGCTGAGTTATCAGGTGCCACTAGGGCTGGGGAGGTGGCTCACTGGTTAAGAGGACTGGGGTTTAGTTCCCAGCACCCACACAGCGGCACACAAGTGCCTATAACTCCCATTCTAAAGGACCAGATGCCCTCTTCTGACCTCTAAGAGCACTTACACACTTGGGGTGCACATATACACACCCAGCCACACACATATGCACATAAATAAAATAAATATGTACTTTTTAAAAGAGTGGCACCTGAATTCACAGCAGTTGGGCACACTTTAAAAACCAGTGGTTAGGCCGAGCTGGGTGGGAACTCCTTGCAATCCCAGGTGTGCAGGACACTAAGGCCATAGGATCGGAAATTCAAGGTAGCCTGGGCAACTTAGCAAGAACTTATCTCAAGACAAAAAAAACAGCAGGAGGGCTGAGGATACAGTTCAGAAGAAGAGCCCTTGCCTAGACTGCTCCCAGGCCTGGGTTCATTCTCAGTGATGGAATAAACAAAGAAACAAACAGTGATCGGGGATCCCATGGCGGGGGAATCATCCTCTCCCCTGTCACCCCACCCACCCCCTTTGTAAAGATAAAACAGGAAACCAACCCCAACAATTCAAAATTAATTTTAAGAAGATTCACTTCATTTTTATTTTATGTGTGCGTGTTGCCTGCATGTAAGTGTACCACATGCATGTGGAAGACAGCCTGGGATCCTCTGGACCCACAGTTACAGATCACTTTAACCATCACGGGGGTGCTGGGAATAGAACCTGGGTCTTCTGCAAGAGCAGCTGGTGCTCCTGGACTGCTGAGCCACCTCTCTGGTCCAGTTAGTTCATGTGACTACAGAAAAGGCAAAAGGAGATGCTCCGCCTTCGGGAGTGAGTTGTCTGCAGCCACCTTCGTTCTTGAACTTTTGCAAAAAGCCTTAAAAACAATTAAGTACCATGGGACCGGGCAGGCCCTTCTGGTTAGATGAGTAGGAGGCACATCTGGCAGTTCGATCCCCTGCCGTCACTCAGACTTCCCCCTCTCCCTCCTATTCCCACTAGAACATTTTCTACTGAGTTCTGCAAAGGGGCATCAGGATGAGTCAGACACTGCGAGTGCCTGAGCCTCCCAGGTCTAGTGATTTAGTGACGCACAAGTCTCCACATATAAATGGCAAGCGATCTCGGCGTCAGCGGCACAGTGGTCCCTGTTTCGCTCTGCCTTTGTTTGGTGATGTATCAGGTCAGCCTTTGGGAGCCCAGCAGTAAGAATGTGATTTTGTTCAGTGCTTGGTAGAGGAGCATGGAATAGGGTTGAGATTCGGTTATTCCTGGGAAGAAGACAGTCTACCAAGCAGCCTTCAAGCTACAGGGCAGAGCCTTCTGTGCAGGTGTGTTGGAGCTGAACAAGGCGAGGGGACCCTCCCCATCTCCATGATGTGGGCCATGGGGAAGCCCAGGGTTCTGGTGATGGAAAGACTGAACAGCTGTAATGGGTGGAGCTCAGCTCACTGCTGAGATTGTCACCAGGGAAGGTGGACAGCAAGTGAAAACCCATTCCCCATTGGGGACAATGTCTCCTCTTTGTTTCTGTGGGCTATGCACACCCTTCCTGCAGACTGGTTTATCACTAGCAGTAGCAGGACCCTGAAGGCAAAGGATGTAAGGAAAGGATTAGGTCAGGGGAAAAGGCCCTTCCTCTGCCCTCTGGGTTCTGTGGGGAAAAGGAAGGGGCTTCTTGTGTGCTGTGACCTCAGCCTCCATTATCCCATTGTGTTTCACATAGCGATTCCTGCCTCATTGTACTAGCATCTAAAACAATGATGTACATGTGCATGCGTGTGTGAGTGTGTGTGTGTCAGTGGGTCACCAGGAGGTCAGAAACATCTGGTAACATCCCAATATCCAGAGGTGCCCCATGGTAGAAGTTAGTTGCTGTCTTCGGCTGTGACCACACATAGTGAAAAGAATGACGAGACAAGGAGAAACACTGAGTCAGGTCAGTGTCAGGGAAAACAGATAGATCAGGTGCACACCCGAGGGGGGCGTGGCACTCCCGAGGGGGTGTGTGGCACACCTGCAGGGGTGGGCAGTGGCATGCCTGCATGGTGCATGCTGTATAAGGACAGGTCCTCCAAGGAGGGTCATGGAGCAAGAACTGTGCTATTACAGAGAAATAAAGAGCAGTCAGCCCAGCACGGACAGTGAAAACAAGGTGGGGAGGCATGGGGAACATGGTCAGGGTTCAAGTTGGTGATGGGCTGCACAGCTGAACACAGAAGGAAGAGAGAGAAGCTCCTTTATCTCCCATGTCTGTAGCAGAACACCGGAAGCTGGGTGACTTATAAGGAGTTGAGGATTAAGCTGCTCACGACATTCTGGGAGTTGAAGTCTGTGAAGGGGGTACCTGTTGCCTCTTCTCAGCTTCTGGTGAGGGAGGACGGACGGGGACAGAGGAGCCCAGCACTTCCTGATGCCAACCTGTCTCCCTTGGCTGGCCACTTCCTCTGAGAGTGGCTGGAGGTAGAGTGTGACCAGGTTTTCAGTTTCTACGAGTGTTAAAGTCCCAGGATTTAGGACTGTGCTGCACACAACAGGCGCTCAATCAATGCATGCACCATGGAGGAGTGTATTAATGGTGATTGTAAGAAAAGAGAAGTCAAGGAACAATGGCTTCGAGAGGAGAGCAAAGAGGCTAGTAGAGGAGTTTAGGAGGTAAACTGAGTCCCCGCTTTAGGATGGTAACACGGCAGGGTGTATTAGTTACTTTTCTTGCTGCTTTGACAAACACGTCTGACAACATCACATAAGGAGGGAGTCTGGCTCCAGGTTGGAGGGTACAGGCCATCACTGCCGAGAAGGCAGAAGTGTGAAGAGGTCTGATTACTTCGCATTCAAAGTCAGGAAGCAGAGAGAGATGGATACTTAGCTCACTTCCTCCTTTTCATTCTGTCTGGGACCGCCACCCTGCAGAACAGTGCCACCATAATTAGGATGGCTCTTCCCAGTTCAGTTAACCCAGTCTAGAAACATCATTACACAGATGTCCAGATGTTTGTCTCCTAGGTGACCGTAGGATCTGGAAAGCTGACAATTAGTATTAACCCTCACACAGGGAGAGGGAGACACAGTCACTTCTGAGAGTCAAGTGGCCTCAGTGAGTGTGGCGAGGCTCCCTGCAGCCTACTGGGGTCCAGGGTGGAGACTGTGGGTTAGGAGGTGGCCACTGTGTCCTTTGGGTTATCAAGGGGTGATACAATTTATTTTGCACAGTTGGAAAGTCCCAGAGCCCTGACAGAACACCCAGGGCTTTGTGCTTCTCTCTAAAATAAAACTTTTATCTTAAAGAAAATGAATCAAATACAGTATGTTCTGACCACAGTGGCATTCTGGATCTTTCCCAGGTCTGGGGGGGGGGGGGGACATTGTGGATTCACTGGGGCATGACAGGAAAGCAAACTGACTCTTCATTTTCTCCTCTCCTTCTGGTGCTCTGTTCTCATGTGTTGAAGATACACAGGAAATTGAAGCCACAACAAAGGACCACATAACTGTGGATATTTAGAAAGGCCTGGCTGTGTGGCTAGGGAAAGATGAACTTGGAATCGAGACCCTGACATTCCAGACAGCAGGAAAAAAGGACAAAGGCTGAGTCCTGGTGCTCTGTGGGGCCATCGTTGATGGCTTGTGTGGACATCCTGGCCACAGGCCTCCAGTCCGTGGTGAGAAGCCAGTTTCCAGGTGACCTGGAAGAAAAGACAGATCACCCTCAGGTGGCTTCCAGTTCTTGCCCAGCCTCCGCTCAGTGGGACTCCACACACGCCAGGCTTGTTCATGATCTTAGCAGGTCCAGTGATGAGTCTAACTGCACTGCTCTGTCCTTTTGTTATTGGTGGTGATCTGGGTGGGCCCTGGCAGCCTGAATGAGCCAGGCTCAGCCATCTACCCTCAAGACACCAACTGAAAGATTTGTTCAAGGTGTCTCCATTGGCAGGAGAAACGAACACGTCTCACTAACTCCATCTTCAGTATCCTGACGTGAGGTCTAGATTTAAGCAGGAGACAAGAGGTGTGCCTAGCAAGCCAGCTTGGTGAGGATGCGGTCCTGCCCATCACGGACCCCAGTTGTTGTTTGGGCTCCGGTGCATCCTGCCAAGTGGCCAAACAGAGTGAAATCTCTTCCTGAGAGATGAGTTTCCTCTCTGGCTGGCAAGAGGACTCCAGATTTCTCCTCCTCCCCACAAGAGACAACAACTGGAAATTCTAATTCTTTGGAGTCCATTGTCTTAGTAGTCTAGGGTTTAAGGGAGATCAAGTGTCTCTTAAGAATGTCATCATTTCTGCTGGGAGGGTTACTCCGTTCTGTCAGCCTTCAGACATCCAGCAACAGGCTGTGCTAGAGCTCAGGGAATGCCTGCCTGTGGAAGCGGTCAGGAGCCTGAGGCTTTTTAGCACCCTATGAGGGAGTTTTCTGTGCTTGAGGAAATACATGGTGTTTCTAAGAAGCAAAACCAAATGGCCAGTGCCGCTGGTTGGTTGCTGTGCGTTCCCAGAAGCTGGGGCTGTTGGCCGGCCTCTGGCTAAGGATCCCCCAAGGCACTCCAAGCAGTGGGAATGAGGTCACTGATTGTGCTTGGCGGGGGTGGGGAGGGACAGGAAATGGCATGAAAAGAAAAGGACTGGATCCAGCGCTGAGGCCAGGCCAACTCCAGAAGCAGCAGGAATGAGCAGGCTTTCCCAAGGCCTGCAGTGGGAGGCTTGAGTCTCAGGCTGCCACCACCCTTGGAAGCCATGCTGATGCAGGATGTGTGTGTGCGTGTGTGTGTGTGTGTGTGTGTGTGTGTGTGTGCACGCACGCGTGCATGTACTCTTGACATCTGTCTAGCAAAGTGCTGAACACAGAAATCATCTTAGAAATGATCTCACCTCCTAGGATAGGAAACGGCCAGTCTTGTCTTTCTGTGTTTTCAGTGTTCGTTTTGGGGGTGAAAGGTTAGAGACTTTCTTCCTGGCCCTGCTGTTTGGCCCTCAGATTCTGCTCCTTGCCTTTCCAAGCAGCCTCCATCCGCTCACCACCCCACAACAGTTTGCTTCTGGCCTTTGTCTTTGCTGTGAGCTGGGGTGCGCCCCCTGCTGCCAGATCTTGGCCCTGCATCGAGCTTGAGCCCCGGGAGTTTGCTGAATTTTCTTGCAGGCCTGCGGCCCCACCAACAGAGGTCGTCCGGTTTCCCTCCGATGAAACCAGACGCTCAAACGGAAGTGGGAGTGCGGCGATTATCCCTGCCGTGGCAGGTTTCCTTCTGAACTGAGGCCGGATCGAGGGAGGAAGACACAGAAGAGGGTCGGCTGCAACCGTTCTTTTTCAGCCGAGAGATTCTTGGGCCTGTGCGGACAAGAGCGTCTGAAAAGCGGCCCATTTAACCTTTCCAAAGATCTTATCCACGTTGCAAGATCTTGGCAGCCCCAAACCCTTTTAGGTCAATATTCCAAGGAGCTCATGCTGAGATTAAAAGCAGAACGCCAAAATTTCATTTAAAAACACGGGTTCTGAATAAATGCAACGTTAGCACATTTGCAAACGGATGCAAAACAGGCTCTTTGAGAACCCTCCCCAAACCCCACCCTCTGTGGCCTTTGTGCCAGGGCTGCTTGCCCAGAGTTTCAAGAATGGAAGATCTTGGGGGCTTAGAGCTTTCTCTTACTGGCAGAGAGTGATTTGGCCTCTCAGAGTTTTAAATCTCTGGTTGAAGTGTGTGTGTGTGTGTGTGTGTGTGTGTGTGTGTGTGTGTGTGTGTGTGTGATGGAAAAGCAAACCCTTTTTAGCTTAAGGTGGCACAAAGGTGGAATCCTTGGGCCCAGGATTTCACGAGGGTGTTCTCTGAGGTCCTGGGCCTGGGGATGACCCCTGCTGTGGCACGTTGTAGGTGTTCAGTAATTAAACAATAAATATTCAAGAGAAATGCAGTTCTGCCTCTGAGCTGCTCCGCAATGCACTGAGCTTTCGAGAGGCAATAAATGAAAGGCTCCTCTATTAAAAACCAGAAGATTAATGAAATTGTGACGTACAGGCAGGAACAAAACAACCCACAGGCTCAAGACAATGTGCGCAGAAGCAATTTGCTTCTGAAACTTAAAGCGTGAGTTGCTTTAGTGTAGCCCAGCAGCTCTCGGAGAGAGCGAATAAATAATTTCACAGGGAAGAAAACAGCCCTTTAAAAATGTAGCTTTTTCTCTTCAGGAGAGAAATACAGCAGATCGAGCTGATGGCTAAGATGTATTCACAGCCCAAAGGCGAGTGCTCTCCTTTAGGAATTGGATGGTAAACACTGATTCCCCATAGGAATCAAGTTAGGCCAGCCTCCGCCCCGGCTGGGAGCAGCAGCTAGACCTCTGGCTTCTGCCTGTTTTGTGGTTAGAAGCCTGGGTCCTGCCTCACAGCCAACTGCTACTATTCTCTCTTCTGAATAGGTTGTTCACACAAAGGTTTAATGACTTAACAACAACCTCCCTGACCTTGTCTTCTGCGTGTGTAACACGCACATGTCCAATCTGACGTCATAACAGAAGCCTGCCCTACAATACCCGCGTTTTCTATTCCCACAGACAGCTGTTTCTCCTTAGTAAACAAACTCCCGATTAGAGCATGCAGCTCAGTCTGACTCGAGGTGAAAGTGCCTCCTGGGGTCGGGAAGCCTAGGAAACGTCTGCTGCCAGGAGGGTTTAGAAGGATTCTGCCAGCAAGGCTTGGAATCGCTGAGACAGAAATGGGCTCGGAACACACAAATCCTGGGTGACTCAGATGCAGTCCTTCTATCCACTCACTCTCTCAATATTGACTGGACTTTGTGTGGTATAGGAGACTGCCACCTTCTCAGAGGCCACAATTCAAGGGTGAATTGATGTGAGAGGCCACCATGGCAGTCTGCCCAAGGGCCCTGGATAATAACCCAGGCTCTTTCAGTTGATATAAAATGTTGGGGCCACCGTGGGTGGCTAACCCCAGAATTTTAGTGTTCTGGTTTTTGGAGAACAGACTTGAGCATGGTGCACACCTTTAACCCCAGTACTCGGTAGGTAGAGGCAGGTGG